>NC_054744.1:10575807-10917224 GCF_018143015.1 Lytechinus variegatus
CAAACTGATATAAAAAGCTAGGTCGAAGCTCAATTTTAGTAGTCTAAGAATTATTACATCACTAATCATCAGAACAAAAGGAAGAGAGAGGGAAAGAGATGGAGAAAGATCAAATTTCGAATCTCTTTGTTTTTTTTTCACATAACTCAGGATGATTTTATAATCTACATTTCTTCCCTATAATGTTGCTAGATCTGATATTGGCTTGTTTAATTTCAGGCTTCTTTGCATAATTCTTCTTTCTCTTTCATATGTCTTACATTGTAGTAAAAATGTTTTGTTGTTTCAGGTACCTGACAATGGGAACACTGACCAGTTTCATGTTGATTACATTTATAAATATAATAATTCAATATACATTTCCCAAGTCTTAACCGGTGTATCATAGTCTCTTCAAACCGAATGAGACCTTGGTATCTAATTGTATGTGCCACGTTGGTTGGATGCTAAATAAATGTCTTCCTTTGGATGAGGATACCCATTGAGCCTGCCAGATTTCTTTATAAATCAAAGACATGTGGTTTTTCCATTCTTCTTTGATATATGGAATGTTTAATTCAACTCGTTTTTTTGATGCTCCTTTTTTGGCTAAAAGGTCCACCACTTCGTTCCCGTGTATACCACAATAGGATGCTAGCCATTCAAAATTGACATAAATATCTGATGATTGTAAAACTTTGATTTTATACAAGATATCAATAATACGATTGTTTTGTATTCGATTGCTTTCGAGTGCTTGAAGAGCCAACAACGAATCTGTAAAAATTACCACGAATATACCTCTGTTATCTCCTAGCCAATCGAGTGCCATTACCATTGCTGTTAATTCGGCTCTCATTATACTTACATAATTTAATCTATAGAATATTTTAATATCCAGTTCTGGTATATAAAAAGCAGAGCCGGTGTCTTGTCTTCTTCTTTTGATCCGTCAGTAGGCCTATAGACCTTTAAGTAACCTTTCCATCTTGTATGTATCCTTTCAGTTTTTTTTCATATCTGGTACTAAGTTACGTTGTTTATTGATAATCTTATGGATAAAGTAAGATATATTGGGTATTTCATATGACCAAAAAGGTTCTCGTAATATTCTTTGGCTTAGTTGTTCAATTTGGATCTCTTCATTTGGCTTACATGCTCTAACTACAAAAGGTCCACGACCTAATTTCCAAGTAAATTGATCAAAATACCAGGAAGGTTCGATAATTTCTAAAGTAGGATGATGAGCATCTCTATTTGTTAAAAGATAAAACATGTATTTGTCAACAGACAGTTCTCTTCTTAGTTGTAAAGGTCTTTCTCCACAATCAACCTGCAGTGCCTCCCATCTTGTTTCTACCTTTTTATACGTGATGTGGTGTTCGCCTTTACCGCCGGGGAATTGCGACAACTGTCTGAAACAAAACTCAATATTTGTGACTTCTGCCATCTTGCGGCGAATTCTTTCTCATTTGTTTACTATCCCTAACCCTACCTTTTCATGTGCACCATTTATTTCATTTTTCTCGAAAAATTACAATGACGTGCACACCAAAATTTATTATGATCCCTCAACTGATCGAACACACAACTCAATTTTGGAAGCTCGTGGTGTACTGTGTTGCAATATGGCAGCATAATATACCTACCTGAACAAAATAATAACTAATACATGAATCTATTTTCATTTTATATTTCAATAACAGAATAGCAAGTGAATTCGTATTCAAATAAAATTACAAAGAGATGTACTTGAAAAAAATATGTATCCCTGGAATATATTTATTAGAACAAGCATACCAACTAATTTATATGAATCCTACTTTCAAAATCATCAAACAACCGAAAGCGAAGCCTTATGGCTTGCGATTCCACGTTTGTTTTTATATATCAGAAATAATAAAAATAATAAAGACTGTGTGTACACACTGTTATGTCGATTTTATCAGTAATTTATTTCTTTTTTTTTATTTCAATAGGAAAGAGGGAGGAGGTCAAGAAACAAGATAAGGACAAGCAGTGACAGTGGCATGTGAAATACGCACTCTTCATGCGACTACAGGTAATTGTGCACAACTGCCCTGCGTGGGTGAAGGCACCAAAGGGGTGACGAATTACTACACTACGGAAATCGTAAACTAAAAGCTTTTATTTTTTTAAGACTAGCCAAAGGTGTATTGGGTATGTTTTTCCCCAAGCTTTTTCCGCCGGATTTATGCTTATAGATACATGTAGATAGATAGATAGATAGATAAATGGTTTATTTGATAAAACTCATACATCATGGCGGCCAAGCCGAATTGTGATGCATTTACATATAAATCAAAATAAATCAATACATTAAAAATGGAATACATATCATTGAAATGAATAATAATAAGCGCAAGTATTGTTTAATAGAAATACCTAATAGTCTGATTGTTAGCAAGTAGACCGAACTTGTTTAGGGTTCATATTCTGGCGACAACTTGTTTAGGGGCAAAATGTGTAAAATGTGTAAATGAAGCCAGCAAAAAACCCTGTTTAGGGGGTTATTTTTGCACACAGAGAAAAACTCGTTTAGGGGGTGTTTTGAAATAATTTGGTCACTTACAGCAATACATTTGACATGCTTGGCATGCCTCCAACTAAGTTTCTCGTCCAAGAAAAGATAAAAAAGAAAGCAGAAAGAGAAATAATAGGGTGTAATATTAAAGTGTCATATTATTTTCTTATTTGCTTCTGATTTTGATATTTTATGGGGGGATTCTCCTCTTATTCATTACAACTCTTTGTTAGGGTGAATTTCCCTTTGGCAATGATCAAAGAAAAGAAACAGGCAATTTTATTGAACCATTGACGAAGACGATCACCATGGATCCAAGGAAGCGATGAATGTCCTTTGGTTGATCTTTAATGCACCGAGGCGGAAAACGAGCGAACAATGAGCGGGAGATTTTGAATAGCTGGTATGCACGTGGACGGAAAGCTGTTTTACGGCAACGCACCAACGTACAAATGGCAATACAACAAGAACGTTCTAGAGAAGGATCTTAAATTCTCAAATAAATGGATATTCTACAGATGTTTCCTTAAATTACTGCTTATTACCTTCTTCTTCTGTTGATTTCCTCCAGTCCTGGAGAACTGCGAAATCCAGTGGATACGTTGATTTCGATGAAGGATCTCGGCATAGACTTTCATTTGATGCTCACATACAGAAACTTTTGTTTCGAAAGCTAACAGGCTACCAGGTTTGGTAGGGAGGTCATTTTTTTCCTGGATGAAGATAATGTCTTGTCTTGTCTTTCCATTGGTAAGGAAGTCATTTTGTTTTCTGAATGAAGATAATATGCATTGTCTTTCCGTTAATGCACACAGTCACTATATTGATTATTATGGCATATGAACGTCAAGATTGACTTGACCTCGCGGAATTTTGCCGGGAACGGTAGGTGCAATAGACCAGTTCGTTGTTACTTCATGGGCAATTTTGGTCAAATGACCTTTCATTTCTTTCATCATGATAAGCAGATTTCAAAGCAAGATATTACGTAAGCTTGCCTTACATAGCAGGATGAAGAAATTGAATAGACCAGGTGACTAGAATAGCGCATCAATTAATAATCTATGAAGGTATTTGTTGCATTTCTACTTTGAATGCATATATAGCATGTTGTACAATGTACTTGACAAACTGTGAAATACCAGTCGTTCGTGGAAGCATTGTTGTTTTTTGTGGATGTAAATGAAAACGACCATTCAAAAGAATATATGAATAATTGAGACATCCAAGTTGGTGCTTATCTCATTACATTTTAAACCACCATGTCATTTTAGTACAAATGACCTTCCTCTGATCATGCGCAGAATCTTCAGATCATGCGCAGAGTGGAACTACGAACTGGCTTATTCTGCACCAGGGGCTGCGGCTGCGGGGGGGAGGGAGCTGGGGGCTTCAGCCCCCCACCCACTTTTTTTTTCCAAAACCGTGTACAAAAACGTAAAATGACCATAATTATGATTGTGAGCTTTTGCATGGTCCAGGACTGAACATTATGTAACCTTATGTATGAATATGAGGAAAGGATGGAAACTTCAGGAATTGACTTCAAACATTAGTTAGTATAATGGTAACCAATGAGGTGAGAAAAATAATAATCTAAATGTCCACACTGTCAAGAACCTATTAGGAACCTTTTTAAATGGCTCAAAGACATCATGACACGTGTTTACCATGGACCTATATTAGAGATATTAAGTTGTCCTCAGTTATAGTAACATCTGCTGTGTGCTGAAATAAGGTTTGCGATGTTTGAACAATTATTTTTGCTTAATTTCTCTTCTGTTGATCTAGTGGATAAATGCTTGATTTATGGTATTGCCATCAGATTCTACTACACACATTCACAACATGCCTTTGCCCCTTCAAAACTTGGTGTGTTGATTTTATTGAAATGACTCGGAGAAAAATAGCACAACACTAAAAAATATCAAAAGAAGTAAAGACATTATGAAATTCTAAAAATTTTGCTTAATCAAAAAGACAATCCTGGTCGGTATGCAAATGAGGGGACTGATGACACCACCCACTCACTATTTCCGTACCATGTGAAACATGAAATATTCTCATTTTCTAATTTTCATGTGAAAAAGGGATAAATTTTACCCTGAACATGTGGAATTACAATTGTTTTATAGTTCAGTCAAGTTGGTCCTTATTACCCTTATCTTTGTAGAAAAAATGAAATTGCCTATAACTCAAAAAAAATAAAAACAAATATGGAAACAGTAAGCCTGTTCACGATTGTAAACTGCGCACGAGCAGAAAAAGGGTCATTTGAGATAAACCATGAAAGTGGCTTTCAAATTCACTGACATAGGCATTTATGATTTGATGATTATTCATGTATTTCTTTCAAAATATTCATTTTATCACATCCAAGCTTAAGAGTAATAGATAGAGCGTTTGGAATCACTGGTATTTGACAGTAGTCTAATAGTCAAATGTGCCAAAGGCAGACAATAAAACAGATTTCCAAACTTTATCCCTGATGTACTATTCTAGTCACCTGGTATATACAATGCCTTTTGTTCTTAGAATTTGAATACTCTACCGGTAAAGCTTACGCAACATCTACATTTGAAATGATAGTGCTTATCCTAATGAGAAATCACAAACTGGCTTATCAGGACATCATTCTCTCATTTGCGTCACTGGGTTGTGCAGTTTTGTGAAAAATGAAGAAAACTTTTAAATATCAAAACTTAATTATGGTATTTATGTTGATGTCAAACTAATTGTAGGTTTTAGAAACGGACCGAGAAGGATTTAGCAAGTCGATTTAATAAAAAAAAATCAATTAAAATCAGATAAATAAAAAAAACTATGAGACCTTTTACTTTCGCTTTATTTCACAAAAACACAAAATTTAGCATATCCTCTTGGCATGCAAATGAGGGAACTTACTTCGTTACCCACTGACTCTTTAGTAGGCCTATTCTCTTGCATGAAAGTAGACCTTATCATGAATAACACGTTGAATTTAGCTAGTAAAATTGGTTTGAAGATAACTTTTACCTTTTTAACTTGTTTCCTTGCCCAAAACACTTCAAAGCGTGCATTGTGCCTCACCTCACGCCCCCACATACCGAGGCCATCGTGATGATATTTCCCTTACACTGAGCTGTGATTTACACGAAATGGCATAGGCTTGATTTTCATTTTGTTAATCATTGTCAAGCTTGGAAAAGGTGTGGAGAAACAAGTATTAAATAAAAAATGAAATGTAAACCCACTTTAAATGATAAAAAACTATGTGAAAAAATGCTGGAGATGTCTGATATAAACTTTTGTTCAGACTTAGTTATGCAGATCCAGCTGGCACAACAAGGGTAAAATGTTTGAATTTCAATTTTGGGGGCAAAATTGTTACAAAATGCTTGAATGTATCTATTTATTACAATTCATAAAAAGTACAATGGGAAATGTTTGAGAAATGTTACTCAGGGTAAGTTCGCCCTTTCACATTGAGACAGCGTGAAATCGAGCATTTCTGCGCAAACAGACTTCTGCGAGCTTTACAAAGATGGACAGTGCTCACTCAAGTGTAACATTCTGTCAAAACTTTTACTTTCATTGGATAGATGAGTTCCAAATCCAAGAATATATGCGAAAAAAAAATACCCACATGTTGTATATTTTACAATTCCCGGGGCTTTTTCAAAGTGTAAACTTTTTTTTATATACGAAATATATGATGAATATAGGACCGGTTTCCATACATAATAATAATAAACATAAAGGCTTAACATGGATTAAACGAAATATCACTGTTCTGGGTAGAATTGCGGTTGTGAAGTCAGTATTACTGCCACAATTTAATCATTTTTTATGTCAATTCCATCTCTTTCTACTAAGTTAGTGAAAGTCCTAAAAGTAAATTTCTTTAATTTCATATGGAAGAACAAGCCAGACAAGATAAGTAGAAAACTGGTTGTTGGTGCTTATGAAGAAGGGGGTCTTAAGATGCCTGACATTGATTTTTTAATATGTCATTAAAGCTTAACATGGATTCGGAGAGTGATTTTAGGAAAATGTGAGGACGTCTTTCATCATTCTGATGAAGTCATTTTTAACTTAACTTTTTGTATTAGAATTTGGGGATGAATATATTCTGTCATTATCTCATGAAGTTGTTGTAATGCATTTTGGAAAGACGTATTTTATGCTATGTTTTTTGTGAATTCAAGCGGGGGAAAATAATCGGCTTACTTATCCTTTGTGGAGGAACAGTGCTATTCAAATAGGGAATAAGTCTGTATTTTTTCAATCGTGGTATAAAATGGTTTAGATTTATCAACGACTAATTGATTGATGACAAAGGAAATTTACTTACTCATGATGAGTGTGAACAAAAGTTTTGTTTTAAAGTAAATTATTCGTCGCATTTTTCTATAAGACAATAAAGTGTCGATATCGAGTAAATGTGGAAACTTGTGAAAAAATAAAGAGAATCCTTTGATACTTTCACATGTTAAAATGTTAGTTCATGACCGTAGAGGATGTCAATATAACTATAAAACTTTGCTTGGAAAAACAAAAGTGTTCCTTTAATATGTACAAAATGGGATGGATATTTAGATGTCCTTCCTGATAATATAAAAAATGAAAATACCATATCATGATATTTCGTTTTACATCAGTTAATGGTTTAAGATATTTTCAGTATAAGATATCGAATCGAATATTATTTCTGAAAAAAAACATAAAAGATGAAGATTGTTTAAATGAAAACCTGTTCATTTTGTAATAGGGGTTGGAAGATATTGTACACTTTTTTATGAATGTAAATTTAGTAAAGAAATTTGGAAGAAAACGGGCACACGTTAAGTTGAATCATGTGACCGAGTAATAATTGTGAAGCGCTTTGAACAGTCGTAGATTGATAAAGCGCTTTGAACAGTCGTAGATTGATAAAGCGCTATACAGTGCGTCTCAGAAAAAACGAAACCGAGATTAAGCGATGATTTATCAAAACTTAGCACAAATACAATAGACAAATGACATACCATTGTAGAGCTTTGTCTTCTCTTTCATCTGAAATTACTTAGATTATTTCTCATTCACGCAAGAGTGAGCAAAAACAATTTGAAGAGGGGATACCAAAAAGTCATTTGGCGGACTGTATCTGGGTTTCAAAAAGAAAACCACATTGTTAAAAAGTTCAATATCTTCTCTTTAATTTGATACCTCAATTATAGAAAATGGTCAAGAAATAACAAAGTCATGGTTATTTGAGAGAAGGCTTGAAGTTCAATAATTTCATAAAATGAAGAGGTTTTACAGGATAGCCTCCAGAGCTAGACTCACTCGACACTCCGTTTTGTTGACGATCAGCCATGCATTAAGTCTTTTGTTTACCATGCGATGGCTCCTGTGGGAAACCGGTGAAAACGCGTTTATTGAAGGAAATTATGGAAATACAAGCATTGGTTCGAGGGAACATGACATTTTTACTTCTTGACCATTTTTTGTGATTAAGGTATCAAATAAAAGAGCAGATATTAGACCTTTTAGGCATGTGATTTTCTTTTTGAAATTCAGATTCCCCCCCCCCCCGCCCGCCAAATGAGTTTTTGGTATCCTTTCTTCAAATTGTTTTTGCTCACTCATGCGTGAATGAGGAATAATTTAAGATGAAAGAGGAGATTCTAAGCTTTACATTGGTAGGTCATTTGTCTATTGATGTTGCATTTTGCTGAACTTCACCAAATTAAAGATAAATTCCAGTATTGGTATTGATCTCAAAATGAATTTTTACAGAATCTAATATAATGACCAGTGGCGTAACTACGGGGGGCATGGGGGGCACGTGCCCCCCCCCCCCAATCGGCTGACCAAAAAAAAAAAAACGGGGAAAAGGAGAAAAAGAGGGTGAAAGGGAAAGAAACGTAGTGGAAAAGAAGACATTATTGTTCATTATAATGTTATATTATATCATAATTATGTTATATTACATAATAAACAATTCTTTTCATAACTTTATGAAACATAATTTGCATAGGGCCTATGTCTTCATTGTTCCTGGTGCTCGCATTGTCTGTTTACCGAGATATATAATCCTGTTATACTATAAAACCTCCCGTTTTCAAGTCAATATACAACAAACTGCCAAATGTATTTCCTCGCACTTCGAGTTATTATTGTTTTATGTACAATAGTGTGCTTCTTTTTCATGACTACTTAAAAGTGATGGCCCCATTTAAGGTCTTAATATAAATCATTTCCTGTCCGTGCTTACGTTCGCAGTAGTGGCATTGTGTAATATGTCTGCTCTCCATGAATTCGTAGAATCAGTCCTTAAAATGTCCCCTTTTCTGATCTGAATATCAAAAATTTTCAGCTCGCGCTTCGCACTCGCATCATTTGGTTAGTGAACTACGTATGGTCTTCGTGAATTCCTACAAATAAGCCTTAAAATGCCCCCCTTCAGGTCTGAATTTCCTAAATTTTCAGCTCGCGCTTCGCGCTCGCAAGATTTGATTAGTGAGATGGGTATGTTAATCATGATTACAAGTGCTTTATGTGCATGTTTAGATGTAATTCTAACAAAATAAGCAAGCGCTTATGGGCAATCGCATTAGATGACTATGGTGAGATGTGTATACTCTTAATGGATTCCTAAAATATAGTCCTTAAAATCTTCCTGTTTGGAGAGTCAATATTTAAAAAAATTTCAGCTCGCGCTTCGCGCTCGCATTATTTAGCGAGACAGGTAGGTATCATGGTTACAAAAGACTGATTATAATGTCCCTATTTAGGTCTGAATATCCGTTTAATGGCCCTGTCCTTAAAATGTCTCTGTTAGGTCAGTATACCTGGCAACTGGGCGCGCTTCGCGCGCTCACGAAGTGACTCAAAATTTTTGCTGGTGCCCCCCCCCCAATGCCGTGACCCACGGTACGCCACTGATAATGACCACCCAAGTGTCTGTTTGTATGAATAAAAAATATGTGCCAAAGGATTCTGGAAGAAATTGTGTAATTGCTGAGAAATCAGCAAAATGAGCGCGGATTCGGTCACTTCCGTCGGATCTTTATTCCAGCAATAATAATACACTGTCCCACGTGTGCCTATCTGTGTTGGTGATCTTCAGTGTGAACGTTTTTCAGCGTAGATTTCAACATTTCACAAAGTTCAGTTTATGTAACTGTACCAGATCTAGATCCTCGAAGATATTCTGACAATTAAGCCTGGTTTGCACAGACTTTCTCATGAAATCAGCGTTTACTGCAACTACTGGAATTTCTCTTTAAAGTTACTAACTTCGCTCGCTTGACAAATTATGAACATTGTAAAAACACTGTTTATAAAAATTAAAGCCTGTCACTTTAACAAATACTATTGTTCAAACTATTAATCAAGTTGTTCAAACTTTCAAAACAATGTTTAAACTTTTAAGGAAGTTTCACAAGAGTGTGTTTATTTCTTTCCTACTCGTTTATATGAAGAATATATATTTGAAAGTACAATCGAAACATGCATTCCAAATAAATTGTGCAAATCTACCGGTTGCTTTTGCAACCCATATTTGTCGCATTAGCGAAAAGGCTGAAGCAATAAATTATATATATATTTTTTTGTCAAGGGAATCTCTGAAGCAGCTGTTGTTCCAAGTACAACCAGGCTGTATAGCTGTAGAATCTGTTACACCTGTAGATGTCCATACCTATCAAAGATTGGTCTTTATATATTCATCAGAGGATACACAGTAGACGATCTCACCATCCTCGACATCGAGGCGTCATCCATCAGGTAAGGAAATGATATCAATAATAATGATGATGATGATGATGATGATGATGATGATGGTGATTATGATGGTGATGGTGTTGATTATAATGATGGTGATGATGTTGATGATAATGATGATGGTGATGATGGTGATGATGTTAATTATAATGATGGCGATGATGTTGATGATAATAATGATGGTGCTTTATTCATTTATTTACTTATTTATTTTTTTATTGAAATATATTTATTCAGGAAAAACACAAGATCAGTATAAAAACACTGTTTTACATCAAGGTCCTGAAAAGGTTAAAAAGTTACATCATGATGTTGATGATAATGATGATGGTGATGATGATGATGATGGTGATGATGATAATGATGAGGATGAGGAGGATGATGAGGATGATGATGGTAATGCTGGTGATGATGGTGAGGAGGAGGAAGATGATGATATTGATGATGACGATGATGATAATATGAAGTTAATGATGAGGAGGAGGAGGATGATAACGGTAGAACAGGATCCCATTTCATATTTTTTTTCAAATAACCATGGTTTCTTTGCCAGTATTGCAATTACCATGAAAGACTTTATTGTGATTGGCTGCTGATCGGATGAGCCCTGTTACCATGGTAGTTGCAATATAATAAAAAAAAGGTTAGCATAATAAAAGGTCAGATCATGCAGTATACTTTTGGAAACTTTTTAAAGATTATTCAATGCAGGGGCGGATCCAGGATTTTCCAAAGGGGGTAATTTTTTAGAGGAAAATTTTGACAAGCCCATACCCCCCAAAAACAAAAAAATTTTAAACGACAAATAAAGAATATTTCGTATCCCCCAAAAAATTGACAAGCAAAAAAAAAACTCTTCAATTTCAAAAGAGATGTGGCACATCTTTTTCATGGCATTTTTACATTACAAATGTTGAATTTTACTTCTTAAATGGGGAGGTGGGCACGTGCCCCCTGTGCACCCCCCCCCCCCTGGATCCGCGCCAGATTCAATGTTGATCAAGGGGTCCGAACAAGCATGACTACAGAATGGTTCATTTTGTTGGCATTGTTTACATGAGAGGAGCTTAATCAAAGGTTGCAGTGATGTTTACACTGAAGCTGTAACGGATAAGTCCACATCTAAGGTAGATCCAAAATTTACAATTCAAGAATAATTGAAAACATATTCCTCAAACTCTGTGAATCTTGAATTGCTATCATAATTTTGATTTGTTGATTGGGTTTTATGTTGTTCTGGCTGTATTATGCTGCATTGCATTGAAAAATTGGTGAATTATTTCATTAATGACGACTTTAAACGTTAAACCATTCCTGGTAACGGAGTGACATGAGAAATATCCACTCATAAAATATCATAGAATTAACTTATGTTTAAGAATTTTTGTTTGATATGATGTAAAATGATAACCTTCAAATTATCCAAAAGAAAATTTCACAAAACAAGCAATACTTTTCTGTTTAATTGAAATTAAGTAATATATATATATATATATGTAGTCCCATGTATAGAATTTCTTGTATGGTTCCGATTCTCCTATGAGGAGATGCGTAAGAAAAAAAATTGTGGCTAATTATGCTCCCCTTTTGTATTTAGGAAATTCCATATGAGTTTTGATAGAAATTTGATCCAGATTTGAAATAGAGCCAATACAATTTTTGGAAAATGTCCACTTTTGCTTGGAATTGCCCTTAACCAGACCAAGATGCGGCGAAAAAGTAATGATCTTCACAAAATCACATTTCCTTTATGTATGACCTATAGCTGCGGAGTCATGCGGAATCATTTGTCTACACCATTGCACGAGATGTTCAATCAAAGTGCATGCCTTACATACTTTCTGCTGGCGGCTTTTAACCTTGTTCAAAGAGATTTTATTTGCTGTTACTCCATCTCATTTGAAACCTCCTTGGTATTATGTACACGGTTATATACCCTGTATACATAACCCTTGGTGTGGGGTGTCTCTAAAATTGTGAATTTTCAGGTCAATTGCTTTCATCCCCCAGCTGCTCGGACCGGATTTACGCCAGCGAAAAAGTGAAAATTAGACTTAGCCAATTTGTCGAAGTAGAGGGTAAATCATTATGCTGCCTGACTAATAATAGTTTTCTTTCTTTTTTTCAAAGAAAATTAAGAAGCAGTAGTTCCAAGTACAACCACGCTGTAGCTTAGGAGATCTGCTGTACAGTTCTGGAGACGTTCCTAACTGTCCCAGATTTATCTTTATAGTATTCGTTAGAGGGCACAGTCACACGAGACGATCTCATCATCCTCGACATCGAGGCGTCATTCATTAGGTAAGGAAGTAATGTAAAAATTGACATGATAATAATGATAATAACGATAATGAAGAGGATGATGAAGAGGATGATGAGGATGATGGTGATGAGTATGATGATGAAGATGGTGATGGTGAGGATGATTAAGATGATGATGACGATGATGTTGATGGTGGTGGTACTGGTGATGATGACGATGATATTGATCATAGTGATGATGATAATGATAGTGATGATCATTTAAAGTTTACGTTGAGGATGATGATGAGGAAGATGATTTGGATGATGATAGAATAGAAATCCGTTTCAGAATCAGTCAAGCAACCATGGTTTATTTGCCATTATTGTAATGACCATTGAAGACTTTATTGTGATTGGCTGCTGATATGGCTAGCCCTGTTACCATGGTAGTTGCATTATAATAAAAAATAACATAATGAAAGGTTACCATTTAATTTTGATGCGAGGTGATACAGTATATTTTTGGAAACTTTATGAAGATTATTCAATGTTGATCAAGGGTCCGAACAAGCAAGACTACAGAATGGTTGATTTTGCTGGCATTGTTTTCACGAGAGGGAGCTTAATCAAAGGTTGCAGTGATGTTTACACTGAAGCTGCACGTACAAGTCCACATCTAAGGTAGATCCAAAATTTACAATTCAAGAATAATTGAAACAATTTTCTAGCCTGTTCTCAAATATTTTGGTGCTTTTCGGCATTACTTAACAAATAGCTAACCACTACTAATTGTAATATTGAGCTTAAGTTCATTAAGCTGGTTTCCTGAAAATTCCCTTTAGGCATTAAGTTGAATACGCTTAAATAAACATGTTCTTCAGAATGGATAATCTGCCATACATCATGTTACTCTTTATGGAACGGGCTCTGAAAGTTTTGTTACTTTGCCCGTTGTTGGGCATGTTTGATGACATATAAGACAAACAAAACATGTATGTCTAATAATGTTTTCTGTTTTTTTTCCATCAGCGCAAGAATTGACCTGATGTTGACAAAGAATTATACCTCGTTGATTACGATCGTTGGCTGCCTATAATGCTTCAGAGCCAACGACTGGATGGAAGTTGTAAAGGCCCCGGGTTACACATCACTATCCATGCGGCCTTGACAGCGAATAATGGAACAGATTTTCATCAGGAGGAGATGGCGGTTCAGGTGGATAGGAGAATGTTGCTTGGAAAGCATTCGCATGAGTGTTATTTCGGTGAGGTGAGATCTGACGACATTGTTGACCGCCAGATTTGATTTTCTTCTTGAGAGGATCCAGTTTTACCATGAGAACGATGTGGATAATGATGGACATCGATCGACGAATCTACCTTTCCGATACAGGGTTAGATGGTTTAAAAGTTTGTCACCCGATGCTGTACGTCTTTAAATGCACAAGCAAAATCTTCGCTTTATGCACACGCGTCTTAGCCATAGATCAATCGTCAAGCAAAATGCTACCAGGCAGTTAGCAATTGCTTGAGCTTACTAGCAAAAGCATTTGTTGCTCATTGTTATGTATACGGAATCAAAAGCCTATAGCAAAAGCAATGGCTACATTTTCAGTATATACCTATGTATACACTGCCCGTCATGAACGCATGATCATTATATATGGCTGGAAAGAATATCTTCTCAAAAATTATTTGCTATCACATCTACGTGCTATGTCTTCACGTTTGGATAATCAATAGGTATATTATTTGCATTGATGTTAATTTTGATTTGCACCAAAGTAAGGCATGACTGCAACGAATGAATCCAGATGCCAGTGATCGATGTAATAATGATGAGTCAGGAAACATACTTGCAAGTCCATTTTTAATGAAATTGACTGGAGCATTGATACTAAAAGTGGTTTGTAAGCAATTATAATGTCAATTATTGAAAAAATTTGAAATGGATGTTATTGCAACCCTTGTAGGATTATGACATCATTGACATCTGGGACCCGTCTTATAAAGAATTACGATTGATCCAATCAACCATAAGAATATGGAAATCCATCAATATCATATATTTTTCTTTAGGAAATTTGCACAATGTCCTGTGAAAACAAAAAGAAGCAAAATGAATTTTCAAGAAAACTATGAATGTATGAATATACATCATATATAGAAAATATTTTGAATAAACATGTATTTTAGATAATGACGTTGCTGGCTTTCCAAAGATTTGGTTGAATGGATCGATCGTTACTCTTTGTCAGACAGAGCCCAGGGGGCCGTTTCATAAAGCTGTCCGTAAGTTAGCGACTGAAATCACGACTGGTGATCCTTTCTTACCCGCTAAACCACCGCCAATGAATATACCGTTTACCACAAGAAAGGATCACCAATCGTTTTTAAAGTCGCTCTTAACTTACGAACAGCTTTATGAAACACATACGGCTACCAATATTCATTCATTGCAGTCATGCCCTTACTTTGGCGCAAATCAAAATGTACACGTACGCCCCATTATCTAGAGTCTCGCCTGCATAGTAAAAACAAGGCGCCACTTTTCTGACGGCTTGCCGACAACATTGAAAAGGGTTAATTTTTTAACTGTCTTCATGAATTGAAAAAATACATGGACGTGTTTCATGAAACTTCGATATATGGATGATAAGGTGTCATTTGGCATGAGCTTCAGCCTTCAGGTCAAATTGTCAAAGTTTACCATCAGCAGGGTCAATGAACTTTGACCATGTTAACAAGCCTTGTTAGATTTTGATTTTTCAAGATCATTTTGAAAGATTAAGTCTCCACTCCATAAAAATTAAGTACAATCTATAGATAGTGTAACATCATGTTAGTAGATCAAGGTAATTGGAGTTCAGTAAGCTGGAATCAATTTCAAAAACTGAACCAAAGTTTAAGATCCAAGATCAAGATGTTTAAAAATATACTACGGGCCGGATCTAATTATCATTGTCACAAAGTCAACACTATTGCTAAATGGAATTTCGTAATGCAGGCAAGAATTCCAGGGTCTTCCATTTGTTATGTAAACTTTTAAGAATTGTTATACCTCTGAGTGTTCTATTTTTTTATAATATCCAAGACTTTGTTGTGATTTTCCTTCTTTTTTGTTTGTTTATTATGATTAATTATCTATCCATTCATCCATCCATCCTTTTATTGAATCGTTAATTCATTTATACAACCATCCATTCATTCATTCACTCAAATATCCATCTATCCATTCATTCACTCAACTACCCACCCATCCAATCATTCATTCACTCAACTATCCATCCATTCATTCACTCACTCAACTATCCATCCATCCATTCATTCACTCAACTATCCATCCATCCATTCATTCACTCAACTATCCATCCATCCATTCATTCACTCAACTATCCACCCATCC
This sequence comes from Lytechinus variegatus, assembly GCF_018143015.1. NCBI lineage: Eukaryota > Metazoa > Echinodermata > Echinoidea > Temnopleuroida > Toxopneustidae > Lytechinus > Lytechinus variegatus. The sequence continues at coordinate 10,591,730 of NC_054744.1, forward strand.
AATCATTCATTCACTCAACTATCCATCCCTCCATCCAATCATTCATTCACTCAACTGTCCATCCATCCATTAATTCGCTCACTCAACTATCCATCCATCTATTCACTCAACTATCCATCCATCTATTCACTCAATTATCCATTCACTCAACTATCCATCCATCCACCCATTCACTCAACTATCCATCCATCTATTCACTCAACTATCCGTCCATCCATTCATTCACTCAACTATCTATTCACTCAACTATCCATCCATTCATTCATTCACTCAACTATCCATCCATCCATTCACTCAACTATCCATCCATCCAATCATTCACTCAACTATCCATCCATCTATCCATCCATTCATTCATTCACTCAACTATCCATCCATCCATTCATTCATTCACTCAACTATCCATCCATCCATTCACTCAACTAACCATCCATCCATTCATTCATTCACTAAACTATCCACCCATTCATCCACCCATCCATCGAATCTCATTCATAAATCCATTCATTCATATACTGTATGAATGGACATAGATTGTAATGTTTTATTTCTTTTCTGATAGTGATTATGTTAAGAATGGACAATGATTGCCTTCTTGGACTGATATTTTTGTGGTTTGGTTGTGTTTCCTTTTTTACATTGTTTTATGTAGACAATAATCATCTTCAGTTGCCTTGCAGTTTTTACATGATTATTTGTTCACAAATTAGGAGCAGAAGTGTAGAAAATTGTGTAGGCCATTTACCCCCTCCCCCCTTCTCGGATGCACATTCAGATACAAAATGAGACTCTGTGATAATGCAAACATTTTACTTTGACCGCTTTGTTACGGACATAAATATATGGACATTTTCCTGGAATTTGCTCTTAATGAATTCGTCCAATAAAGTTGCCTTCATTACTTGTTCCTCTGGTCTCATAATTACCAACTAATACTCACTTTAAGGTCGTCAGACATAAGTTCTACTCAGTAAATATGCATAGAATTTAGAAAGTAAAAATATTTCACTGTGTGATTTCCATCGTTTTGTAAATGAAATTTTGGCTACATTTTTGAAAATTTTTTTAGTCTGCCTGGACGATTTACACTGCATGTAAAAACACTGTTTAAAATTTTAAGCACGTTGTTTAAGCCCGTCACTTTAACAACTACTGTCAAACTTATTTAAACAAGTTGTTTAAAAAGTCTAAACAATATAAAAAAAAATTGTTGTTAGAATGACGGGCTTAAACTACGTGCTGTTTCTTTTACTGTGTATCATTAAATGAATTGTGTCACAACCATAGGAAGTGATCAAACGGGACGGGGGGATGCTAACTCCTCTTTGGTTTTCAAATTTTGTTCAGCATACCATGGGAGTGTGTCATCTCCCCCCCCCCCCCCCCCCCCCCCCTCCATGAAGTCGCTGCCTCTGGTTGCATCTCCTTTTGGCTCCTTGTCCTTGTGTAACGTTTCCATATAAAGTCTGTTCCTCGATTCCCCCCTCCCTCTTTCTTCTGTTGTCTCTCTCTCCCTCCCTCTCTTTTGCCTCTCTTCCCTTCTCTCATTTCTATCTCCCTCTTTCTGCTGATCTTCTTTGCACATGAGCAAGGAAGATGATGATCTGCCTCTGAAGGGACTTGCACACTTGGTTCTGCGACCATTTGATTACAGTATACTTTGCAAACGATATTAATTCTTGCGAATGGTTCAATGACTAATTGTGAAAGCCCCTTTATCTACCCAACGATTAAAAAACCTTTGAAAAAAGAGTGAACTTGGTGAAATGCATCTTCACATGATTTAACCCGATTTAAAAATCACTCGACTTAAGCAAAAGAATTAAACAAACTTTCAAATATGCTAAGATCCAAATAATCTTCTGATAGATGTTAGAAACATTTACTAAATTTGTCCAAATTACAAGTATAACGTTTGAGCACAGCCAAAGTGAAGTAATTTTTACTTTCTTTGTAAATTCCATAAATTCTTTATGTATTACATTTCTTTAATTAATGCATTGATGATTATTCATAGATATAAATTGAATGTGTACAAAATATAGAGCACATTGCATGAAAATACTGCTCATGTAATTTAAGAATACATCAAACTCAAAATGTATACAATAAAAATATTTTCACTCTGTAAAGTTCATTCTTCTAAGATATGAAGAAAAATATTTTTCAATGTTGAAATGACATTCTTGAAATTAATCTATAAGCTGAAAATGTTGTGAATTTGCATTTCACCAATCATTACTATTACGATTTGATTACCCACAAAATAACCATTTGAAAAATATCTGCCGGCATGAATATTAATAAGGCTTATACAGTGCAGAAGGTTATCTAAATTGTGATGGTCATTGAAAACACAAATGAAACCCCCTGCTTTTTATTGATAGTAATTACCAAATGTTCAGTGACAAATCACACCATTAATGCCTACATTAAAACTTCATGTGAGCTTTTCTTCATAAATATTGGAAATGATGAAAAATGCACCCGTAAAAAGTCAGTCTTGAAATTGGAAGAGTACAATCAGTCCATAGGCCTTCTAATTTTAGTTTACCTTCTGCATATTGTACAACCTTAAACCTGGACGGCATTCTGAAAATCAAGTTATCTTTGCATTACCTTTTCTATATTAAATGCCATAGTTTTTAAATGTCTGCTTCATATATTCGCCTTTAATCAATATGAAAAAAAGGGAAGTACATTGTGATTACCTATTATTTTAAGGAAAAGTATAAAAATGTTATACATAATGACCAACTCACAAGGAAAAAACTCACAAAGGTAACAGAGTTGTACAGATGACGCAATTTTCAGAATACAGGCCCCAGGTACATAAAAGATAATGTAAAATGGTGATATGGATCCTGATCAGATGATTGGCTGAAATCAATCACATGACCAGTCATATATTTTAGCCAACAGGAAAAAATTACTAATGACTGGTGCTACTAATGATAATAGTCTGTAATACAGCGCATATCACAAAATATTACTATTTTTCTATGGGATGAAGGAAAAACACCCATGACCGGCCATGGTGTTGGAATGATGGTTTATCAAATAAGGATCCATATCTCTATCTTATAAAAAAAATACACATTTTGCTTGGGCATTAGAATAATTACACACACTATAGTTACCTTTAAAATGGATTAAACGCCCTCTCAAAACCTACCCTGTGCATGTAACTATTTCTAGTGCCCAACAAGATGTGCAGCATTCATTATTTTTTGAGGGGGGTAGGGGTGCCATATCCTCAAGGGCCCTGTTGCATTAAAATTAAATTAGAGTCCTTTTGACATCCAATGTTAACATATTAGTTACCATTGGGTGGCAAAATGACTACATAGTAATTGTATGCAAAAGGGCCCTTGGGGATATGGCACCCTACCCCCTCAAAATATAAAAGTGGGGGGGTGAATGAATATAAAACGGGGGAAGGCAAGTATACAGACACTATGGGCACAAATAAGCACAAGTGACAAGCAATTTTTCAAGGATATATTAATTTATTTTTTTCAGAGAAAATATATAAAAAAAAAAGGACCAGCAGCCTAGAAGATTCACTCAAGTATACAGGATACCGTAGCAGCTGACCTCTTGATTAAATGGGGCAAACCCTGACCCTCACATAATGGCCAGTAGCCTGATCTGAGCTGGGATCTCCTTGCCAAAATCACACAATATGTGACATCACTACCAAGAGACCTATTTTTCAGTGTACAGAGAAGGGCACTGGATACTGTTGTGCATGGTGTACAACTTACCACAATGAAAGTGCTTTATCAATGATATGTTGTGTAGCCAATAGTATGCAAGACAATGCACTGATGGGGAAACAGTTACTCTCTTTTTTATGTGGGGGGGGGGCTTATATCTAAATTTTTGCCTCAAAAGTTTCTGTTCACCCCCCATCTCCCTAATTATTCCTCTTCCTTGCCAGAAGTCTTTTCATTCACCCTTGGACAAAACTAAAACCTCACATCTCTTTATAATCTGCTCCCTTCCTTACAACTATCTCCCCCCCCCCCTTCCACACAAATGGCAGTTTAATCCACTGATTGTGCTCTCTTTGTATACCTCCCTGTACTATCCATACAGGGAAGCATTTCATGAAAATTGTTGTTGGTGTTTTTCACCAACAAATCCATCTGATGGCTTAGAGCAAATTAGTGATAATCACAAATTTGTAATGAAAAGCTCCCTGCATCTGCCCATTGTCGATCATTTCACATCCTTTCAACATTAACTTTCCATGACTGACAACAGTGTTCCAATTTTCAATTTTATTAATACTTTTGAGTAATATTACCATTTTCATATTTTTAAAACAATTCAATTTATATCATCACATTAACAAAATGTTCATTGGCTTGGTTTTTTTTTTAGGGGGGCTTTTCTTTTCAAAGAGCAAATGGAATATACTACAAATGTATTGCAAATAAATATACTCTTTTCTGTACATGATGCAATTGCATTTCTATGAACTGCATTTTGATCAAAATAGAAACCAAAAGGGGACAAGATTTATTTTCCCCCCTGTCAAGCTAATTTATTCATTCACCATCATACAAGAACCAAATGTTTGCTTGCATACTGTATCCATCATGCATCCATGAACTCTGAGTGATCAGGCGAGGCACCGACAATGAAAGATAGATCTAATAAGTTAGGACCTCAACATAGGCTTGTCCCGAGGGAGCACACTTCATATCCCACAATGGTTTATAATCCCCCATCAATCATTACAATACAATGCATGAACTCTAGTAGTGAAGCAAAATGTCAAATTTCAAAGAAGGCATCCAATAAAATTTCGAAAAAAATCTTTCCATGGATATAAGAAACCATTCCTTCAGCCGAATGGTCATCAATAACAAATGACAACTCTCACAGACAGCACTCAATAAAATTGCCCAAAGTTGTTCCAGACTGGATGGAGGAAACCACTTCTTTATAGCCAAATGGTTGTGGAGTGTTGGAACAATCTACCAAAATGTGCAATGTCAAATCTGACAAACAGCACCCAACAAAATTTCCCAAACTTATCCTACACTTGATTTTTTTAGCCAAAGGGACACTGTTGGAAAATCTACCAATCATTGCCCTACCCAAAGACCGGAAGATGGATGAATGAACAGCCTAGCATTACCTCATGTCAAGGTTCAGGACCTGGCTGAGAAACTTCTCTGACATGACAAGAGGAACCACAAGCAAAGACGAGGGAAATAATTCTATGATGGTTTGAAATTAGGCGTTGTATATGATCACTGCAAAGAAAGTGAAAGACTTGCAAGCTTCCATTAAAGGGTTTTAGATGGCACAAGATCGAAGGATAAGCAAATTGATTCATTGAGAGTGGTGGCCCTTCTCCAAAACTGGTAATGGTATGCAGGTACATGCATAACTGTCCTTAACCCTATCTAGCCCAGGGAAGGGGGCTTTTTTCTAGCCCCCCTGACATTTTTTGGTGAAATATCTGTAAAATGTATGTTATCATCTGTGACCGTGCGTATCACATTTGTAAACTATACGCAAGCCAGGATTAAGTCTGGTAATGTATGTGGCTGACTTTAAGATTTAAGTCTACATGTAATACTTAGCCAAAAAATGTTATTGAATACCTGGGTATGCGGTTCCGAAATTACGCAACATTTTTAGGTGTATGCAGACCCAAAATTGCCACAAACGTAAATTTGTGTATAAATCTAATGCAAATAGTGTTTTTAGCCAAAAGTCATTAATGTATCATCATTTTTCCTTTTACTGAGTAAAATCAATTAATTTTATCTTGTTCATGGTCAAAAGTACCTGATAATTTTTACTAAAAACAATAAAAAACAAAGAGATACATAAGAAAATAAATGTGATGTTGAAAGTTTTTGAAGGTATATTTGATCAGATTTCTATAAAGAGTCTGAATAAAAAAATCAGCATTTTAGGGGCATTATTTTGTGCTGGGGGGAGGGCTAACAAGCCTACTCCCCCTGGCTGTGCAATTTCAAATAGCCTGGGCTATATAGGGTTAAACACAGTAACTTCCCCCTCACTTTAAAGGGTTACATTTCTGAATACCTGAATGTGATGAAGTTTCCTCCTCTACAAAGGAATTCTATTCGAAATTATTTCTAAAGAGAGAGGGTTTCCTTCTGGACACAGAAAATGAATGCTGACAAAGACTTCAAGAATCTGCCTTATTACAATTCAAATAAGTGCAATGTGGTTTAATAAGTAAGTAGAGTCACAGACTTAGCCAAAAATGTATCAGATGTATGTAGCTTCCCTTTTGATGAAAATATTGGCATGCATGAGGAGCAAAAAATGGTCTTTACTTACTCTGACTCTAAAATACCAAGACTTGACATTGCCTTTCATTTCATCAGAGTCAAATAAATTCGGGAAAATTCAATAAACACAGGAAATTATCAAATGGCTGGAAAAGACACAAATGACCACCTGGAACTAGATCCACTGAGAATTCTTCTAATGCCACCACAAAGAGGCCCACACTCTCACAAGATATCGGCATTTGTGAATCCAATAAGTATGCGACTTGTATGAGGTTTTGAAGAGCTCTGGATATCATGCGTCAGCTGAAAGGAACACCATTCCTTGTGGTCAGACAGTAATTGAAGATTATTGCAACAACCAGATTCCAAACACCAAATATAAAGATGCCACATGCAACTTAAACAAATTTCTGGAAGTCAGTAGCACTCTCTTCAAACATACGTTGCCAGTTCCTCTCTCTTCTCTTTGTGCAGGACAAATGGCTAGCTGCATCGAGTTGGAGTGCAAACCAGTCTTTGATTAATCTTGACCAATGTCACCGAGCTCCAAAGCCATATTGGCTGAACTGCTTTAACCACTCCATCAATATTTTAAAATATCAATATGGATCAACTTGAAACACTACACTGGCAAGGCTCTAGAAATCAAAATTTGACATTTCACTTCTAAAACAAAATTCCAGACTTACATATATTGCTCTGATTGAAGGAGAATTTTGTTTATTTACACATTGTGGAAAAACCATTGAAGTGCATTACCCTCCCAAAAATGGGTGAAATATTTATATCCGAACTTAGATTTGGGCAGACAAACCTATATTGAAAATCCAACTTGATCATCACATATCTTAACATCCGTGCAGTCCACATTATCTCTTCACATTCTGTGAATACACGAAGGACACACACTTAGCACAACATGAGGTTCATGTAGGTACATGGTGAAATGACCGCGATAAAGTTTGAAATATTAATTCATATAAGTCTGAACCAGAAATAAAACACATACAGAAAAGGAAAATAAATATGTTGCAAAATAATTCACATTGCTCTATCAGATAATAAAAAAATAAGGTCAAAGTCTTCATTTCATATGATTTTTTTTAATAAAAATTGTTTATCCTTTTAGCACATTAAATCAGTCATGAAAAATATCATGTTGCAACAATGTGAAACAAGGATACAGTTCGAGCAGCAGCTACAAGAGATAGTACCGGGAGGCATATAAAGAGAGACTATAATCAATGGATTGACACATACCCAACAAAAGGATACAGGGATCTGAAGATATGACAGTAAGGTAAAAAGTAGGGATTACAGTCGTTACAAGAGAGAGAGAAAATCCTGATATGGGGAAAACTGCTACCCAATATTTTCACAAAGGTTATTGCTCTCGGTATAAAATTACTGGGAAACCGATTGCATTGTCTTCCATACTCTAGGCTACACAAAATATCATTGAAATCATTATTAAAGCACTTACATGTACATTGTGGTAAGTTGTATACCATGCACACCAGTGTCCTTTTCTGCACACTGAAAAATATATCTTTCGGTAGTAACGTCTCTATTTGTGTGATTCTGGCAGAAAGATCCCAGCTCAAACCAGACAGGAAGCCATGTTTGTAAGATTCAGGGCCTACCACCATCAATCGAGGTCAACTGCTATGGTCCTGCAACTTAAATGAATCTTCCGGGCTGCTGGTCTTACATTCTGTTTTTTTTTTCAACAAAAAATAAAAAGTATCATGAATAAAAATCATGTATATACTAGTAGTACAGACATGCAAACATTATAGGGCAGGTCCAAGCTATCATACATTTCATGTGACATAAGAGACAAATCAAAGAAGTGTTTCACAAAAAAATTGAGTGTGACCAAAAGACACATCACTAACACCATGTATATATTACTGGACTTTGAAATGAAATAGATGGATTCATGATCTTTGTCACACCCATATGCAAGAGGTAAGTTTACAGTTGAATCTTTGAAAGGTTATTCATTTCTACATGAAAACAGGATATTTTTTTGAGACCTGCCAACCTTCTACAACGGTAGGATGCGAAAGATATTGTATGTTTGAATTTGCCAGTGCCATAATGAGGCTGTGAGGAATGCAAGGAATACAGAGGAAATTGTGCACTTTTCATGCGGGATTGAAATGAATCCCATGACCAAGGTAATAATATGCTGTAAAGCACTTTGAGCTATTCTGGGAAAAGTGCTCTATAAAAATTGGCTATTATTATCATAAACAAAAAATGTATTCTTAGAAGGGGAAAAATAATTTTTTCTGACAAAAAAGAGTATTTTTAAATGTGTGTCTCAACGTAATAATCTCAAGCCTATTGTAGTGAGGTCGGTGGAAGAACATGTAAAATGACTTGAAAATTCATCATTTTAAACATGTACTTGCAGGCAAGAATTAACTTAATCTTTTCGTGCAACAAGTTGCTGGCACATCTGGGACAGTTGAACCGGCGTTAGTGTCGCGCACTGTGTATAATACATACTACATGATCGGGAAATTTCATGAAAATTGATCATTGGCATATTCTTCGAAGCAAAAAAACAGGAACGTATGCTCTAAAAAGGGAACGATTGGCATGTCTGTATTGTGGTACCAAATGACCATCGGCGACTTTTTATCAGTCAACTTTTTCATTTCGCACATCTTTGGACCAATTAAAATTTTAAATAATCTGATATTTTTTCCAAAGATATTATTTCCAAAACATGTATTCATCCTGTACTAAATGTACATTGGGTGTTTTTTGTTCTTGTTTTAATTGTTTCAAATGATATAATTGAATCCTTTGAAAAAATCAAATTTTTCTGTACATGATGCAATTGCATTTCTATGAACTGCATTTTGATAAAACGGAAAGGGGAAAAGATTTATTTTTTCCCCTGTCAAGCTAATTTATTCATTCACCATCATACAAGAACCAAATGTTTGCTTGAATACTGTATCCATCATGCCTCCATGAACTCTGAGTGATCAGGCGAGGCACCACAATGAAAGATAGATCTAAAAGTTAGGACCTCAACATAGGCTTCCCGAGGGAGCACAACTTCATATCCCACAATGGTTTATAATCCCCCATCAACCTTACAATACAATGATGAACTCTAGTAGTGAACAAAATGTCAAATTTCAGAGAATGCATTAAATAAAATGCAAGTCATGATCCATGGATAAGCAACCATTCCTTCAGCCGAGCCTCAATAACAATTCAATACAACAATAATCTATGCTGAGTGGCGTTACATATTGCCCTGCATTTCAAATTTGGAGCTATAAGTCAATCAAACTGCCAATGTCAAAACCAACAATGAGATGCCCAAAAAATTTTGAGATTTATATTTAGTTTGAAAAAGCACATCCTCAGCTTTCAAATCAGATAAAAATTGGAACTAGTCAAAATTGATTAACAAGGTTCAAACCTGGCTGAAAACTTCTCTGACATGCAAGAGGAAAACAAAGACGGGGAAATACTTCTATGATGGTTTGAAATTAGGCGTTGATCTGATCACTGAAAGAAAGTGAAAGACTTGCAAATTCCATTAATTGGTTTTAGATGGCAAAAGATGAAAATAAACATTGATTCATTGAAAAGGGGCCCTTCTGGCAAAGACTGGTAAGGTATCAGCCGGGATTGTGCATCACAATGGTAATTCCATGAGGTAGAGAATGACGTAATTAATGCATTGCATTGGTGAAATATCACTGAATTCTATATTTACATTTTGACCGTGAAATAACTTTGTAAGTTATTCGAAACCATATTTTCTGGTCTGTATGTGGCTGAATTTAAGCTTTAAGTCTGCATTTAATTTAGCAAAAATATGTTTATTGAATACCTGGGTATGCGGTTCCGAAATTATGCAACATTTTTTTAGGTGTATGCAGACCCAAAATTGCCACAAATGTAAATTTGTGTATAAATCTAATGCAAATAGTGTTTTTAGCCAAAACTCATTAATGTATCATCATTTTTCCTTTTACTGAGTAAAATCAATTAATTTTATCTTGTTCATGGTCAAAAGTACCTGATAATTTTTACTAAAAACAATAAAAAACAAAGAGATACATAAGAAAATAAATGTGATGTTGAAAGTTTTTGAAGGTATATTTGATCAGATTTCTATAAAGAGTCTGAATAAAAAAATCAGCATTTTAGGGGCATTATTTTGTGCTGGGGGGAGGGCTAACAAGCCTACTCCCCCTGGCTGTGCAATTTCAAATAGCCTGGGCTATATAGGGTTAAACACAGTAACTTCCCCCTCACTTTAAAGGGTTACATTTCTGAATACCTGAATGTGATGAAGTTTCCTCCTCTACAAAGGAATTCTATTCGAAATTATTTCTAAAGAGAGAGGGTTTCCTTCTGGACACAGAAAATGAATGCTGACAAAGACTTCAAGAATCTGCCTTATTACAATTCAAATAAGTGCAATGTGGTTTAATAAGTAGAGTCACAGACTTAGCCAAAAATGTATCAGATGTATGTAGCTTCCCTTTTGATGAAAATATTGGCATGCATGAGGAGCAAAAAATGGTCTTTACTTACTCTGACTCTAAAATACCAAGACTTGACATTGCCTTTCATTTCATCAGAGTCAAATAAATTCGGGAAAATTCAATAAACACAGGAAATTATCAAATGGCTGGAAAAGACACAAATGACCACCTGGAACTAGATCCACTGAGAATTCTTCTAATGCCACCACAAAGAGGCCCACACTCTCACAAGATATCGGCATTTGTGAATCCAATAAGTATGCGACTTGTATGAGGTTTTGAAGAGCTCTGGATATCATGCGTCAGCTGAAAGGAACACCATTCCTTGTGGTCAGACAGTAATTGAAGATTATTGCAACAACCAGATTCCAAACACCAAATATAAAGATGCCACATGCAACTTAAACAAATTTCTGGAAGTCAGTAGCACTCTCTTCAAACATACGTTGCCAGTTCCTCTCTCTTCTCTTTGTGCAGGACAAATGGCTAGCTGCATCGAGTTGGAGTGCAAACCAGTCTTTGATTAATCTTGACCAATGTCACCGAGCTCCAAAGCCATATTGGCTGAACTGCTTTAACCACTCCATCAATATTTTAAAATATCAATATGGATCAACTTGAAACACTACACTGGCAAGGCTCTAGAAATCAAAATTTGACATTTCACTTCTAAAACAAAATTCCAGACTTACATATATTGCTCTGATTGAAGGAGAATTTTGTTTATTTACACATTGTGGAAAAACCATTGAAGTGCATTACCCTCCCAAAAATGGGTGAAATATTTATATCCGAACTTAGATTTGGGCAGACAAACCTATATTGAAAATCCAACTTGATCATCACATATCTTAACATCCGTGCAGTCCACATTATCTCTTCACATTCTGTGAATACACGAAGGACACACACTTAGCACAACATGAGGTTCATGTAGGTACATGGTGAAATGACCGCGATAAAGTTTGAAATATTAATTCATATAAGTCTGAACCAGAAATAAAACACATACAGAAAAGGAAAATAAATATGTTGCAAAATAATTCACATTGCTCTATCAGATAATAAAAAAATAAGGTCAAAGTCTTCATTTCATATGATTTTTTTTAATAAAAATTGTTTATCCTTTTAGCACATTAAATCAGTCATGAAAAATATCATGTTGCAACAATGTGAAACAAGGATACAGTTCGAGCAGCAGCTACAAGAGATAGTACCGGGAGGCATATAAAGAGAGACTATAATCAATGGATTGACACATACCCAACAAAAGGATACAGGGATCTGAAGATATGACAGTAAGGTAAAAAGTAGGGATTACAGTCGTTACAAGAGAGAGAGAAAATCCTGATATGGGGAAAACTGCTACCCAATATTTTCACAAAGGTTATTGCTCTCGGTATAAAATTACTGGGAAACCGATTGCATTGTCTTGCATACTCTAGGCTACACAAAATATCATTGAAATCATTATTAAAGCACTTACATGTACATTGTGGTAAGTTGTATACCATGCACACCAGTGTCCTTTTCTGCACACTGAAAAATAGATCTCTCAGTAGTGACGTCGCTATTTGTGTGATTCTGGCAGGAAGATTCCACCTCAAACCAGACAGGAAGCCATGTTTGTAAGATTCAGGGCCTACCACCATCAATCGAGGTCAACTGCTATGGTCCTGCAACTTAAATGAATCTTCCGGGCTGCTGGTCTTACATTCTGTTTTTTTTTTCAACAAAAAATAAAAAGTATCATGAATAAAAATCATGTATATACTAGTAGTACAGACATGCAAACATTATAGGGCAGGTCCAAGCTATCATACATTTCATGTGACATAAGAGACAAATCAAAGAAGTGTTTCACAAAAAAATTGAGTGTGACCAAAAGACACATCACTAACACCATGTATATATTACTGGGACTTTGAAATGAAATAGATGGATTCATGATCTTTGTCACACCCATATGCAAGAGGTAAGTTTACAGTTGAATCTTTGAAAGGTTATTCATTTCTACATGAAAACAGGATATTTTTTTGAGACCTGCCAACCTTCTACAACGGTAGGATGCGAAAGATATTGTATGTTTGAATTTGCCAGTGCCATAATGAGGCTGTGATGAATGCAAGGAATACAAAGGAAATTGTGCACTTTTCATGCGGGATTGAAATGAATCCCATGACCAAGGTAATAATATGCTGTAAAGCACTTTGAGCCATTCTGGGAAAAGTGCTCTATAAAAATTGGCTATTATTATCATAAACAAAAAATGTATTCTTAGAAGGGGGAAAAATAATTTTTTCTGACAAAAAAGAGTATTTTTAAATGTGTGTCTCAACGTAATAATCTCAAGCCTATTGTAGTGAGGTCGGTGGAAGAACATGTAAAATGACTTGAAAATTCATCATTTTAAACATGTACTTGCAGGCAAGAATTAACTTAATCTTTTCGTGCAACAAGTTGCTGGCACATCTGGGACAGTTGAACCGGCGTTAGTGTCGCGCACTGTGTATAATACATACTACATGATCGGAAATAATAAAAAAAAGATCATTGGCATATTCTTCGAAGCAAAAAAACAGGAACGTATGCTCTAAAAAGGGAACGGTTGGCATGTCTGTATTTTGTGGTACCAAATGACCTCGGCGACTTTTTATCAGTCACCTTTTTCATTTCGCACATCTTTGGACCAATTAAAATTTTAAATAATCTGATATTTTTTCCAAAGATGTTATTTCCAAAACATGTGTTATCCTGTACTAAAGTGTACTTGGGTGTTTATTGTTCTTGTTTTAATTGTTTCAATGATATAATTGAATCCTTTGAAAAAATCAAATTTCATTATCTATGCAGATGATACCAAAAATGTTTTTCTTAAATTGGAAATACAAAAGGAGTGAGTTAGCCAATAACAAACTTTGCTATTCCTGCATTTAAAATAGCCTTATTCTCTAATTTAGAAGTTGAAATAAAAATAATTCATATCATGAAGTCTTCTGTGATAATTTACCAAACTGGACAAAAGTTAACATCGTAATATTCAAGGAAAATAACTTAATATTATAATAAAAATAATGTAATATTTAACCTAGGGTAGCCACTGATAAAGGTATTGTGCACATATTTTTTTTTTTGGGGGGGATGTGTTAAAGAAGAATGCAAGTCATGATCCATGGGGAAGCAAGTCTTGCTTCGCTCAGCCTCAATTAGGTTCGATACAATAATAATCTATGCTGAGTGGCGTTACATATTGCCCTGCATTTCAAATTTCGCGCTATAAGTCAATCAAACTGCCACCCCAAAACCAACAATGAGATGCCCAAAATGAATTTTGAGATTTATATTTAGTTTGAAAAAGCACATCCTCAGCTTTCAAATTAGATAAAAATTGTAACTAGTCAAAATTGATAAACAATACAAACACAAAAACTTCACTGAACGCAGAAAAACTAAGGGTGCATTTACATGTATGCGCCACTTTTTTACCCTAGAATCATGATCTGAATCATGATTCAAATCAAGATTCTGCAGAATCACAATTGCATTTAGTCAAAAGTGAAAATAAACATCAAACACAGAAAAAGGGGCGTTTGGAAAGACGTTTCTTAAGATCTCAGCCGCGGATTGTGCGATCACAATGAAAATTCGCATGATGGTAGAGAATGACGTAATCAATGCAGTTGCATTGGTGAATTTCACTGAATTCATATATTTACATTTTATATGAATTAACTATGCTAAGTTATTCATGAAATCATACTTTTTGCTCTGATTGACTAAATAAAGCTCCCAGAATGCTATTTTTTTTGTGAAAATATTCTTTATAGCATTCCTAACAATTGTGAATGAAAAATATTCTGGTACCAAGACCGATTTCTTATGTATTTCATTGTTTTATAAAATTTCTTATGTATTTCTTTGTTTTTTTTACTTTTTGTTTTTTTCTTGTTTTTTCGTTGGAAATCGTTCCAGACTTTATTCTGATCATAAACAAAGCAAAATGTATTAAGTTTAATAGGTAAAAGTAGAAATAATGATACATTTATGAATTTTGGCTAAATACACAATTTACATTGGATTTGTACATGAAATCGCGTTTATGAGCAATTTTTGGTCTTACATGCACATGTTGCATAATGTCGTAACCGGGCGTCACAAATTTGGTCTCAAAATTTGCGCGAGACTTGAAAGTAAAAAGTCAGTGAGCGGCAAGGAAAAAATTTTGCACAGAAGATATATCGCAAAAATTGTCAAGGGGGGGGGGCCATTATGGCACCCCCCCCTCAACCGGGAGAATTAGGGTTTAACCCATTCCCAGTTTCGCACATTTTTCTATGTTGTTGCAGTGAATTACATGTATTTTCAGTATAAAAATAATCATGTGAACCTGCTTCGTACCACCTTTACCAGTCATTTGATGGATGTTGTTTTGATATGCAACAAAATATAACAGAGTTTGACTGACTACTGTGCTTTTGACTTTTGGGCTGATCATAATTCCCTGATTTTTCCTTCATTTGAGGCATTTTTCCCTGATTTGAGGTATTTTCAAAATCAAATTCCCTGATTTTTCCCTGACTGGAAAAAAGTAAAATAATTTTCCCTGATTTCCCCGATGGGTTGGAAACCCTGCATATGCGTGATTCAAGAGGTTTGGATTAACAATCAAGAGTCTGGGCCGAAGGATTGAGAGAACTTTGGCAACGCGAATTCGCGCTTTCTGAGTTTTTATGTGATTAATCCAACAGACTCGCATTACAGTATCATTATTGTGTGTACAGTAAACAAGCCTTTCACAAATTGCTTTCGATTCAAGTTCCCTGTGGTTTGGGACTTGCATTCCCCTTTAAATTCTACGACAAGTAGATCCAGGGTAAAAAACCAGAGATAAAACTCATTAGGGAAAAACTCTGGAAAACCTTTGGGTCCACTTTTGCAGAATACTCAAGACAAAGTATTACAATTACTCACTTCATGCAAACCAAGTTAACTCCACAAAAACCTACTAGTCCTAATTACCACACCATACTGTTTATAAACCTCACAATGTGTAATAATAATAATAATGATAATGTGTGCAAATCATTCCCAACCTTGCACAAAGTATTTTTTACTTCTAGTAACCATGAGCTTCTTAGTATTCATCTATTTTAAAAACAACTGTTAAAGATAATTCAGATACTTTTGGATGACTTTTGGGTAATAATAATAACAACGCGCCTCGGAATAGAATATTTCTAGAAAGATGGCGCTACATAAATGCCTATTATAATTATTATGACAGCAAGTAGTGAGGGACAGTGATTTTCTGTTGACTGGTAAATCAAAACATAAAATCTGTTTTGTTTCTATACTTTCTTTGTGAGAATTCATTGCAAAATGGTTCACATTTGTTCTGTGTAAACTCTCTTTTAAAACAAATCAGAATTTCATTTTTAATAGACCAAGTTTGAAACAAAATAAAAGGTTTTCAGAAACGGAAGAAGACTTTTCTAAACAGAAAATTACTGTGAAGAAATAATAGCTTGGACCTGCCCCTTTGAGCCACACACAAGTCATAAAAAACACATAAAAGATGGGCTCATGAAAATGTAGGATATCACCCCCTGAAATTCCAAAATTTGAATGCTTTAGAGCAACAATATTTTCTAAAGTTGCCCCAAGATGTGTCACATACAATTTCTTGATTGTTTTGAAAATATATTTCTACATAGAGCAGAATATATATTGAAAAAAGCAAAATTGCTTTAAGTACATGTAGACTTTGAAAATGAAAGAATAGCCCTAAAACTCAGCAATCGCCCCCCAATGCGGGAAAAGTGCCACCTAACTTGGTTCAAGAGTAGCGAATGTATATAGTCTTTTTAAACTGACAATTGGTTCATTCAATTTGATTTTCAAGGTGCAAATATCCCATATAAAGTAGATAAGTGGAACACCAAAATAAATGTTTAGAATGTCTGGTGTCAAAGTGCCAGTCCCTGGTAAGTCATCTATCTCTCTTAGATAAGAAAAAGAAGAATTTATGTAAAGGTTCCATTGTTCTATGTTTCAAAGGATATAACAATCGGTCTTTCTATGCATCACATCTATGTAGATACCAACAAATGATCACACCAGACATTCCATGTAGATGACGATTCAAGATTGGTACCATCCATGTCCTTGTCTCAGGTAGACTACCAGTATCTCTCATTTATGCTTGGAAGATGGTTAGCATCTGAAAGGGGGTGCCTCCATGTTGTACACTGAGTGACATGACTGTGTGTGCGAAGTGAAATATCAAAATATTATTCTAAGTTTTCTAACAATATTTCATTTTAAAAAAAACATCCAATGCAAGGTGACAAACGTATATACATGAAGAAAACATCAAAGTTCACAAAGGGACAAATGTCGTTACAGGTAGACTACACTTGAGGCAAAATTTGATTTGGGGATTTTCACCGACACATGTTCTACATATAATAAAAAAACATCTAGCAAATTTATTTGATCACATTGGTATCTAATATCCAGATGTGCATATTGCAGTTTATACATGCAGCGTGTCGTTAACATGCATGAATCGTTTACAAGAATTACATGTACACTACATACAGTACAGCAATGAAAAATGAGAAGATGAATTATGTAGGCACAAAAAAATTCCTAACTTGGCCATCATAAAATATAATAAAGTATAAATCATATGAAAGAGGGAAGTAAAGCCATGATTGTTTTGCACTTAGTCACAAATTGTCATCGGTCACGCATGAATAATTATGATGTACAGTGTAGAAATAACCATTGTCCACACTGTACATATTTCCAACAATCAAAAACCAATTTTTCCAAAATGTTTCCATCTTAGAAGAGCCTCTCCTAATTTAAGAAGTACACAATGTCATATAAACTGAAATCATATATCTCCTAAGATTACATTTTCCTAATCAGTTAATGGCTCAGTAGAATATTTGTGACATGGTTCATTGACATAAACCTAAATCTGTGTAAAATCATGAAATCTTTATTAGCTGGAAATGATTACACTGAAAATCACCAATGTAGATAAGCCCACGTGGTACAGTGTACCATCATTACTTGAAGAAAGAATGGGTGGATGTTTAATAAAGCTTTTCATAAATCAAGAGTGACTTTAAGAACGACGAGTGATCCTTTCTTGTGGTAAATGGTATATTCTATTACATAACATCTCATACAAGTCTTCAGAGGGATAGCATATTCCAGGTGCTAAGGCAGTGCTTCACACAAAAGAATTTCAAAGTAATTTACAATTCAAATGAGCTAATTCCCCACAAGGCTATAAAAGAGCGAGGATAGGGAAGGCATTCATCTTTTCAGCGTGTGTCGGCAGTGCCCTATGCCAGAATAATGTCTCAATCAGAGGAGACCTCTACCCAACAGGATATCCACATGGAGATCCAAATAGCCACCCAGGCAGAGGAGATTCGGCGATTGACAGAGACGGTGTCTCACCTTACTTCCAGCTCTATTAATGCTGGCCAACCTCCCCTAGTGCTGTAACCAGGGCTTCGGAAGCCCATATGGATATCGTCAGCTTATTCGCTGATAATCAAAGTGAAAGTTTGTTCCCGTCGATGGGGGCTGAGCCTATTAATATGGCCATGACGAATGAAAGCAATAATTACGATCCTCTAGCCTCATTAATTTCCTCCCTACTTGAAGGGGAGAGGGCATTACTAGACGATATGGAGTTTAGTAACATATATGATAAGCAGAATAACTTGTCTCCACCCATCTCAGAGGGTATGGCTACGCGCCTCAACAAGGCAGTGACCTTTCCACCTCAGAAAGAGGCTCTTTTGAAAATCCAAGAGAAGTATAATCCTCCATCCAAGGCGACTAGTGCAACTGCGCCCAAAGTGGAACGAGAGGTGTGGCAATCTCCCCCCCCCCACAAAGCGAGAGCTTTGGATTCGCAAACTCAACAACTTCATACTAATGTGGTCAAAGGTTTATTGCCTTATGTACACATAATCTCACACCTCAAAGAGTCAGCTAAAGGCAAAAAAGCTTGAGACCTTGATTTACTCACGAGTCTTGCTGTTGACTGGTCATGCAATTTACTTACTAAGTATGAAACGAAGAGAATCCTTAAGACCCTTCCTTAATTCAAAATACCAAGGGCTATCTTCAAAGTCTATTCCAATAACAGATGGTTTATTTGGAAATGACTTTAAAAAATCATCTACATTGAAGTCTGTGGCTGAGGCCTTAAGTTGCTTTTCCTAAACGCTCTGGTACCTCCAGTCGCGGAGGCTCCTTTACCCGTCGAGGAAATCGCGGAGATGGAGTTCAGCCCCTACAAAAGGGACTTCAAAGCATCACACCGAGAAACCTTCATGAAACCCCGTCCCATGGGGACGATGTCGAGACCTCCCCACATCAGTCGACCTACAGCTTTCAGAAGAAACCTCATGGAAAGTCTACCGATTACCCATCATCAAGATATAATGCAAAAGAAACAGTCACTATTCCTACTCATGCAGGGAGAAGTTTTTTTGTTGATAAATGGTCTCATATAATTTCTGATCGATGGATATTAGATGCAATATCAGGATATAAGATTGATTTTTTGCATAAGCCTTTTCTATAATCATTGCCTTCTAATTTTCCTTTTCATCAGACGAAAAGGTGACAATTGACAGTGAAATCTGCACCTTAATAGAAAAGAATGCGGTTGAGAAAAATGCAAGTTCTTTTTTACCATATTTACGTTTCGCAAGAAATCCGGAGATCTGAGACCAATTATCAATCTCAAGTACTTGAACTTCTTTTTTGAGTAATGAACATTTCAAAATGGAGCTTGTTTCTTTTGTTAAAAAATATGATTCATAGAGATGAATCTCTGATGTCTATTAATCTTAAAGACGCTTATTTTTCAGTTCCTATTCATCGTGATTCCCAGGGTTATCGCTCCTTTTTGTGGGATGGAAAATATTATGCTTTCAAATGCCTTCCTTTTGGTCTTAGTTCTGCAACCAGGATGTTCACAAAGATTTTGAAACCCGTAACTGCAGCTGTTCGCAGCAAGGGTATTAGGATTTTGATTTATTTAGATGATATCTTAATTACTTCAGGTTCCTGCTTAGAAAGCAGAGATCATACAAACTACGTATGTGGTTTACTAACTGATTTAGGATTTATCATCAATTTTGAAAAATCATGTTTGAATCCCCAGAATCCAGCTTTATATCTCGGTTTTGACATTAATACTGAGAAAATGAAGATTTCTTTACCTCAACATAAAGTTCATCGCATACACTCCAAAGGGAGTTTGTTATTGAATTCTGACGATGCAAAAATAAGAGATTTTGCCAGTTTCATTGGCTCAATTGTTTCCTCGTTTTTGCCTTTCCGCTTGGCAAATTACATTTTCGATCTCTCGAAAAAGCAAAAAAAAGGTTCTCCAGAACTCATTTGGCGACTTTCATTATTTTATTACATTAGGTTCAGAAGGAAGGAAATATTTTGAAGGGTTGGTCAAGAACCAGCTTCTTTTTCAACCGTTATTCATGACCTGCCTATTTCCATAACAATATCCACTGATGCAAGCAGGTCAGGTTCGGGTGCGGTGCGTCATTCAGATAATTCTTTCATTCAAGGTTTTTGGTCTTCTGGGTTACAAGATTTGCATATTAATACTCTTGAATTGCTAGCAATAGAACAAGCATCTACATACCTAATGAAGCAATTATCAGGATATATCCATATTCATATTTTCTCTGACAATAGCACTTCAGTCGCTTATGTTAATAAGATGGGAGGTAATGTATCCTTTTTAAATGACATAGCGTTACGCATTTGGTGTATATCTAAAAAGGGATTTAGATATCCGCCTCTCATGTGGCAGGGAAAGATAATTCAATTGCTGATGTCCTTTCGAGGAGGGACATGAACAAGGAATAAAGCCTACTCCCTTGTATTTTAATAGCATTATCGATACCACATTTGCCCCTGACATTGGTCTGTTTGCATCATCTGAAAATAAACAAATTACAAAATATGCAACTTGGAAGTACGACCCATTCGCATATTATTGATGCTTTTTCCATTTCATGGGAATTCTTTTCTCCTTACATTTTCCCACCCTTTTGCTTTCTCTCTAGAATCCTCCTCAAACTTCAAGCAGACCAAACGAGACTGGCCCTCGTCGTAGCCCAGATGTGGAGAGCGCAACCATGGTTACCTTTTCTTCTCCACATGCTGGTTGCCCCACCCCTTCTTCTCCCAATAAACTGTCTACGTCCCCCCAACAAATACCCAGCAAGTCTGCACCTAGCCGCTTGGATACTCTCGGCAGATGCTGGAATGCAGCAGGCATTTCAAAATCAGCTGCCAACCTACTCGCCCGGTCTTGGAGACAAGGAACGTCTAAACAATATCAATCTGCATGGAATCAAGGGCGTGATTGGTGTGTAACAGGGTTGGCGGATTTAAATCACGTTGATTTAAATCGTGATTTAAATCGCGATTTAAATCACCATGATTTTTTTTTTTAAATCATTGATTTAAATCACTTCCATTGAAAAATGTACAAATCATGGACAAAGTATTTGTTCAATGCAGTTTTAATTCTTCAAGTCAACTGAAAAACTTTGAATTAACTTTATATCAACAAAAGATCAACAAAGTCTTCATATCTACTTAAAACAAATTAAAATCAAATTAATAAAATCAGGTAATTCCTTAAAAAATACAGATGTATGTTGTCAATAGGTACTCATTTTTTGTAAATTATGTCGAGTTTTTCTTCTGAAATTTTACATTCTTTGTCAGTTATTAGTAACTACTTCTGTCATGTAAATAAAAAATGATACCTGCATGTAATCAACATATTTAACATGCCTCTTATTTCGTATTGTTACATTTATCATACATTTGATGTTTTACATAACATAATTATAAAAATCACATTAACATAATGTAGTACAGTCATAATTTGACTGTTGAGAAAAGCTTTCTCTTATAAACCTTTTAAGTCACTGCAGCCCATTTTATGTTCAGTGCGACAAATAATGGAAGTTTTGTATCTGCATGTAATAATGGAAAGAGCTCTATAACAACAATTTGCAAAACTCAGAATAAACATTTAACTCTGCATTTAAATGTTAAGATGCAGGTATTTCAGTTACAATCATTGGCAGTTGTAAGCTGTGTCTCATTTAAAATAAAATACTTCTTTTTGTAATACATATGTTGTAATTTAAGCAGTTTTGCAGTTTTTATCCTTTAAGTTAAAAGTAGATTTTTTTCATACTTCATGGATCAAACAGATTTTTTTGTAGAGAATATGGGAATAAAAATTGTAGATTAATGTAAAAAATCACAGTAGTATAGTCACCCTTTGACTAAGCTATCTCTTATATTGTTCTCCAAAACTGAGAGTTTTGCATCTATATCTGTAGCAAGAGAAGAGCTTTTTATCAAACTAAAAAGATCCTAAACATATACAGTTGTAGTCTCTCTTTGACTATTGTAAAGCTGTGACTAATCGAAAAAAAAACATTGATTTGAATTATTTCTCTTACAATATACATGAATACTAGTAATTGGCAAAGGGTTTGTTGGCAGTTTTAAGGGATTTTTTAAATATTTGAATGAAAAATCCCAGAGGGGAATTTTCTCTACTCACTGGGAATTCCCTATGGAATATTCCTTCATAGGCCTATGTATGATAGAATTAAGTTCAGATACATGATTCCTCAAATTTATTTTTAATTGTCCATTTTTACTGGATTTTAATTACAAAATATGTGGTTAAGAACAATATTAGGGGTGAAATGTATAACATCAATATTGATGCCATTGTAAGAGTAAGGGGGGGGGGGGATTATTACCCTTTTTTTCGAAGGAACTTTTAAAAAATCAAAAAAATCTGATTTAAATAAAAAAAATCTGATTTAAATCAAATAAATCCGATTTTTTTTATTTTTTTTTTAAAAATCAAAAAAATCGCCAACCCTGGTGTGTAACCAACAAATTGAACCCTGTTCACCATCTATAGTTGATGTAGTTAACTTCCTTGCCCATGAACACCCCTTGAGATGCATTCAGTGGGTCAACACCCTTTAGTCGTACATTTAATGAAGGGATATTCAATGAAAACCACCTAAGCCTAGGTTCAGAAATATGTGGGATGTGTCAATTGTATTGAACTACATTAAGTCTTTACCCGATAATGAACAGTTAACCCTAAGACAGTTAAGTAAAAAACTTCTGACTTTGATGGCCCTTGTTTCCGCCCAGCGGCTTCAGACGTTATCATGTTTAGATATTTCTTCTTCTTCTATATCAAATAATCATGCAGTATTCTACTTGACAGAGTTACAAAAGACAACATCTACCAAAAATAGTTTAACCAGACTGTTGAATTCAATTCATATCCACATAAGAAAGTTTGTGTTATATCGTCTCTGCTAGAGAATGTGAAACGCACTACCCCTTTAAGGATTGGAAATAATGAGCGCAGACTTTTCATCTCCACGAAAATCCCCCATAAACATGAAACTTCTTCGTAATTAGCTTGTTGGATGAAAAATATTTTAAATTTGTCTGGGATTGACACATCTACATGTATATTCAAAGCCCATAGATATCATAGTGCAGCTGTTCCATCAGCATTCGCTCATGGCGCAACGCTTAAAGACATTATTTCGACTGCTAACTGGTTAAATGCTCGCATGTTCAGACTTTTTTATCATAAACCTGTTGAAAATTCCTTCCAATCAGCTGCCCTCGATTCTTGTTAATTCACTTAATGATGACAGTAATTTGTTTGACTCAAATGTACAGTGTAAATTCGAGAGTTGATAACAGTTGATTCTGTGTAATGTCCTGACAGAAAATAATTTTAAATAGGACTGAAATCTAATTTATTTCTCATCATTATGTAATAAACAAACGTAACTATTTCGATTTTTGAAAAAGAAAGAAAAATATTGATATTCATTATATATATATCATAAAGTCTCTTTTCCCAAATGGAGAGTATAGTTTTTTCAATGATTGTTTTGTATGCCATGTCAAAAAAAAAAAAAAAAAATTGTTAATGGTTATAGGAAAATTTTTGCCCAAACAGGAGTGTTTGTTGGTTCTTCTATGTTTTTCAGTTTATTGTTTACCAATGATATCTATGTGTCATACCTTGATGGCCACTTTTACAGGTAAAAGCCTTATTGCTGGTTTGTATTTTCATTAAAGGACAAGTCCACCCGAACAAAAACTTGATTTGAATAAAAAGAGAAAAATTCAAGAAGCATAACACTGAAAATTTCATCAAAATCGGATGTAAAATAAGAGAGTTATGGCATTTTAAAGTTTCCCTTCATTTCACAAAACAGTTATACGCACATTTCGGTCGGTATGCAAATGAGGAACTGATGACATCACTCACTCACTATTTCTTTTGTATTTTATTATATAAAATATCTTAAATATTTTTATTTTCTTGTCATTGTCATGTGAAATGAAGTTTCATTCCTCCCTGAACATGTGGAATTCCATCATTTTAACATTTTGTGCTTCAGGCAAGGAAGTCCTAATCATCAAATTCATAAAAATTGAAATATTGCATAATTCAAACAATAAAAAACAAAAGAAATCGAGAGTGACATCATCGACTCTCTCATTTGGATGTAATAAGCGAAACTTTGAAATGTCATAACTTTCTTATTTTACATCCGATTTTGAAGAAATTTTCATCATTGTGCTTGTCTGATTTTTCTCTATTGATTAAAATCAATGTTTTTCTGAGGTGGATTTGACCTTTAAACGGATATTTCAACCTGATTTTTTACTATGTCCTTTTTATCTGTTTCTTCATTGTTTCTCAACATCAACTTCTGTGTCATACTTTGAACATGCTATCCCTCTGACGACTTGTATGAGATGTTATGTAATAGAATTCCTAAATTATGCAAATGAAATGAAGTATAATTAGAATTCTATTAATAATAACGAAATACAAGTCGAAGAGGGTCCCACCCAAGCAGATTATGTGCTATACCCGTCCCATATATCCAATCACAGAAGCTGACAATCTCTTGTTCTTGTTTGTATGTTGATCTGAATGATTATTTTATATGATCTGAATAATTGTTTGAATATATTTGATCTGAATGAATGATGGTTTGAATGTAACTGCAGATCTGAATGATTATTGTGGATATAACTGATGTAAATGTTTATTATTTCTTTAATTAAACTGATCCAAATAATTGTTTGAATGAAACTGATCTGAATGAAAAGTAACGGATCCGGATGACTGTTTGTTCCTTCAAACTCATGAATGCTCATGTTGGTTGGTTGAATCAAGCATTTTACCATTTAATCAATGTTCTTTGTTCACCTTGCTCTAATTAATTTACTTCGAAAAGATGAATGCCTTCCCTATCCTCACTCTTTTAAAGCCTTGTTGGGAATTAGCTCATTTGAATTTTAAATCACTTTGAAATTATTTTGTGTGAAGCACTGCCTTAGCAACTGGAATATGCTATCCCTCTTTGACTTGTATTTTGTTATTATTAACAGAATTCTAATTATACTTCATTTCATTTGCATAATTTAGGAGTTCATTGGCGATGGTTTAGCGCATAAAGTACAGCAGGCGTATTTAAAAAGTTGCTCTTAAATTACAAACAGATTTATAAAGTGCCCCCCAGACACTAGTCAGCTGTGCATATCCTTCACTCGAGTTAAGGGTCAGGATGTGCAGCCTACTCATGCCTTGTGTATGAAACATTAAGTTTTGTGTGCTAGTCTTTGCGTGGAGACACACTTGCTGATGAAAGTTTTAATCAGGGTCTGTGCCTACAGACTACCAAGATACCTGGCTGGAATACCTTGCTCACCCTGCCCATTTCTCAGTAATAGCACATTTCCTGACAGAACCTTTTGGTAAACATTTTTTAAATACATAGAAACACTTGGGTGGTCAGATATTAATGTGATTCAGATCGTTTTTGCAAACGAACAGGTATTATGGAAGGCGATCAGAATTGCAAACTTTGCCTCTATACTCACTTTAGGTACTATTGTCTTCTATCAGCTGTGTTAGCATTCTCCCAGCCGTATGGTAAAGCTGTGAACCAAAGAAAAGAAACAAAACAATTATTCCAGTCAATGTCAGATGAAAGTCATGTCAAGTTTGATCTCATAGAGGCAAGAGATTTCAAAAGTAAACTTGATTATATTGAAAATTGATACAATGCTGAGCTCCTACCAATACAAATGACTGACCAAACTTTTATTATTACACAAATCACTCCCATCTAAGTCTCGTGGATGACATAGGATTAAAGGTTGTGAATGAGTTTGGTGTAGAATAATATGAGGATAACTTTAGGTTCAGGATCATGTTTGAACAAGAGTGTCGCTAAGGCGAGCACATAATATGCCCACCTGTAACACAGAAAATTGAGTTATTGATCAAGCAAGAAAAAGTGGAAGGTGGCAACTTCACCTTTGACTGTCTGACCTCAAAATCAATAGAATTCCTGGGATCTATGCTACTATCATACACACCAAATTATATAAGCCTCTGCAAGTTAAAGTAAAGTTATCACATTAACAAGGACTTCAGAAGGGTAAGATGAAAACATGTCATTGTGATCTTGACCTTTTGACCTCAAAATCAATAGGCTTCCTTGGATCCATGCTAGTATCATACACACCAAATTGTATAAGTCTAGATTAAGTTTAACTGAAGTTATTGTGTTTACAATGATGTCAGAAGGGTAAGATGAAAACATGTCTGTGTGACCTTGCGGACCTTTTGACCTCAAACTCAATAAGCTTCCTGGGAACCACGCTATCATACACACCAAAATTCATTGAAAATTTTCTGGAAATAAATAGCATTAGAATAACATGCATAAAATTTTGCCAAAGAGGGACGTTCTTTTCCTGATGAAGTCCAAAGCATATCTGAACATGGTAATTATAAACTGGCAAAACGTTCCTTCTCCAAAGAGCAGCATCTATGAATTGAATTTATTGGAAAAAACTAAATGAAGGTATTGAAATTGAGGTTTATATGTAGATATTTTCAACTAATCATCTGTTTTTTAACTGACAAATTTCATTTTAAAACTTTTTGGTGTCATAATTGAAGATAAATTAACGTGGTTATATCATATTGATGCCATCTGCAATAAGATATGAAAATACTTACCATGATTTTCTTATTTACGAGATAACTGGATATACCCATTTGATTTGCTAGTTCATTACGATGAACCTGCGTGCCGAATATAGAGTACACAACTTTTCCTGCGCGCGCGCTGCATCTCCCTACCAACGCACTATCCCAAGATCGTCGCGGAATTTGGCGTCCATTTCCTCTCATGAGCCTGCGGGCAAGACATGTTGTCACACAAGGCGAGGGGTAGGAGGGAGGGTTCAAATGGGTATATCCAGTTATCTCGTAAATAAGAAAATCATGGTAAGTATTTTCATAATTTACATCAATAACTGGGATATACCCATTTGATTTGCTAGACCAACACGGATTCAACGTGAAGGGAGGCATGTCTAGACTAAGAAGTGCGTAAAAATAGGGAGATGAAGACACAAAGGCCGTTGCCTTACGGACAGGGGAGGCGATAAAGCCTCATGTGAAGAAGTCCTTAAGAGCAAGGAGTGAAGGAAAGAGGGGCGTCAATAGGCGGACCTCGAGAAGTCGTGAACGACGATTCCAAGAAAGAGCCCAAGAAGAATGATACTAAGTATCATGGGCCCTCGGCCTAGTGTCAGGAGAACAACATCACCAGCTGACTAGAGCGTAAAATTCGGAATTTGTTGAAAATTTCAACAAAAATCGTGATCGGAAAACTGAAGTTTTAAGGCTCAGTAAGTGATCAATCGAACAATCTGAGAAGGCGAGAGATCTCAGAAGCCTCCGCGTGGGAGAAAGCGCCCAGAATTCGATATCTGTCTCAAATGCGTGAGGGCAGAACATCTGCAGAATTCTGATAGAGAGCTGTGGCAGAAAGTTACTAGCGGTCCGACGGGGACTAGGAACGACGGAGAGTAGGGATTTAAGAAGAAAACCACTCGTAAGGCAGTCAAGGGTCGAGAAAGCGACTGAGTGCCATCCTTTTAATAAGAAATGCCGCGGACCTGCTGCCTATGTAGAATAAAGCAGTCTGGTTAAATAGCTCAACCGGGCGTGTCAGAGAAGCAGCGCGGTACACATCACGACAAAAGTGTGATAGACCGAGTGATCGAGAGAGAACTCAGGATCCCCTTTCTCCCGTACTGATTGAAGCACCCATCTGAGGGTGCAGTGCCCGCGGTGGAAGAGGTGGCTTGGCTCAAGCCACCATTGCCGAGAGAGCCCGTGAGGCTAGGCTGCGATGGATGACCGCCGGGCGGGGGAATCCCTAGCAGCAGCAAGTGTACGCCAGAGGGAGCTGGCGAAAGTCTCTGTCATGATCCTACGTGAAGGCGACAATCAAGAGATGTTCTAACGAACAGACATCGCCAGATATGATACCTCAACAGTTACGTTCCCAACGGAATCGAATGAGGTAGCAACGGCCCTGTCCTATCAAGTTAGGGACGGAAACTGGCTAAGAGTGTCGATGTCCTCGCTTGAAGAAACAAGCGAAGGAGGAGGGAGACTTGAGGAAAATAATCAAAAAAATTTCCATCAGTCTGCGGTGAGAACCAGTTGTTTATGAAAACAGCCACAAGGCCTGGTCTCTCAGGTGATCGTAAGAGCAAGCACCGCCGGCGCCGGTTGCGGCAGCGTGGAACAGTCCGATATCGGAGAATAAGGAGTTCCAAAAAGCTGCGGGGGCGGCAAAAATGACGCCCTAAGCAGTGGGGGATGAGCATCTAAGTTTCTAAAAGAAGAACTCCAGTGAAGTAAATCACTTACATGAAGAGACTCATCCACAGTCGGCCCGAGAAAAAGCGGGTCGTAGTGATTGTGGTTAGGTAGGCATAAGCATACATGCATCCACGGTTACATCATCCTCGGTCGTGCGGTGACCATGGCCACATGCATTGCATGGAGGGAGGATGAAAGCAGCATGCGAGGCGACTCGAGTGTGCCGAGTGAAAAAGCTTCTAAATAAGAAGACGGTTCGACAAATGGGCACGGTAAGACATCCACCGTAGACCACTCCACACAAGGAGGAAACGGCGGAGACGCCCGCAAGCTTGACCCACATAGAGGGCAGTCTATAAGATAGACTGTTAGAGCTCGACCGATGGTCTGGAGGCGTACAGTTTGGTGTAAACTCGCCGACCCGGTACGGTGGGTGTGCCCAGAAAGTAGGCATAGAATGCCGACAGAGAAGTATGGGGCTTTAAACAAGCTTGAACGCACGTACATAGCCAATAATCTCATGAGATGTACGGCGGTTTCTTTCCTCCGAGATGATGCTTACCCGACCGGGAAGGACTCGGGGAACAGCTGTGAATGTCAACAGGAGGGATATCTAGCATATGAAAAGCTGATTCCCTCCAGGTATTCGGTGCGGGTGCTTTCGGCGGTGTCCGGCTGGACGACCGG
Source organism: Lytechinus variegatus (assembly GCF_018143015.1). Taxonomy (NCBI): domain Eukaryota; kingdom Metazoa; phylum Echinodermata; class Echinoidea; order Temnopleuroida; family Toxopneustidae; genus Lytechinus; species Lytechinus variegatus. The sequence goes on from NC_054744.1 coordinate 10,621,096, forward strand.
TGATGGCAGCTCGGGTAGGGCTCGAACGAGCCGCCCGAATACGAGACAATAGGTTAACATAACCATAATGCACCGGGTGGTGAAGGCGTAGCGATTACTAAGCACAGGAGAACTTTTAATCGCCGTGACATTCAGATCCGATATACATACTCATAAGTTCGGAGAGCTATGAGGTAGTGAGACATACCGCTGAGCGGTGATGGTGCTCATATCGGAGTCGCCCTCTCTTCAGCGGCGATCGCTGGAGGACGGGTGTCTGTACTAGCCCTGACACTGGCCTTGCAAGGGTAGGAGCTAAGTAAGACAGGGCACCCTTACTTTCGAATAGAAAGTGAGGTTCAGGCCAGAAACCGACGGTCCCGTCGCCTGGGCGGACGGTCCGCGGACGTGATAGGTTGCCCCCTCAAAGCAGCCAAAAATTCTCACGAGAGAAGTGCGGCATGCGGTATGTAAGAGAATCTTACCTCCAATCTACGGGCCCGCTTAGGGGGTAGAATGGAGAGAGTTACCGCTGAAGGAGTCGTCGCCGTACGTGGGCTTGACGTAGAGGGCGAATTCGGGAGTACCTGCATAAAAAGGGGGAATACCCATGCAGGTAACTCGCCGATGGCTCCCCGGAGTGCGGGTTGGCGAGAGAAGTCTCAATCCCCTCAATACCCGACGCCGGCAATAAGACCGCGGCGGTCTTATAATGACGGAGAACACAAGGATAAGAACCCGTAATGCTCGGGGACGCATAGATGCAGCCTGAACGGATGCAACGTCCAGCCGTCGGTCACCGAGAGCTTGCCGACATATTAATGCTTGAAAGCCGTATGTCGGAAGCACCTGCATAGAAACGGGGGTCACCGAGTAGGTGAACAGCGTTTCAATAAATGCCCAGTGTGAGAGGACAGGTGATTGCTTGAGCCGCACAGTGCTTAGCAAGGCGGCTGAAGCTGATATGAAGCGTGGGTGAATTACCCGCACTGCTCATGGGAGTATGTGCGACGTCTGACCCACAAATATCGGGAGTCTGGTGACATAATGGAGGGCGATGCCCGTATGTCGATAACACCTGTGTATTAGCGGGGATTTCCCTTGCAGGTGCGTGAGCCGGCGAATCATGAAATCGCCGGTGACTCTCCGAGGTGCAAGATGGCGAATGTCTGCTTAACCTGCCCGGTGCTCGACACGGCGGTTTTAGCTGACAGGGAGCATGAGGATAAAGATCCGTGATGCTCGAGGGCGTTCTGTTGTAACATGAAGTTACGACGCCTGGCCGTCGGCACAAGAATCAGAAGGAAAGGTCTGCCCGCAAAGCGGGATTAGCGACCTAGACTTTCTTGTTCTTCCTCTTCTGTGCGGCCCCCGCCGGGGGGCAGAAGAGGGAACAATCATCGGGAGTCTGGCGACATAGTGGCGGGCGACGCCCGTATGTCGATAGCACCTGTGTATTAGCGGGGATTTCCCTTGCAGGTGCGTGGGCCGGCGAATCATATTGCCGGTGACTCTCCAAGGTGCGAGACGGCGACTGTCTGCTTGACCTGCCTGGTGCTCGACACGGCGGTTTTAGCTGACAGAGAGCATTAGGATGAAGATCCGTGGTGCTCGAGGGCGTTCTGTTGTAACATGAAGTTACGACGCCTGGCCGTCGGCACAAGAAACAGAAGGGAAGGTCTGCCCGCACAGCGGGGTTAGCGACCTAGAATTTCTTCTTCTTCTTCCTCTTCTATGCGGCCCCCGCCGGGGGGCAGAAGAGGGTATAATGATCGGGAGTCTGGTGACATAATGGCGGGCGACGCCCGTATGTCGATAGCACCTGTGTATTAGCGGGAATTTCCCTTGCAGGTGCGTGAGCCGGCGAAACATGATATTGCCGGTGACTCTCCGAGGTGTGTTGGATGGCCGGTGTCTGCTTGATCCGCTCGGTTGGTAGTACCGTCGGCTGAAGCAGGCAAGCCTGGGGGTAAAAACCCGCAGTGCTGGAGGGCACTCTAGATTAGCTTGAGAAGCTGAGAGGCCTGGCCATCAAAAGAATCAGAGGACAGACCGCCCGACGCAGCGGGGCTTACGTCTGTGGTTCTCCTCTTCTTCTTTTCTTCTTCTTCGGTTGCTCCGGCGCCGGAGCGGAAGAAGGGACAAGAGGCTGGGCTGCGCCTGTCTTCCTCTCCTTAGCTCTCCCACAGGGAGAGCCAGCCGAGGACCAGACGCTGGACCAGAGACTGGACTGCGCCTGTCTTCCTCTCCTTAGCTCTCCCACGGGGAGAGCTAGCCGAGCGAGAGGAGGCGTCGGCCGAATCTGACGGCGTCAGATTGAATTGAGAGTCCGACACGGTCGGACTCAGGTGCCTCTTCCGACTAGGGGCTGGTAGCCCTTTGCCGACGCTCCCTAGAGGGGTCTTACACGGCATCGAGCCTAGTCTTTGCCGGGTGGAGAGACCCGTGCTCTCCCCCCGGACTTTAGGTGACCCGATGGCCGGTGGGTCTGACAGCCCTAGAGGAGTCGCCGTTTTCTGTACTAGTGCGACGCTCCCCAATAAGGTTCAGGTTCCGGGACGGAAGCCTTGGCCATCACCGTGCGGGCACGTGGTCGCAAATCCACGGTTCCACCCTTATTAAGCGGGGCACGTGAACGCGCGTCCACGGTTCCACCCCTTTGAGAGCCCACGGGGCTCTGACTCTGTTCTCGCTATCTATACTACCTGTGGTGGGGGATAAGACCCCGGTGTCGGGCCCCGAAACAGCAGTCGCCTGAGGCTCTTCAGAAAGAGAGTCCGAAAGGCTCATTATTGCCGTAGGGTGATCTAGTAGTAAGATAAAAAAACAGAGAAGCAAAGGGGGTAGGGGGGTAACAAACCCCAACCCAGAAGACAAGGACCTCAAAAAGCGGACTTTTGAGAGTCAAAAACGGATCTCACAAGGATGATACAAGGTAAAATCCCAGAACAAAGGAAACAGTAATAATTAAGAATTATTAAGAGACACTGTCCCTGAAGTCCGTTAGAAAAATTAATTATTTGATTATCACAACAAGAATCTGCTTCCGCCAAAATTCTGAAAAGAAGGAAGGGGGGAAGCATCTAAAAAGAAGAAAACACTAAGTTGTTTTTTTTTTTTTTGTTGTGTCCACCTGTTCAAAAGAAAAAACAATTTTTTTTTTGAGGTGAGGATCAGCTAAGGAAAAAAGGAGAGCAAGATTCCCTTTCTTTTTTTTTTTCTTTTTTTTTTATAAACAAGAAGTTTAAGAAAAAAATTTTTATAAGTCCAGAGACCGGTAGCTGACTTGAAAAGGAAGGGGGGAAAAACAAAGATAGCTTTCCCGAGAAGGAAGGCCGAGTCAAAGGCGACGAACGCTGACAGGAGACGGCTTCCTAAAAAAAATTCTAAGTATTCTTGTGAAGGAAAGAAAATATTTTTTTTTTTTTTAATTAATTGAATAATTAATCAATTAATAAACACAAGAACAAAGGATTGATTGAAACAAAAGAACAATCAACTAACTCGAAACAAGAAACAAAGAACTTGAATCGAGGCAAAGGAGCAAGTCAAGAATTAAAAGAATCAATCAATTAATTAATTAATCAATTAACCAATTAATTCAATTAATAAATACAAAAACAAAGGATTGATTGAAACAAAAGAACAATCAACTAACTCGAAACAAGAGACAAAGAACTTGAAACGAGGCTGGAATACGACGCTCCTAACGTCCTACAGAACCTATCTGTGGAGAAATAAATCAATTAAATTCACGACGAGTCGTATAAACGAAGAAGTCAGTGAATAAAAAGAATTAAAAGAATTAAAAAGGAGCGAAGACAACGCCCGAGCAGGAAGGCGCGGAGCTATGGGGCGGAGAGGTGAAGACAACCCGCCTGTGAGAAACGTATCTTTAAAAAACAAACTCACGAAGAGGGACAAGAAACGTTAAAATAATATCACGGAAGCTCCGCGCGACGTGATAATCCTATAACAATCTTAGATGAGAGAAAATAAGATTGAAATAAGGGAAGAATTGCACAATAAAGTATCCAAACGGAAAACAGAAATGCAATTTTGAGAGTGTACTTAGCTTGCGACTGCACTCGACCGCAGGCGAAAGTAAAAGAGGAAATGGACGCCAAATTCCGCGACGATCTTGGGATAGTGCGTTGGTAGGGAGATGCAGCGCGCGCGCAGGAAAAGTTGTGTACTCTATATTCGGCACGCAGGTTCATCGTAATGAACTAGCAAATCAAATGGGTATATCCCAGTTATTGATGTAAATTATCTAAGAACATACATGTAGGCATAATGTACAAATTGCATAATTTTCCACCAAATGCTTTTAAGATTCTGCATTATGCTATTAATTCACCATTTGTATGGCATTCTTGCTTGGGGAAGTGTTGTGAATATTTATTTAGAGAGATTACATAAACTTCAAAAACATGCAGTCAGAATTACAAACAACTCCCTTTTGACACCCAATCTTATCCTATTTTTCATTCACTTAAAATCTTTAACATTCATTCACTTTCCTAAAAAAGAACTTGCCTTTCTCATAAATCTGGCCCACTACTTTGGAATTCTTTGCCAGTTAATTTGAAAACAACTTGTTCATTTGATATTTTCAAGGACAAGTCCACCCTAACAAAAACTTGATTTGAATAAAAAGAGAAAAATTCAACAAGCATAACACTGAAAATTTCATCAAAATCGGATGTAAAATAAGAAAGTTATGGCATTTTAAAGTTTCGCTTATTTTCAACAAAATATATGAACGAGCCCGTTACATCCAAATGAGAGAGTTGATGACGTCACTCACTATTTCTTTTGTAATTTATTATATGAAATATGAAATATTTTTGTTTTCTCGTCATTGTCATGTATTCCTCCCTGAACACATGGAATTCCATTATTTCAATATTTTGTGCTTCGGCAAGGAGGTCCTAATCGTCAAATTCGTAAAAATTGAAATATTGTATAATTCAAACAATAAAAAACAAAAGAAATAGCGAGTGAGTAACATCATCGACTCTCTCATTTGGATGTAACTGGCTCGTTCATATAACTATTTTGTTGAAAATAAGCGAAACTTTTATTTTACATCCGATTTTGATGAAATTTTCAGCATTGTGCTTGTCTGATTTTCTCTTTTGATTCAAATCAATATTTTTCTGGGGTGGACTTGACCTTTAAGTACATCTATCATCAAAGTTTTGTTGAAAAGGTTGCGGAGTTGGGTGTCATAAGACAGTCTTGCACAAAAACTTTAAAGTTGACCTGAAAATGACCTTTAACCTTACCATATGACCTTTGACTGCAGCATAACATGCAGGTCCCTCAATTCCATCTACTATCCAAGTTTGGCTGAAAAGTGACTTGGGCTATTCCACGGTTACTCACGTTACATTTGGAGACACCTCGACTCATACTTGGAGCTGTAACTCCATTATTATTGATAGGAACTAAACATCTCCGTATCACAACAAGTACACAGTCTGACTATCCTTTGTATAAAAACAAAACTTGGGAAATTCTATTATGCTCCTGGCAAATCTTTGGAATGTGTCGGTTACTCACGTTACAGATTTGTCCCAACCTGTGGAATTGCCCACTTATGGTTGCGGAGTTAGTTGTCATAAGAGAGTCTTGCATGTAAACTTTAATGTTGACCTGAAAATGACCTTTGACCTTTTCATGTGACCTCCAACTGCAGCAAAACATGCTGGTCCCCCAAGTCCATCTACCACCCAAGTTTGGTTGAAAAGCGACTTACGGTTGTAGAGTTACATGTATGTGTCATTAGATTTGTGATGGTGGGCGAGACAAAAAATATAAGAATTCAGTGAAATTCACAAATGCAACTGCGTAGATTACGTCATTCTCTACCATCATGCAAATTTTTGTTGTGATCGCGTGATCCGCAGCTGAGATCTTAAGGGGGGGCATAATGCTCTCTCCCGGGAATGACAAGAATCAAAATACCCCAGGAGATAAGATCTTTAAGTATCAGTATCACTTAAACCTATTAAATACCAAAACAGTGAGAGCGTGGTATTTAGATTAATCTGCAATAAACATGTGTACAAAAACAATTTGTTTGGACAGCAATTATTAATAATGATAATACTTTATATGTAAAATCTATAATACCATATTCAAACGATGTATATACCCCAACTAGGTACAGCTACCCTGATCAGATCATTCAAGGAATTCCTTCCTACCGGGTACTCATTTTCTTCACCTGGGTGGAGAGTGGCAACTCTAATAAATACAAGCACCTTTCAAAAAGGACACAAGTGCTGCAGTGGGATTTGAACCCCAGACCTTGTGGTTTGAGGTCTAGAGACTTATCCTCTGAGCCACATTCAACATCCTATCCCTTGGCAAAATAATGGAATAAGTAGTCACTGGGAACTCAGTGGTAAGTTATCATGCACACTTGCCTTCTATTAATTCCATTACCTTATATATCACTGCTGACTGAAAGTGATGCCTCTTGTAAGAACAAAGCGCCCTCAATCACCATCACCCTTCCCTTCATCATCTGATCCTTCATCATCTGATCCGTCATCATCTGATCCTTCATCATCCGATCCTTCATCATCTGATCCTTCATCATCTGATCCTTCATCATCTGATCCTTCATCATCTGATCCGTCATCATCTGATCCTTCTTCTGATCCCTCATCATTACTATCAATTTCACCGCCTCGGTAACTGAAAAAAATCAGAACAAAAGCTGGAAATCAATCAGTTAATATCGTGTTCGTTTGTCTTAAAGGCTAAATATAAGAAGTATAGACTTAGATACATTACACTTCTCCCTCATAACACAAAAAATGCAAACCCAATGGCCATAATGCTCAAAAACTATGTGAACTACAGTATACAGATTTTATGTGTTACCACACTAAATGCAGCAGGTACGTGTATTCTGAGAAAGGACCAATAATTATTGGGCAATTTGCAAATTGTACTTAATCCATGCTTGTTGCTTTGGCTTTGCAGCATGGTTTATTAAAGTCAATTGATCAAGATATGTTGCATGCTAATTCATATGAGCGGCAGTACAAACCCATAGTGCAACAAACTTTAATTTAGCACCCTTGGCCAAAAAGGGCTAGTTATATTGGATGATCATTCTAACTGTACAAGCTGAAAAAAAAATCATGATTGGGCATAAATCCACATACTGTACTAGCCCATGGAAAAAAAAACGTTCAACCTCTAATTTAGACAAATGATTCATCAGCCATACCTTCTATGTTGAACTTCAGGGATGAAATCACCTACTTAGATATGGAGCCATTCTGTCAATCTCTCAGCTGCTTGCTTGGCAACTAAAGCCTACATCAGGACAGGGAGAAAAGACAAAAAGTGCACAATACTTGTCAAAAGAGTCTGGATAAAGACACAAATTTAGTTTGGCAGCTCGATCCCAAGCATATCATCACTTATGCCTTCATATAAACAACTGAATATGGACCAGGCACTACTGGCACCGATGTCAGCAAAATGAAACAAACAAAGCTAAATTTAACTCAACTATACAGTACATTGCCGAACAGTGCAACAAGGTAGTAACTGACAAAAATAAAAAAAAAAACTTCCCGTATTAGTGCAAAGCAAATAATCACCCTTGGTGAAGGTAATGGGCAAACTATCACGAGGCAAGCTGGATGTAGATATCGCTTCATAAGAATAGCAAGTACATCCAGCTTGCCGAGAAAGTGATAGTTTGTCTCGTCATCTGAAATCAAGAGGTGATTACATGCTTTATATTCCGCATCAAGAAGCACTACATTTATAAACAAATCAATCAGTAGGTCTCTGTAAGAATATTTTTTTAAATCAAGGTTTCCTTTGAAAAAATGATCCATCAATGAAGATTATGCCTGTTTTAATGCTAGCTCCAACAAGATTTATTGTGACCTCAAGAATGAACTTTATCATCACAACAAAACAATCGAGGGGCAATGCACTTTTTGCACGTAGGTACACTTGCGCACGCCCATCTAGATCTTGCGTGATTGTCACTGCAAGTGATGGAGAATGATGGACCAAAAAATTTAATTAATTTAATTTAATTAAAATTTAACTAATAATGCATTATGAACCTATGGGCTGAAAAAGATTGGCAAAAAAAAGAAGGTTCATCACTGCGAGTGATGATTGATGGGGAATCTACCCTTTATAATGTAACTGACTTCTGACCAATCCTACAGCAAGATTCTTAGTATGCGGAATATAAAGCAAATAGTGGGTTTGAGTCCACTGGGAAGAGTTATGTCTTAAAATGCACCTCTAGCACGTCATGGGATACAGATATTACAGTTGAAGACATACAATCCTGTGAATAAATTTAATTTAAATTTAATAAATAAACGATTTGAGTGGGTCTATATTACCGGAAGTAGCGGTCTATTAATCGCACCTTTTTCTTGGCGGGATAGAAACAAATGTCTGAGGTGTGGTTTATCAACGGTGATAGGCCTTAGCCAGACTCAGCCTGAAAAACAAACCAAGCCCATTTTCTCCTGAACGAAGGTTATCAATGTTCAGGGAAATCAGTTTTGGTTTATTTATATACATGTAGTTAACATGATATTTGATGTCTGTTATGATGACAATGCTAGAGAAAGATTCAAGAAAATAATAATTAGCAGCCCATCGTAACCCCTTCCGAACATGTGCCGTAGACTTCGGCAAGTTCATAACACATCAAGTGGCCGGGCATAGCCGCCTAGGGCAATGTCGTTTAGGGGGTATGAGGAGCGGGTAATGGGAAGCAATTATAACTGTACGATCTTAATCAAGAATTGTCCATAAAAGTTTGATTAGCAAACGCACCTACCTTTATGAAACTAATCTTAACTTTATTCTTAAGTCATTGATTCAAAGCAGCAAAGTTCCCTGGCAAAGTTCAAACAGACACCAAGCATAATTCGGTAATATTTTGTTACAGCCAAGCGAGAGTGAGAGCTTGCATTGTGGTTATAGTGCAACTTAAGCTAGCTGGCGCTTTTTATTGCATCCCCCCCACCCCGAAATGCCGTTATGAAATTACTGCCCGCGCGCCATTATATTTTTTCATTCTTATTTGCTTTTCATAAGATACCACCATACATGAGAGATGGTACGAAGCCGTAAAAAAACAACTGAAAAAATGGCCTATTTCTTTGTTTCTTGAACCTTCCTGTAATCTTGTATCCGAAATTCACGCTAAGACATCAAATGCTAGACAAATTCTGAAACTGATGTCGTGATGCGGGAAATGTGAATGTTTCTTCCTCTCCTATGCCGGGAAATACACAATAGGAAATTATTTGATGATATCGTGATGATATCGTAATGTGATGTATGGCATCGTACTCTGCAATGTAAAAGAACGGCAGTGCTGTGTGTGTTGCGTGTGTAATACTGTGAGGTGAGTGTGTAAGTGGCCAATAATGTCAGAACTTTTCTTTCTTGCTATCATTTGTAGATGAATTGATCAAGAACACAAGACCTCTTTTCATACTTGAAACCTTTAACTTGAAACCTTTAACTTAATTTCCCTTTCAAGGTACCTCAAATATGCATTTAAATGTGAAAGATTGAAAGAGAGTGTTGATGATTTTTTGTTGTTGTGATTAGTCCAAACTTGAGGGTGCAGTTAATCCACGGGTGAGGTTTAAAATCCGTTTCTTACGGTACCTGACTACACTGCTTAGAATATTGCATTATGGGTTAGGATTCTGGGTAGATGTGGATAGTTATGGATTTAAGGTAGTGCTATTCAGACTGCTGCTTCATATTTACTTTAAAATACAGACTTCATTATAAGTACTGACCTCTGCATGTTTCTTTTGTTCCTCAAGTAATTTGGCAGACTCGCTGAATTCTACAACCTGGGTTCCTTGGCTTTTCAGTGGTGGGATCTTCGCTGATGACAGGTCAGCATCCCTCTCATCCATCGACGACCTTTCATGTGATCCCTGACCTCTCAACGGAGAAGGCTCTATAGAAGGTCCTAGCAAGCCATCAGGTATCGTAGTTGACTTCAAGTCCTTTTCTCGCTTCACAACGCTTGAATCAGAGACTTTACTTTTCTTAACCGTCCCTGTTACACTGGTTTTAGAGTACCGTCCTCTCTGTCACATGAGTTATGGTTGGTTCCTCTTGACCGATGTCCATTTTTCAAAGAGTCTTGCAGCTTTATCCACCTCTTCACACTCCTTTATCAGTAATCTCAGTTTCTCAGCAAGGTTTTCCACCTTTTAACCCTTGTCTCGTAATCGCATCAGTAAATTTCTGGTAATATAAAATGAATAGAGTTAAATAACTTTTCAATCTAGTTTTGAATATTCCCATTCAGATATATACAGTACATGATTGGATACATTAGATTAAAGATTTATGTGCAAAGGTAATAGCTCTACCATGAATATCGCATTATTTTTCATGACTTCATACTCATTCATTAGGTGCAATTAATAATTCAACAGATACACCCCATTCGGCCAAAGTTCATTGACCTTTGACCTTGGTCATGTGACCTGAAATGCGCACATGATGTTCAGTGATACTTGATTACTCTAATGTCCAAGTTTAACAAACTAGACCAATAAACTTTCTCATCACATGTGAACAAGATCTCTTGAATCTCTAGGACTGGACTTTACGTGATGAACTTATTGATCTTCCATTGTTAAAGTCTTGAGAGTATATCGGGTATTTTTGTTTTACCCAACTGAAGTTTTAATTTTTCTCTTTTTACTGTGTAATTGTTGTTGGTTGTTAATTGTATTTGTGTTGCCCATGTCATACACCTGCTCTATCTGCAAAAATGATGTGAATGACATAGCTGATACTGCTAACTGTACTATATGTGAGTCCATTGCACACATCACTTGTCTAAATAAAGTAGGACTCGGTATTAAGACATATTCGCCATGTCCATCTTGCCTTGCCTCTATCTTACCTTTCTATGATATAAAAAATAAACAAGAATTTGTTAATGCAGTCTCATGTTCCTCATGCTTACCTGTACAAACTCGACATTTTGAGAACCTAGAGATTTTCTCTTCTCCTCTACTTGACGAGTCAAATTTTGACGTAGCTTTTAGGGATGACAATAGCTGTAAATACTACTCGATTGACTCTTTTAATAATGCATGTAGTACATCTAACTTGAACACTTCATCTTTTTCTATATTCTATATGAATGCCCAGAGCTTAGCCAAGAAATTCCCCTATTGCATGAACTTATTACAGAGTTTATCACATAATTTTCAAATATATGGTTTCACTGAAACCTGGTTCAAGAGCTCTGTTTCCACTTTGTATAATATTCCTCATTATTCTTTTTTACAAAAATATAGACCACGAAGAAGAGGTGGAGGGGTTTGTTTATATGTATCTGATCAACTTGTCTATAATACACGTGACGATCTGAATTTCAGTTCTGAAAAAATTGATACTTTATTTATAGAAATATTATCAGGTACACGTGAAGAGACTTCGTGTATTATAGGGATCATATATCGCGCTCCTGACTGTAATCCAGATGTTTTTATTAATTCTTTACAACAATGTCTATGCCATATAACCCAGGAAAATAAACCAGCCTATATCATGGGTGATTTTAATTTCAACTTACTCAGACCTCATCATGCATCCACTCAAACTTTTTCTGATACACTTGCGTCTTTCTCATTCAGACCGCTTATTACGAAACCAACGCGTGTATCAGCTACTTCAATTTCATGTATTGACAATATTTTTGTCAATCTCTGTAACAAAAAATCAAACAATGGCGTTTTATACTCTGATATATCTGACCATTTTCCTTTATTTCATATTTCAGAATCTAAACTACAAAATCAACCCAAAACAAAATTTCAAAAACGAAATTTATCAATCGACAATCTTAACCACTTTTCGTCAATTTTGAGCATGCATGACTGGTCTGGTATCTTTGGAATTGAGGACCCAAATGAAGCATACAATATTTTTCTTTCTAACTTTCAGGAGCTATATGATAAACATTTGCCCCTTCAGAATGTTGTAAATCGTAAATGTCCACGACAACCGTGGATTACAAGGGGCATTATTAAATCAATTAATAAGAAGAATGATTTATACCGCAAATTTTTGAAAAAGCCAACCACCCTGAAACGATTGAAGTATGTATCATACCGAAATAGACTAAACTCACTTATTAGACTCAGTAAGCGCCAATATTATCATAATGCATTAAATACTGCATGTGGTAACACAACAAAGACTTGGAAAATAATAAACCATGCACTCAACAAAAATGCAGGTTCACATGTTAGTTATGTTCAATGTAATGGTGATGTAACCCAGGATAAACAAAAAATTTCCGACTTATTCAACGTACACTTTCAGAATATTGGTCCAGAACTCAATAAAAATATTCCAATTCCAAAAAAATGTTTTAACGATTATTTGAACACAAATTTTCCCAACTCAATATTCCTCTCCCCTACTAGCCCCAGTGAAATAATTCAACATGTGAAAAGCATGAAGAATAGTAATTCCAGTGGTTTTGATGGTATATTGTCAAAAGTCATAAAGCATGTAATTTTTTCCATAGCCGATCCGTTATGTTATATTTTCAATCACTGCTTAAAGAAAGGTATTTTTCCAGATAAATTAAAAGTCTCCAAAATTATTCCCATTTTCAAAAAGGGTGATAAACATGAAGTAAATAACTACAGACCTGTTTCTATCCTGCCATTCTTTTCCAAAATACTTGAAAAAATTATTTATAAAAGATTATCACTCTATATTGAAAAAAATCAGTTATTACATCCAAGCCAATTCGGTTTTCGTAAAAATCATTCCATTGAACATGCACTTTTATATTTCATAAATAGGGTGTCGGATGCCTTGAACAAAAAAGAACTTTGTACAAGCATTTTTATTGATCTCTCCAAGGCATTCGACACCCTAGACTTTGATATCATGTTGAAAAAATTGTATTACTATGGTATTCGAGGTACCGCCCTGGATCTTATAGAAAGTTATCTTAAAGGGCGGAGACAATTCACTTGTGTCGATACTTATTCCTCCCCTCTGTTATCTGTTAAGTGCGGAATTCCGCAAGGGTCAATTCTTGGCCCATTGTTTTTTCTTTTATACGTGAACGATATTAATAATTCCTTAACACATTGTGACACTGTTTTATATGCAGATGACACAAACTTAATATTTAGTAACAAAGATTCTGCAAAACTCACAGAGGATATTAACAATAATCTTGCCAATTTATTAGAATGGCTTCAAGCTAACAAACTCTCTATTAATGTTCAAAAAACAAAATTCATGAATTTTGGCTTTCATCAACAATTGATAAAAAATAATGATATAACTCTTAATTCGAATACTATTGAGAGAGTCAATTGTATTAAATTTCTTGGTGTGATTATTGACCAAAACTTAAATTGGAAAAGTCACATAGACAGTCTTAATCAAATCTTGTCAAGAAATTGTGGTATAATCTATAAATTGTCGCATGTATTACCTTTAAAAACACTTCATGTACAGTATAATACTTTGTTTTTGCCATACTTAAATTATGGTAACATATTATGGGGCAGAGCATCTCCCACAGCTTTGAACCGTACACTGATCCTCCAAAAGAAGGTCATTCGCATCCTCACGCATGCAGATTTCCGTGCTCACACACCCCCTCTATATATGCAGTTGAATATCCTACGACTTCCAGACATTGTTAAATACCAAACGGCTTTATTCATGTATAAATACCACAAGCAAATTCTCCCCCATATTTTTGACAACATGTTCTCCACTGCAGACTCCCTTCATTCTTACTACACAAGACATAACAAACATCTCCGCACCCCATTCATGAAATCAAACGTACTTTCTTCAAATTCGATCACAGTGAATGGTTCAAAGCTGTGGAATAATACGCCATCCTACTTAAAGAACTCACCTTCATTAAATACTTTCAAAAAATATTACAAGTCTTTTCTACAAGCTCACATCGAATAATAGCATATGTACATTACATCAAGGTATTTTTGTTTTTGTGCTGGGTTTGTCTGGTCTAAAGGAATGTCTACTCTTTATTATATACTTGCATATCTCTATCCAATCTCTCCTGCTCATCTTCCCTACTTTGGAGCTCATTTTTTTTCACTTCTCCTCTTTTCTTTCTTTTCTTATTTCTTTCCACATCTACCCACATCTACCAGTGGCGGATCCAGAGGGGGGCGCCCCGGGCGCGCGCCCCCCCTATTTTCGCCGGATTTTTTTTTTTTTTTGATGGTTATATTTACTGGATTGGTACAATGTAGTCAATTTCAAGGGCTAGATCTAGTCAAAACTATATTTTAACTTACGCTCATGGCCTTTAACGGTGTTCGCACAAATGCACCTCTGTCATACTGTATTGCAATATGTAAATTCCGGAATTCCAGGGCGCGCAAGTCGATTGGTTGGAAAGTTGCACCACTTGTAATCGGGATATGCAGTGCAGTGACCAGTGTGAAGATGTTGGATTGGATATCATTTTTTCCCGAAATTTTGTGTTTTTTGTAACATGCGTTTGTCCGTCTTTATGGCAAATACATGTAAATTGTGAGTAACAGATCGTGAGAGAAAGTGTCAACGATGCGAATGATAATGTCTATCCCGAGATTATTCTTCACTCAAAGATGAAGCCCTATATCGGGCGCCACGTGCGCAGCATTATCATTCTGCCTTGGTCATGTACGTTTTCACTGAAATGTATAGGTCAGACATATTTGTATTTAATGTAAACTAACTTTTACACTTTCTGGTAGATTCAGAGGCATATTATCCAGGGCGCCCCAACTAAGTTTCGCCGAAGCAATCATTCCAACGAATTATCAAGGAGCAAAATTGTATATTCTCAATCACCAGTCGACCCCACTCCGCGTTTGCTGTGTATAGGCAGCTATATGTCAGCGTAAGGAGCGAAGATTTTATGTGACGGGGGGCGCGCGCTGACGGGGGGGGGGAGAAAAAAATACTTTCGTGCTGGGGAAAACGTCCCGAGGACACATTGTGTATTGTTAAAAAGTAGAAATTTTGACATTAACCCCCCCCCCCCTTAACCCCATTTTTAATGTTTGATAATCTATAGGTTTGCTGATTACAATATATCTTTTAAAAAAAATTGCCAGCAAAATCGAAAAAAAAAATAGTTTTAAAAATCTAGGGGGGGACGACCCCTGGGAAAAGGTTGATTACCAGAAGATGATGTCGTTTTTTCTGTAGTTTGTAACAATTTACTGTGCATTTTTGGGAAAAAAGAACCAAATTTTATGCATGTTGCCATACGACTAAACAATTCTCGTTTGAAACACACAATGTAAATACACAAGTGACAATAAACAGAATGGATTATTCGGAACTTATCGATTACAAGTCTCAGTTTCGTATCATTTAAATTTGACGTTTCAATCACACGATGCAAGCAAGTGAAGAGCCTTTGCCAAATGTATGTTTTGAATGACCGCTTATACGGTGGTGACTGGAAACCAGCTCCTAAATGAGTCAGTATGTGTCTTTTATTCATGAAGTTACAGTGATTTAAGTGTGCATTTTTCTTCTAAAGGTGCTCTCAAAATACGACTTTTGGACATGATTTTTTGAAAAAGTCCTTGCCGTGGGAGGGGGGTATCCCCCCTCCCACACCCTCCCCCCGCTCGGTCGCTTCGCTCCCTCGCCGCTAGCGCCCCCCCTATTTCAAAATCCTGGATCCGCCCCTGTCTACCCCCTTCTCTTATCTCTTCTCTTGTTTTGTACCCCCTTTCTTCTTCTTCTTTTTTTCTAAGCTTCCTGCTCCAACTATGTGTTCTCTTCTTTTATTAATAGCTAATTTTTCCTATTCAGGCTACCTTGCCTGCAGGCCTCTAGGCCTTTTTAGGTGTGCCTCACAAGCCTTTATTTTCTGAACACGTCCTTATATTTTAATAATTAGTCAACATGTATTGTATTTTACCACAATGCCTTATGGAACATTTATATATCCTGCGATGAGCTACTTTTCATTGTTATATTTTTATCTTTGAACTGTTTATACTGTATGTATGTTGTTTTTAAAAAGAGCCTTTTTAATTGGCTTGTGAAATAAAGATGAATTGAATTGAAAAAAAAAAAAAATTGAATTGAAAAAAGTTATGATGGTAATTCAAAAGATACCCCCAATTCGGTCAAGTTCATTGACCCTAAATGACCTTTGACCTTAATCATGAGACCTGAAACTTGCACAAAATGTTCAGTGATGCTTGATTACTATTATGTCCAAGTTTCATGAATCAGATCCATAAACTTTCAAAGTTATGATGGGAATTCAACAGATACCCCCAATTCGGCCAAAGTTCATTGACCCTAAATGACCTTTGACCTTAATCATGAGACCTGAAACTTGCACAAAATGTTCAGTGATGCTTGATTACTATTATGTCCAAGTTTCATGAATCAGATCCATAAACTTTCAAAGTTATGATGGGAATTCAACAGATACCCCCAATTCGGCCAAAGTTCATTGACCCTAAATGACCTTTGACCTTTGTCATGTGACATAAAACCCATGCAGGATGTTCAGTGATACTTGATTAACCTTATGTCCAAGTTTCATGAACTAGGTCCATATATTTTCTAAGTTATGATGACATTTCAAAAACTTAACCTCAGGTTAAGATTTTGATGTTGATTCCCCCAACATGGTCTAAGTTCATTGACCCTAAATGACATTTGGCCTTGGTCATGTGACAAGAAACTCTAATAGGATGTTCAGTAATACTTGATCAACCTTATGGCCCAGTTTCATGATCTAGGTCCATATACTTTCTAAGTTATGATGTCATTTCAAAAACTTAACCTCAGGTTTAGATTTGATGTTGACGCCGCCGCAGTCGGAAAAGCGGCGCCTACATGTATAGTCTAACTCTGCTATGCAGGTGAGACAATATGTAAAAAATGAAATAATGTATAATTAAAAAAAAAATAAAGAAATAGTGAGTGATGGACATCATCGATTGACTCACTTGCATGACACTGAGTTGTGCATATCACTGTTTTGTGAAAAATAAGCAATGCTTTAAAATGACCTAACTTACTTTTTTACATCCGATTTTGATGAAATTTTCAGCGTTATGCTAGTTTGATTTTTCTCTATTTATTCAAACCAACAATTTTCTGGGGTGGAATTGAGCTTTAACTACCATAGCAACAATGATCAATAGCCTATCACAAACAAAGACGGCATGGAAGACACCAGTGAATGGTTACATTATCATAACAGTAAATTTTTATGTAACAGGGCTCAGACCAGTCAATTAACTTTCAAAATCTAAAAAAGGGAATATTTAGTTTTGCCTCATTCAGGCCTTTCATATCGATTCGATTCAATTTATTTACATTCTTAATAAAAAAAAAACATCAAGATTTGGGAAAGTTGCTAACAAGCTTAAATAACATATATACAAGTAAAACATCATCACAACATTGACAACATAGAAAGAAAATATTGATAATATTTCAAATGAAAGAAATCTGTTTGACACAGCCTGAGAAATTTGAATTACATTGTAGAGTTATAAAGCATATTTTGTATAATCTGGTCTAATTAGTTGAATTGGGTGAAAATTCAAATTATGGAAACTTGACTATTTAATGCAAGTTTACATGTACATATGGCATACCTATTTGCTAGTAGCTTCTCCTGCCAGGCTAATAAAACAATCAGTTCTGCAGTTGTCTTCTTCAAATCACTCAGATCTCCTCATTTCTCCTGCGCTGTCCCCTGACAAATCATGATGTCCCTGATAAAAGAAAGTCTGAATCCAGAGTAAATCTGTGGAAATGAATCAAATTTGAATAAAGAGAAAAACAAATGGAAAATTATGACAGATTAATAATAATCAATTACAGATATATGGGTAATTCCTTACAATATGTACGTCTGACCCCCTGTGTAGGACCTTCATGAAATTTTTTATCTCTGATTCTTGTTCTTATGACAGTCTGTAATGCTCTCAAAGGACCATGACTTGGTCAATCTATGAAGTGAAGTAAAACTTACAAAAAGATTAGATCATCTTCAACATGGAATTGCCCACATGGCTTCACAAAAGCCCTTTGGCAGTAGTCACGGAATACAGCTGTTTTGTCTTTCACAACAGCTTTCCTACATCCTAAATGTACATGGCTTAGTCCAGATGATAGGAAGTTTACTGATGAAAAGACACAAGATTGCTGCATGAAAGACATTGCTCTGACTTCTGGTAAGGTGCATGTACCTACTAGGAATGAAAACAAAATCCTTAGGAGCCCATATCAAAATTAAATACTTCTAAACAGAAGCTGCCGAAGCTTAAATAGTAACAGCATAAGCTGAATTTCACGATGGCGGTCTCCTGCGTTCATTTATTACATTATATATATATATGTTTACATTTATAAAAGATTAATTTATACTCACATCCTTATTTATATTTATTATGTAATATGACCACATTGTTTATATTGTGAATTATTTTGTATATTGTAATTGTAAATATTTTTTCATTGTTTTTGAACGCAGAAATAAATGCAAACAAACAATAAGAAATAAACCTTGAGAAAGCTTTCTCTGCAAGGAGGGGAATTTTCAATCAATTCAAGACAAGCTCATACTTCTGAATAGCACTTGGGGAATAGATTCCAATACAAGATCGATAGAGGCTGAATGGAAATTACTCCGTGACACAATCATGGAAGCAATCAGGCCTCGCATCCCTTCCAAGAAAGTTGAAGATCTAGTATGTCCCTTGGTTGACAGTCAAAATCAGAAGAGACATCACGAGCAATCGTAAATCTAGGCCGGTATCCTGAATTCTGGTTTAAATTAAACAATGGTTTAAAGTTGTGGTTTAACCCTAAAAAGACTACATTTTTCGCGATAAATCCGCCGTGCGAAATTTTTTGACCGCGACGCTCACTGACCTTTTACTTTCAAGTCTCGCGTAACTTTTGAGACCAAAATTGTGACCCCGGCTACGCGATTCCAAAATTACGCAACATTTTGTAAGTGCATGCAGACCCAAGATGACTAAAAAACATGAATTTGTGTACAAATATCATGCAAATAGTGTTCTTAGCCAAAATTCATAAATGTATCATTATTTTTCCTTTTACTGCTAAAAATCAATTAATTTTATCTTGTTTATGGTCAAAATAAAGTCCCCCAAAATTTCCATTGAAAAAACAATAAAAAACAAAGAAATACATAAGAAATTTAGAAAACAATATAATACATAAGAAAATAAATGTGATTTTGAATTTTTTTTCTAAATCAATTTGATCAGATGCCTAAGAGTGTGTGAAACAAAAAGAAGCGTTTCAGGGGCATTATTTTGTTAATTAGAGCAAACTTATGATTTTATGCATAAATTAGCATAATTAATGAGACATGAGATTTTTTGCAGAATTTGTAGATAATGCCATGGGTAACGTGTGTGCCAATTTTCATCGCGATCGACGGCCGAGATTATAAAGGGGGGCTGAATCAGCCCCCCCCCCATCTTCTCAGGCGTCGAAATAGCCCAGTCTATTTAGGGTTAACTATGGAAAGCTGGAATTGATTAATTGCAATTCCTAAATTGCAAAATATTTGTTTTAATCAACAAATATCATATAAATTACTTTATATTTATCAACCGAAACAAATATTTTACGAATCGTGATATTAACTGGCAAACGCAAGTATTTTTAAAATCTTAGTTGCAGCTCTGCACACGTGTTACCGCGTGTGTATCTAGGTATCAATAACAAAAGAAATAAAAATGGCGACGTAAACAAACGAGGTAAGTGAACGCTCTTGCTCTTAACTTCTTTCAATTTTAATACTTTTTATTTAATGAAAAGTACAAAAAAGTAAAAAAATTGGAGTAAACATAAAACTTGCCCATGTACATAACTTTGGGCGAAAAACAAAAAATACTTGCACATCAATGATGTGGAGCTCATCCGGCATCTCTCAACACAATTTAACACAATTTTAATTTCAGCCCAGTTGACACTAGGAGTGAATTATATTGGTGACATAAAATGAGGATATAGAATTGAAATTAATGAAGAAATGACATAGAAGCATTTTTTGTGATCTATGAATGGCCATGCGTTTTAAGTTGGGCCCGCAAATAGGTGGTATCGTTACATTTGCACGACAAGCACAGAAATAATTAATGGTATAAAACTTGAAATACATGTGCTACATGGGTATATTTGGTATCATATTAAAGGGAATCTTTATACCAATTACTTAAAAGAAAAAGAAATACTTGAGATTACTTCGTTTACCAGTAATTAGCAATTATGTAACATCAATTGGCCATTTTTGCATGGTGGTAGACGAGGGGAGCATGACGAGGGGAGCATAAATTTTCATTTCATTAAGAAACTAAATGTGTAACATCACAGTACCTAAATATGTAATAGTTTTGGGGCTCACTAGCTTATTCTTCAATCATAAGTGGGTCAAATTTGAACTTTTAAGTTTAAAGGGTACCTAATTAAGCTAATTAGTATAATTAATTGATGTAAAACATGAAATTAACATGATTGAAATTGTGACTGTCTGATGTATAGGAAATGAGGAGAAATAAAATACAGTTGTGGGTTACACCTTGAATAAAATTTAGAAGCTGCATAAATTTCAAAAAGAAAAGCACAAACTAATTAAAGGCTTCAGAGACAAATCAATCTATTGTTTTAATAATTATGACCTCATGGTTTCAATATTGACAGCGTAGACTGATAGTGATAACTTTGTGTCAGAATCTTCAGATTACTATGCCTTTTATGGTAACATAATAGATATAAATACACCTTTTATGCAATTTTAATTAATGAAAACTTGTTTGTTGCAATAAAGTCCTCATCTGATTCTATTTACTTTTTTCTTAATGTTACATCACACTGCTTCAATAAATCAGTAAATGACACATATTTGGTTGGCACAAAAGTGTTCAGAGAATATTTTTCCAAATTATGAAAAAAACTACTTGAGAATGAAACTGGTACAAAGATTAAACTAAACAGAGGCAAATGTACCCATAGAAATATGTTCTGTGCATTGACATTCAATTGACCCAGTACCAAGAGACCATGTCCTGCAGAATGTTGAGCAAGAGGGTATATTTAAAATATAACACTCTAAAATAGCATAAAGTATTTTTGCCAAGTGTCTGGATTTATTTATAACTTGTCAGTTGTTTTTGTTGACACTAATTTTAAATAAGCTTAAGCAGTAATGAGAACTTTTCATTGTGCATTCACATTTTTCCTATATTTACATATATGTTAAACCTGACTCTCAGTTGTCAACCTGTGGTCCAACGGTCTTTGAGCCAAGAGGTGACAAATCCCACAATTTGAGTCAAATGAAATCATTTTTTATTCATAATAACCACAGTAAATATATTATAATATACTGGTTAGTGTTTGCAAGTGTATTTATGCAACTTAAGGCAAGACTAATTAACCAATTAATATTTTAGGGGTAAATCAAGCATTGATACATATTTACCCGCAAAAATTGTGATGTGAAATTTGGTCTTAAAAGATGATTGCGCCCAGTTATTTTGGTAGAGTTATCCCCAACAAGTTATATATCACTGGAAAGGTCTCACTCTAAAGAGTTGAAATATGCATGTTATTTCCCTATAGGGTGTAAAGTTTATCTGATTCTCAGATTTATTGGGAAGTATGTTTTTTTCGCAGTTTTCCACATATTTTGACCTTTAACTTTTTATGACATTACCCTATGCCTTTTCTGATTGCATTTTTGAATTCCTCAGACAATTTCCTTTCAGAATATATATACTTTTATGGGTAAAGGATGTCAAACATAAGAAAAAAATACAATTGTATAAGATGGTGCGATTTTCGAGGAAAATTTGAGTTGTAACGGAAATGGGCCCAACTCAAAACACATGGCCGAATACATTTCATATGAATTAACTATGATTATTATCTAGTCAAAGTTTCTTAACTCTGTGTAGAACCTTGGTGAATGTAATGTAGCTTTCAGATGGAACAAAAATAACCAAACTCAATCAACAAATAGGTAAGCAATTTTTGTGAGTTTTGAAAATATATGAATAAATAGCAGATTCAATGAGTTTCAAAATTCTATGTTTAAATCTTGTATCACCACATCAAGGTATTATACAGTGCGTCCCAGAAAAAACGAAACTGAGAAATAGCGATGATTTATCATAACTTAATATCTCCCCAAAGGTAGCCAGGGCTGGAAAATTTGACAAGCAAAAAAAAAAACAAGCAAAAAAAAGATTTATCACCCAAAAAGAAGGTCATCTTGGCCAAAAGAAATTTGACAAGCAAACAAGCCCCCCCCCCAAAAAAAAAAGGGGCACCCCAAAAGTAAGATCGACTCTTCCAAAATACATGTTTTATTTCGATTTTTAATGAAAAGACAAACAAATTTGGGTGAGGGGGACATGTCCCCCTATCTGCGCCCATGGCCATGTGGGTGGGGGGTGTTGCGCCTCCCTTTCTGAATCATTATGGAAGAGTGTAAATACTCACTGTGATTTTGATCTCATACCTATAAAAAAAAATACTCCGTTCGATCCGTCCTTAATACTGCGGTGGAAAGTATGCAAACAACAATCGAAAAGCAATTTTTCGTATCGAACATTCTCAATTCAAGTCGTCAGCGCGTAATAGGAAATTGTACCAAAAATCAACAGGTTGCATCTCATGTATATACTTATTGGTAAAGTACGCCATCTTTTGACAAGATGATGATGAAAGTGGATTGAACGAGCAAGAAAATAATGCTGATCGCCTAGAATGCAGCTAGCTTGCAACACCGTAAACAAAGGTACGGTAGGCACTTAAGAACCAAGTTTGAAAGGACACTCGTAAAATTATGTCACTTTCGCGATGAATATTCATTAGATCGTGGTCGTGCGTGTTCAATACAAACTCTCTGCATGCATGCACTCGGTGTGTATTGAACACGCACGACCACGATCTAATGAATATTCATCGGCGAGAGTGACATAATTTTACGAGTATCCTTTCAAACTTGGTTCTTAAGTGCCTACCGGCTTGGTGAATAATATCGCGCGCCCTCTTTAGGCAAAAGTTGATATCAACGCTGATCAAGAGGCATCTACGTGAAGATCACGAAAAATGCTCTTATTTTATCAAAAAAAACAGCAAAGAGAATTCAACAAACGATCCATATGGTTCGGTAAGTGTTACAGAAAAAGTATAATTCATAGCTATGATGTAAAGTCATAGTTATTTTAGTAAAAATTCTCAATTCAAGTCGTCAGCGCGTAATAGGAAATTGTACCAAAAATCAACAGGTTGCATCTCATGTATATACTTATTGGTAAAGTACGCCATCTTTTGACAAGATGATGATGAAAGTGGATTGAACGAGCAAGAAAATAATGCTGATCGCCTAGAATGCAGCTAGCTTGAAACACCGTAAACAAAGGTAGTCTTGAGGACGCAATGATGATGATTTTTTTAGATATGTCTTACATTTCTTCATCATTGACGTCTTGACACTCTCTCCATAATGCCTTCAGCGAACGACCAAAACAAAGATGGATTTCCCCCCAAAATCCATCTTTTTAAACCGAAATGACTAGAATTTTGTTAATTTTATTAATTCTTACACCTTCCTACGCCTAATGCGTAGGAAGGTTTTAAATATTACTTTAAAAAAATGTAAAAAAATGAAGATTTCTTACCTAACTGATGCCGCGTAGACCTCTCGTTCCACATGTAAACAACGGAAATACAATAGCGTCGACCCTTGAACCGCTTATGTATGACGTACTTCCGGAAAGCAATGCCGTCTTAACAAACAATTTAGAGATAAAAAATCTTATTTAACAAATGTTAAAATTATTTCGTGATCATAAATAATTTATATATATTGATATGAATTATTTATGATCACGAAATAAATTTTAATATTTGTTAAATAAGATTTTTTATCTCTAAATTGTTCGTTAAGACGGCATTGCTTTCCGGAAGTACGTCATACATAAGCGGTTCAAGGGTCGACGCTATTGTATTTCCGTTGTTTACATGTGGAACGAGAAGTCTACGCGGCATCAGTTAGGTAAGAAATCTTCATTTTTTTACATTTTTTTAAAGTAATATTTAAAACCTTCCTACGCATTAGGCGTAGGAAGGTGTAAGAATTAATAAAATTAACAAAATTCTAGTCATTTCGGTTTAAAAAGATGGATTTTGGGGGGAAATCCATCTTTGTTTTGGTCGTTCGCTGAAGGCATTATGGAGAGAGTGTCAAGACGTCAATGATGAAGAAATGTAAGACATATCTAAAAAAATCATCATCATTGCGTCCTCAAGACTAAAACAAAGGTACGGTAGGCACTTAAGAACCAAGTTTGAAAGGACACTCGTAAAATTATGTCACTTTCGCGATGAATATTCATTAGATCGTGGTCGTGCGTGTTCAATACAAACTCTCTGCATGCATGCACTCGGTGTGAATTGAACACGCACGACCACAATCTAATGAATATTCATCGGCGAGAGTGACATAATTTTACGAGTATCCTTTCAAACTTGGTTCCTAAGTGCCTACCGGCTTGGTGAATAATATCGCGCGCCCTCTTTAGGCAAAAGTTGATATCAACGCTGATCAAGAGGCATCTACGTGAAGATCACGAAAAATGCTCTTATTTTATTAAAAAAAACAGCAAAGAGAATTCAACAAACGATCCATATGGTTCGGTAAGTGTTATAGAAAAAGTATAATTCATAGCTTTGATGTAAAGTCATAGTTATTTTAGTAAAAATGGTGTGAAAGATTCGCGTGCACCAGGTGCATATGAATCCTTCACACACGAGACGATTTGAAACCATGAGTGCATGCGAGGTTAGTTTCTTAATTTCTATTCTAAATTCTAGATTTACTAGATAACAATCTTTAGATCTAAGCTAGGGCGGCCCAAACGCGCGTGAATGGAGTCCCAGTTTATTAACACGGGTAAGTATTGCGGTGTCGCCTAGAGTGACAGATACGAGAATGTCGTAAACTCAAACCGGCCTCTCATTCAATGAACAAGGTGATAGCTAAACATTTCACTTTCACGAAAAGGCACGCATGGTACTGAACGAAAGATATCACTCGATTGTCTTCAATATTTTCGACAAAACCTTAAGCAAAATCAAGATTTTCAGGTTATTTAGATTTCACAATACTCTTTCCCCATCATCATAATATTTACCTTGATATCATTCTTGTAATAAATCAGATTTCTCGGATTTAATGTAACGTTTTCAGCGCGGCCAATACACTGACAGGTGCTTGTTGTAAGTACCGGTATGGTGTTCCTCAAAACTGTCAATATTAAAAATGGAAAAGACTTAACCAGCTGCTATGAGTCATGGCCTGAAGTTAAGGCTGTATATTGCTTTCCTTACCCACGGGTCGAAATCCCAGGGGGGACGTGTCCACCCTACCAAAAATAGTAGGGGGCACAATATCAAATGTACCCCTACTATTTTTGGTCTTTTATGATGGAGAAAAGTAATTCATAATTCGTGCATTTAATTGGACTAAATGACCATACATTTTGCGTGAAAACATTTTTCCCCTATTCTATCAATACAATTTTCTAACCTAGGAATTCGATACGAGTCAGTTTTAGTTACTGCATTTACCTTTTTGGTAATCAAAGCAAAATCTATGAGAGCCGTCTGACTTTGGAACCATTACAATAGGACAACTCCATCTACTCTGACTCGGTTCGATTATGTCATTATCTAGCATAAAATTTACTCCTTATTCACCATTTCCAACTTGCTTGGATTGAACATATAATGATTCTGTTTGATAGGTCTTGGTTTACATCACCTACGTCTACATCATGTACAGTTAAAGGTGTACGACATGGCTTGTCTTTACATACATTCCTCATTTTCTCTAATTAACAGGCCAGATATATCATTTCTCTGATCTTCAGGCAGGTGTTTTAATGCGTCATCCATATTTCCTAACAACTCTGAGTTAGACAGCTTTACACCAGATACATCTGTATAAGACAATTCATCTGTCTTTCCATAGCATTCATCTTCATATATATCTACGTGCTTTTATTCTTCTTTGACCTGTGTTCTAGATGGTCGACTACCCTCTCGTTCGAAGTATTCTTTCAACATGTTTACAAGACAAACTCTTTGAGACTTTCTTCGATCAGGGGGTACTGATCACATAGTTGATATAATTCATTTTCTTTTTGACTATGTAGGGACCACTAAACGTAGCTATCAAGAGCTCACTTGCAAAGGCAACAACACTAACACTTTGTCTCCAGGCTTGAAACTTTGCTCTGTTGCATTTATGTCAGATTGAGTCTTCATTTTTCCATTGCGACACTTTCAAGTGTTCCTATAGCCACATCACAAGCTTTTGAGAGCATTTCTCTAAACTTTGACGTATAGCTATAGTCTAGAAACATCATCCTGAATTATAAACCTATCTTTGATAAGCTTCGATTAGGGGGCGCCTATAACCTCATGGCCGTAGACCAACTCAAATGGACTGAAACCCGTGGACTCATTAGCGGAATCCCTAGTTGCAAACAGCATGAATGAGATCCCTTTATCCCAGTCATCGGGATAATCTTCACATATAAGCCCTAATCATGGTCTTCAGGATCTGATGATAGCGTTCTAACGCTCCTAATTGGGACTGTGGTGATATAAGCAGATGACTTGATCTGCTTTATTCCCCGACTCCTTCATAACTTGCTGAAATATTCCTGACATGAAACTTGACCCTTGGACAGACTGAATTTCCTTCATGTCCTTAGACAGACCATACCGAGTGAAAAGCTGCACTAACGCCTGCAGTGTACCACTGTCTTTGCAGTGATACTCCTCAAGGGTATCGCCTCTGGAAAACGTGTAGACAAGTCCATAATCGTCAGGAGAAATCTGAGACCCGACCTCGCTCTGAGTAAGGGTCCAACACACAACCAACAAGAACCCTAGTAAAAGGTTCATCAAAAATGCAGTCCAATGGGTATCAATGGAGCAGGCTTGATAGAAGGCTGTGCCTTACCAACAATCTGACATGTATGACATGTCTTACAGAAATGCACCATATCCTTGTGCATCTTAAGCCAATAAAAATGCCTCATAATTCTATTTTCTGTCTTCCGAATACCGACATGACCTGCAATAGGTAACTCATGAGCCATTTTCAGAATATCTGTGCGGTGACAGGGAGAAACTACTACCTGGTGAATTATACACCAATCTTAATCAGCTGGTCTCCGGGGAGGTCTCTACTTCCTCATCAAAATGTCATCTTTAACATAAAAGCACTCGGGAACCTTATCAGCTTCAGCCTCAGAACATGCTTTCTGTGACAAGCTTTTCAATTCTGGGTCTGCCTGTTGTGCCTGTACAAGGGATGGTTTACTAAACAAACTATCATTGTTAGTAACAGAGCCTTCAACGCTATCCCCATTCAAACCTTTGAAAAAGGTTTCAGCTAACCAGATATCAGTGCTCTCCTCTACATCAGCAGAATCCGCACCACCCTTTTCAGCTCTACGAGTCTGAGACCTATAGTCACAACAAAATCCGTGAAAATCTTCCTGCAACAATTTAGTTTCAGCTACCTCATCCGGCTTCTCCGAAACCACTGTACTGGAGATGCAACAACCCTATTTCCAGTCAAGTCATTACCTAACAGGAAATCCACACCTTCCATGGGTAATTCTCGAACGACACCAACAGTCACAGGACCACTAACTAGGTCACACCTTAAGTCCACCTTATGCACAGGAACCGACATGAAATTTGGGCCAATACCTTGAATTAAGACTTTGGCATTCTCTGAGCACTCCCGAGGAAGAATCAAATCCCCTGGCACCATCAGGAACTGTGCAGCCCTTGTATTCCTAAGGATCACTACAGTAGTGATCCTTAGGGATACAAGGGCTGCACAGTTCCTGATGGTGCCAGGGGATTTGAGACTGCATATGGTGCTGGTGGTAGGTCAGTAACTGACCTACCACCAGCACCATATGCAGTCATACAAAAATCTTCTAAAGCTTTCATCAACCTGCTTGACTTTATCCAACGAGGGAACACTTGTTTGCTTGACAAAACCAATGTTTTTTTTTTTTGTGTGTTTTTTTTTTACTTTGGTTGGCATTCCAACAATTTTCCAACATGAATCTTTCAAATGTCCCGATTTATGACAATGAGTACACATTTTGGAACTACGACTCTCAGACCTTTTGGTAGACTCTGTGCCCCCACTAGTCTGATTCTTGTTAGTGCCTTTGTCCTTGCGATCATATTTTCATCTTGTGGGATTCAAATGGCCCTTTACCTTTCCTTTTCAAATAGTTATTGAAAGGAGGCCTATCTCCACTACCATTATGTGTGACCTCAAATTCATCAGCTACTATAGCTGCTTTACTGACTTTAGTAACTCTATGGTCATCTAAGTGAGATTTAATGGCAAAAGGAATTACTCTTTTTAAATTCTTCGAGGAGGACAACTTCCCTAAGGTGAACAAATTCTTTGTCAACTTTCAGTGATCCATACCACTTATCGAACAACATTTCTTGTTCCCTAGCAAATTCAACATACGTCTGGGCCGATGTCTTTGCATGTTCCTAAACTTATGTCTGTACGCTTCTAGTATACCAACTCACATGCATTGAAAATAGTTTCACTGTGGTAGCCTGAGAGTCACATGATTGCATTTTAGAGAGTGAAGAATAGACTTTTGCAGCCTTTCCAACAAAAACACTTTGGAGGAGAAGAGTCCAGTATTCCTCAGGCCAGTCTCTTGGCCACTTTTTCCAAATGACAGAAAATATGAATCAATTCCCTCTTCATCAAATTTTGGCACAAGACGAGTGTTTTTCGCCACATCAAAGCCTTGGCGAGATTTATCGTTAATATAATTAGTATTTGCATGAACTAACTCCATTCCTTTCAGCTTTAACTGGTACTCCAATCTCATTTCAAGGTTTTCGCTGATTCTTTCCTTTTCAAGGTTTTCTTTGATTTTCATTTCCTCCTTTTCAAGGTTTTCTTTCATTTTCATTTCCATTTCAAATTTTGCGAGTTGAATCTAAGCATCAACTGAAACAATGACAGAAGTTTCAGACTCCTCTGTAAGCCTCATGTGACTAGCTAATGTCCGTGAAGACGATGTTGATGGTGATTAACAGCCAATTTCAGCGAACCATGGGTTGAAAAACGTTCATTAAATCAGCTTGATGATCTCGAAGAGAACTGAGAATTCCTCTTTCAAATTAACTGCAAACAGTTCATTGATGGTGTGCTAATAACTCCACAGATGATAAATATTCCAGATGGAAATTACTTCTGCTCTGACATGAAGTCTTGTGTGAAACTCTGAGTTCTGATCTATATGATGTAATCTGATAGAAACTGCCAGCTTATATACAAATTATTCACTTTTCTAGAGGTTTCTAGTATTCACTATGCTGGAAGCTTCTGGTATTGTCTTTGAGAAGAACATTCTCATTCTTTCAGAAGCAATCAAATTCTAGAAGACTCCTGAGTGACCTCAGTGAAATTAAACGAAATAACCAATCCTATTGTTCATTTCCATTACCACTAGGAATCTCTTTGTGTTGCACTCTAGATTATTCAGCCTATTAAATAGACATGCATAATGAAGCCTCACCATAGAGCCTTACTGATTCTGAAATATTTTTAATCATTCTATGGTATGAATATCCTTAAAAGAGAAAATAACTAAATTAATAAATGTAATTGCTCTTACAATTCTTCTTATATACAAAACAAAAAAAAGTAAGCCCCCCTTAAACAAACATCAATAATTTCCGAACTAATGCGAGTTTTGAATATATTTTTACAAGAGCCGCTCGTGTAACTTTATAAGCTATCCTCTGAGTAAATGTTATGGGCGTATTTTACGTCATGCTTCAGTGAGCACCGTCAGAAGGAAAAAATATCACTTTTCAAAAGTCACATGCCCCCAGAGCCCCCAGCCCCCCCCCCCCGTGGCCCCTGCAATACACTGTGCTCACTCAACCATGAACATACAATATCAAAATTGTGTGTGGGGTGGCTAAATGATGGATAGTAACACAGCATAACACCATAAAAGTCACCTAAAAACAACTTTTGCCCAACTTTGTATTTGCAAAATCTGAAAAGCGACTCTTGTGTCTTTCAAAAATTGTATTTTAATTCAATCTTTAATCACTCATCCATGACATCACCGATCTATCTCATTTTTCACCAGGAGTTACTTAATGAGTGTAGAATACCACCTACGAAATATCATATCTCAAAATAATTCTGTTCAAAAGTTAAAGCAATATGATTTAGGGGGGACTTACTTTTTTGTTGTGTATATATAACAAGAGCCACCAAATTTTCAAGAAAGAATACCTGTCTGTATGAAAAAAAGAATATGAATATTCTAAAAATCCTATCATAGTATTGTCCTTATTGTGGCAATCCTATGGTATAAGCCGAATATAGTGCAAAAAACACGATGAATTGATAAAAATGCGAGGATTGTGTTTTCATTTAAATGATAAAGTACCCACGAAATTTTGAAATGTAACATTATAAGAAGAATAAGGAAGAAGGGAACGTTTAAATGGTGGGCGGGATGTGAATGACATAAAGGCATGAAAATGTATATGTGACTAACTATCTATTAAAATAACAATGTGAAAAATTGTATATATAATAAAATCTAAGAGACACTGAGAATTAAAGGTCAAAATCAAGAAAACGAAATATATGCAAGTGCAAAGAATATGAACGTTAGATGGAGTAGGTATTACTGGAGGATTTAAAATGCATACATTCGAAATATTGCCTTATATTCGAGTACTATGTACAATGTCTTCCGAAAATTATGCTATTTTTATTTCCGAAAGATCCGATTTATTTTGTGCGTTTTCAGTTATATTGGCGTCGGCAAAGGGGGGCGCTCTGACGTGCTTGACGAATAGACCACTTCCTCATGGACAATTTTGGTCAAATGACCTTTCATTTCCTTTATTATGATAGGCAGATTTCAAAGCAAGGTATTACGTAAGCTTGCCTTACATAGCAGGATGAAGAATTTGAATAGATCAGGTGACTAGAATAGCACACCAACGAACACTTTATGATGGTATTTGTTGCATTCCTACTTTGAATGCATATCATAGCATGTTGCACAATGTACTTGGCAAACTGTGAAATACCAGTCGTTTGTGGACGCATTGTTTTTTTTTTGTGGATGTAAATGAAAACCACTATTCAATAGAATATATGAATAATCAAAACATCAAAGTTGGTGCTTATCTCATTAGATTTTAAACCACCATGTCACTTCAGTACAAATGACCTTCCTCTGATCATGCGCAGAAAGGAACTACGAATTGGCATTAGCCTACTGCACACGAGCAGGAAAAAGGTCATTTGAGATAAACCATAAAGGTGGCTTTCAAATTCACTGACATAGGCATTTGTGATTTGATGATTATTCATGTATTCCTTAATTTCAAAATATTCATTTCATCACATCCAAGCTGAAAAGTAATAAATAGAGCCTGCATAATCACTGGTATTTCACAGTAGCCTAAACAGTAGTCAAATGTACCAAAGGCAGACAATAAAACGGATTTTCAAACTTTATCCCTGGTGTACTATTCTAATCACCTGGTCTATATAATGCCTTTTATTCTTAGGATTTGAATATTCTACCGGTAAAGCTTACGCAACATCTTCATTTGAAAATGATAGTGCGTATCCTTATGCAAAATCACAAAGGTCATTAGAGAAAAGTTGAACATGAGCTAATTAACCGTGAACTGGCTTATTTCGTCACCCACGTCCGCAATCTGACCACAATAAGCCAGTTCGTAGTTCCTTTCTGCGCATGATCAAAAGATTCTACGCATGATCAGAAGAAGGTAATTTGTACTAAAAGTGGCATGGTGCTTTAAAATCTAATGAGATAAGCACCAAGTTTGATGTCTTGATTATTCATATATTCTTTTGAATTGTCGTTTTCATTTACATCCACAAAAAACAACAATGCTTCCACGAACGACTGGTATTTCACAGTTTGTCAAGTACATTGTGCAACATGCTAAGACATGCATTCAAAGTAGGAATGCAACAAATACCTTCATAAAGTGTTCATTGGTGTGCTATTCTAGTCACCTGGTCTATTCAATTTCTTCATCCTGCTATGTAAGGCAAGCTTACGTAATATCTTGCTTTGAAATCTGCCTATCATGATGAAAGAAATGAAAGGTCATTTGACCAAAATTGCCCATGAAGTAACTACGAACTGGTCTATAGCCGCTGCTCTTGCTCATGTTGCTCATTCTCATTGCTGGTTGCTATTTACTGTATTTTTTTGTATTACGTGTCACGTCTTATATTGTTGTACTTCCATCGTATGTTGTATTTTGTTGTATATCGTCGCCGCTAATGCTGAACGGCACTGACTATAACTTCTAGCTTCGGAACTTCTTTTTTTTCTTCCGGTTTTGGATAGCTACACATACGTTTACGTCATTAGAGAACGGAGAGTGAAGCCTCCTGTTTACAGGTAAGGGGTCATTTGGGGCCCTTAATCTCATCTTCATTCCCCTCGCCCCTCAAATAATAATGGCCACTAACATGTCTGACGAGGATTCTCTAGTAGATTATTTGGATAATCCTTCCACAAGGTTTCCGATAAAAAAGTAAAACAGTTGCTAGCTCAATATCCGAAACTAATATCTCCTCCAAATCATCCGACCACTTAGAATTAATTGCGACACCTATGGACCCTAACAAATACCTAACAAAATTGAACCATATCCATCTAACCAAAGATATACATGCAAAAATAGGGAAACCGCCAAAAATTACTAAGAAAGGTAGAAGTCTGCTCTTCTCTTGCGAGAACCAGACGGAAGCCAATACACTTAAATGTGGACATTAAGATAGTGGAATTGTCATTTAATCATTTATATAAAGGTATTCATCATGATGTAACAGGCAAGGAATTACTCGACGAACTAAAGTCACAGGGCGCTAAACACGTTCGTCGTATTCAAAAGCGAGTGCAGCTAGGGCACGCTGACCCCGACACCAGCGTTTGTAATTACTTTCAACAGTAATCAGCTTCCCCTGCGCGATGAGGTTGGATAAGAAAGTATCAATTTACGTACCACCCGTAATGAGGTGTGCCAATTGCCAGATCTTTGATCACCTTACAAACAATTACAGAAATAAAGCAGCATGTCCACGTTGCGGGGGCGGACACGATTGGGCGGATTGCCCATTCAGCTGACAACCCCATTTGTCTCCGTCGTAAGCAAAATCATTGCGCCGCATACCAGGGTTGCCAATACTTAAAGACAAAAACAGATACAAGACATCAAATATAGGCAAGGCATATCATATGCGGATGCCATCCAAAAAATATAACGACATATCCGCCGCCAAACCAATTAACCCACCCCCACCTCCATCCTCCACAGCCCCGCCACCCAAAGTAAATACAGATAGAGATACCCTAGTTATCAAATGCTATTCCTCCACTTATCCCCCTCTTAATAGTGACCCTCCGATGCCCCAACGATCACGTCGGCAGCAAATTAAATCTAATCCTGCATTTAATACATCCAAACAAAAGCCCGTTCAGTCATCCGTCGAGACTCAAATAAGCATTCTTAGTTTTCATAATTAACAACTTGGACGCTAATGCGTCAAAGATTAATCGTTTAAAGCTGTATGGTGGACGCAGCCCAACAGTGCTTTGGTTTCAAAGCACGGGCTGAGTCTATCCACAGAATGCTGAACAAAGACCCCTAATCTCGATTTTGTAGTTTGGCAGTGGAACGCCAATGGCATCCTCTGCCACGGACAAGAACTCATTAATCACATAATACGTTCCAATAAAAAACCTCATGTCATTTGTATTCAAGAGACCTGGTTAAAAAATAGCAATTCACATCTGTTCTCTATCCCGAACTACACCCACATTTTCAATAACCGGGAAAACAAATCCGGAGGGGGATGTGCCCTCTTTATTCATAATTCCGTTAAATGTTCCAATTATTATTTTTCAATTCCCAAAGAATACCAGAAAATTGATATTTTACTTAATGAATTTAGTTATACGGTCGTCAATTTTTATAACCCTTGTAGGGATATCCCTATATCTACTTTGGACTCGCTTCTAACTAATTGTAATAAGAACTTATTAATTTGCGGCGACTTTAATGCTCATAATTCTTTATGGGGAAGTTCCCGTACCGATGCGAACGGTAGACTTATCGAATCGTTTATTACCTCCAACAATTTAGTTTTACTGAACGACGGTTCTCCTACCCGTTTAAACACCGCAAACGGTACACTTACCTCAATTGACTTATCTTTTTCCTCATCCTGTTTGGCTTCAAATTGTCATTGGTCCGTTGCCAAAGAAAACTTCGGCAGCGACCACTATTTAATCATGACAAACATACCACTTATATCGATTTCACCTATTTCAAACCCTCCCTCACCCAGCTATTCTTATGCCAAAGCTAATTGGGGGCTATATCAATCATATTTATCATCCGTTACTTTTGACGACATTTTCCATTTTAATACACAACAAATGTATAATAATTTTATTGCCAAGATCTTTATGGCCGCGGACCATTCTATCCCCAAATCTAATTTTAAAGGGAAACCTCCACCTTGTCCCTGGTGGAATAAAGAATGTTCGGCGGCCATTAAGGCAAGAAATAAAGCAAACAGGAAATTTAGAAAGACTTTATTAATGGAGGACCTACTATTTTATAAGAAAAAAAAAGGCCCAAGCACAACTTATTGTTAGAAAAGCTAAAAAAGAGCATTGGGTAAATTATTGTTCCTCCCTAAATCGACATTCCCCCCTCCCTCAAATTTGGAAAAAAATTAAATCCATGAAAAAACCTCAGTCGGATGCATTCAATTCCCCATTGCTTTTTGAAGGCAAAACCATCTCGGATGACCTTGAAAAATCTAATATTTTTGCAGACTTTTATGAAGAAAACAATATATATAGTGATGCATCAAGTAATTTAACTCAAGAATCACCTGTCTCTAATATTAATACCAGCATGCTTAACGAACGTTTAACCTTTAGGGAATTAATCGATGCTCTGAACGCTACCCCTTCTACCGGTCAGGGTCCGGATAAACTTAACCCTATACTTATTTAAAAAATTACCTAAGAACTGTTTAATATTTTTGCTATATATTTTTAATTCCATTTGGTCCTCCTCCCATCTTCCGGAACAATGGAAACATATTATCATTACCCCTATTTCCAAATCTAATAAAGATCCCAATAATATTAACAGTTTTAGACCAATATCTAAGACATCATGCCTCTGCAAATTAATGGAAAGAATAATCAATAATAGACTCTCATGGTTTTGCCAGAACTTTAACATTTTATCCCCTGTACAATCTGGCTTTACCAAAAAAAGAAATGTAATGGACAATTTATCTAGGTTAGATACAGACATTCATAAAGCATTTGCCATAAAACACACTACATTAGCGTTTGACAGAATTAATAGAAAAATTTTATTACATAAACTTTCTAACAAATTTGGTTTCAATGGTAATTTGCTTGCCTGGATTACCTCATTCCTTAAAGAACGAACTTTTCAAGTAAAAATAAATAATAGTTTATCCTCTTTTAAGAAGAGTTTAATAGGGCTGCCCCAGGGTAGCGTGATTAGCCCTACTCTCTTCAAATTTTATATCAATGACATCGTTACTTTTTGTAAAAATTGTTCTATTGCATTGTTTGCGGACGATGTTGCTATATGGTACTCTAGCCCGCAACCTTGGTTCGCATTTAAGAAGGTTCAGGAGGATCTTGATCTTCTCGCAAATTGGTCTCAGCAGGCTCATATAAATATTTCTATTCAAAAAACCAAATCCATTCTTTTTACTCATAGACCGAATTTCAAAGACCCTCCTCTCCTTTTTAATGATATAAGAATCGAAAATGTAACCCAACACACCTTTTTAGGGGTCATTTTCGATCGCAAATTAATTTGGCGCCCTTATATCGACCACATTGTTGCAAAATGCAGAAAAAGATTAAATTTATTTCGATGTTTAACTGGCACTAGCTGGGGTGCCGATACTAAAACTTTATTTATTATATATAGGGCCATTGTCTTGCCAATTATTGATTATGGTTGTGAAATTTATGCTTCTGCATCCCCCTCCATTATAAATAAACTTAATGTTATTCAGTACCTCTTCCTGAGGACTATTACTGGTACCCTACCTTTTTCATCTTTAGATTGTTTACAAATTATATGTGGTGATATGCCTTTACATTTGAGGCGTGAATTCCTTTGTCATAAATATAAGTTAAGAATCGTGGACTCACCGGACTCGCATCCCACGAAGGTTATTTTTTCGGACTGCTGGCAATTTCAATCTAGTCATTTGAAATATCCGCCCCTTCCGATAATAACCAAAGACTACCTTCCTAATATTGAGCCTGACATCACCCCCTCCCAACCCTTTTGGCACATCCCCCTCCCCGTTATTGATCTTGATTTGCATGACAAATTTAAAAAATCAGATGATATAAATCTTATCCAACAAACTACCTTCGAGTTATTAAATACTAAATACTAAATTTTCACCAAGTGTAAAATATTATTATATACGGGTGTCGATATTGTTCTTATTTGGATCCCCGCCCACTGCGGTATCCAAGGTAACGAGGAAGCGGATTTATTGGCAAAACAAGCTGTAGCCTTAGATTCGGTAAATGTACTTATCAAGCCTAATAAAAAAGAACTATTCAGAAAGCTATATTATGTATTTCATGCAAAATGGGAGGAGAGAGCCAAACTTTCCACTAAAACACAACATATTTTCAGCTTTCAATCATCTATACGCACCCCTACTTTAAACCTCGGCTCTAGAAGCGAAGAAGTTAATAGAATACGCACAGGAATAGTCAAACTATCCAATTTTATATGATATTAATAAGCATCCTGATGGCCTCTGTGATCATTGTAAATCCACAGAGGATTTGTTTCACTTTTTATTAGAATGCCCAAAATTTGCTCAAGAGAGAGAGCACTCATTATACCATACAAATATACATCAATCTAATTAGAAAGATATAATTTGATGTATAAATATATAATATTATACACCATTGTCATTCTTAATAATGATAATGAACTCGATAATAAATCTCATATTCGACAAACACTCACCTCCTTTTCAAGTCTACCTCTAGTAAATAATATCTTTTAGTTTTTTAGGACATCCTTTCTTAACCACCATAATTGAAGGTGCCTCATAATAGTAGGTTAGGGGGCTAAGGCACCATTGGTCTGCACCCGAGTGACCTAGGAGAAGTGTTCCCCTCCTCCGAAAGGCCCTGACAACGTACTGGAGGGGCGTGGTAAGACGGTGCCGTAGGCGGGGCTAGTGGCAAGTGACGATCCACCTAACCGAACTTATGCCCAAAACTCACAAATTCTTTTTTATAGGGATCTTCCGGTTTCTTATAGATATTATTTGCATAATTAGAGGTAAAATTTAAGCTTGGAAAAATTACACATATAAGAAACAAGTCAATAAGTCGAATCATACCCCTTTTGTTGTCAACTGGGAACGATTGGGGGATGGAAATACAATATTGCTAATACTACATTTCATAGATTATTTGGGGGAATTTTCTTTCTCTCAATCATTCCTCCGTGTTTGTAACTACTACTTTGTACTTTAATTCATTCCAACAAATCAATTCAAACCATATTTCATACAAATAAAATAACTACATTCTACTTATCCAAACCTATAGGTTTTCATTATATATATATATCATATTCTGTTTTTATAAATGATAGCAATACAAAATTCTGTTCGTGTTCTCTCTTTCTACCGGCTATGCCAGCTGGGTTTTTCCGGCCTTGGCGCCATCGCACAGTGGGCCAGAATGAGTTGAAAGTGCGCCAAAATTATATTCCGTGTTAGATTTTTACTGTAATATGTTGATTGTGGGTAATTTTGGGCATAGAATCGACTGAACATAATTTAAAGCCGATATGACGTCACCTTGATACCAAATTTTGATTGGCTACTTGAAATATCTGTGAAAACACAACTTGATTGTGTAGTATATAAACTTTGTGTTATGTGCTACTTTAAAACTGGCCAGAGTGAATGTTAGTTTATGCCTAAAAAGTGTTTTAAGAGATGCCGAAAATAATTTTTACTGCATCAAAATGATTATTAATTACATTTATAAACAAAAAAAATCAAAATCTGAAAAATATTAACCGTGCTTTATCAAGCTGTGTTGACTGTGTAAAACGCAAAGTATATAACACCACGAATGTATCACTATGACGAGGGTTTTGGGATAAAATTATTCTACAAGTCAGATTTTTTCCCTGGAAGAGTTGTGGGTATAGCCCTTATTTGCTTTAGCAACATTTATTTTGTTTAAATTAAGCCCGGAATTCATGTCATTTTCATGGAATGGAAGGGGAATCGTCCTCGCCGTGCAAAAGCGAACGGCAATGTACCCCCATGCGGTGCGCTAAAGATGACTGCGCGGTATAAAAATGACCGTTTTTGAACAGGTTTTTGGGGTGTTGTGTCAAGTTAAATCGGCTCTAATATAAAAACGGGCAAATACGGGGAGCTAAATTTGGTATCAAATTAATGCTTAGACATCGGGAAAAATGATGTTTATAGAATTTAGACGGAAATCCACGGAAATCTAAACTATTCTATTGTAAATGCAAAAAACATGGATTTTTCAGCCTATTTCGAGGAAAAATCATCCTATAAACCTCTTAAAATGTGTCTTTTATCTACTTTGAACCCTTTCACACGACAAAAAATATATATTAGGATTATGTGGGAGCCATTTCGGATTCCTACATGAAAAACCTCCTGTGAAATGGCGTGCGTCCAAAGGAAATAAACGACTATAATATAGATATAAATCATTACTTCTTATGCAAAGTCTCAATTTCTTTCAATCGATCGGATGGCTGTAAATGTACTTGGGATGGGGTGAGGTAGGAAGAGAAATGGGGGGTGGGTGTGGAGAGAGAGAGAGAGTGAGAAAGAAGCATACAAAAATAATACTAATTGGAAAAAAAAAGACGGCCTCCGCCCCTAGTTATCCAGGTCGCTCTTTAGTCTGATTTTGCTACCTGAAAAAAAAAACCCGGCTAAACTCCTTATTTCAATTTCAGTAAAAACAGATAATAAACTGTGTTTCCCCCATTTCACTAAAAGCATGAACTTTTCACGGAGGGTTTGTACTGTGAAATAGGCATGCGCGGATCCAGGATTTCGAAGGGAGGGGGGCCCAAATTCGACCTGATTTTGGCGCCCCTGTGTACTTTTCGGAAAAATGGCGGCCCCCATAGGCGGCGAAAGCGGGGGGGGACGTGTCCCCTCCTAAATTTTAGACGGGGGACGGTCCCCACTAAATTTGTTTATGATAAACTTTTTATTTTTTTTGCTGGGCAATTTGTTTTCCTGGTTCCCCCCTAAATTCACGTGGACTCCCCCTGAAACGTGTGTTGTCCCCCCCCCCCCTAGGTTGATGGCCTTTTTTTTTTTTTTTTTTTTGCTTTTTGGTTTAGCAACTCCTTAAATGTAGGTTGTTAACCTTTTTGGGGGGCGCTTGTCCAATTTTGTACCTGTGTCCATCCCAAAAATTCAAGTGCACACCCCCTACATTTTTTTGCTTCCGCCGCCAATGGCGGCCCCTCCCTCCCCCCAGGCAATCATAAGTGCCTTAAATGCATGTTGAATTATCTTTTTTCATAAACACATGAATCAGGGGCGGATTCAGCCTTCGCCAATAAAGGGGCCACATTTTCCCCGATCGGCCGCTCGAAGATGTTTTTTTTTCGTTTGTTTCTTTGAAGGGGGTAGTCCTATAAGTCACCTCTTAGCTTTATTCTCTAAATCAACATAAATGTATAATATCATAATCCATATTTTATAATGACCGCGCGAAGCGCGAGCAATTTTTTTTATGAAATTGTATGTATTTTTTCCTAAAATTTGAACATTCTGAAAAAAGATGTGCCTGCAATACTGCGAACGCGAAGCGCGAGTATAATTTTTTGATAAACGTTTTGAACTGATTGGAAAGGTAGGCCTACCAGTCCTGTTAAAGACTGCATACAGTTAGCCATGAAGACGTTAAAGATTTCAACAATCAAATAATGCGAGCGCGAAGCGCGAGCTGAAAATTTTTGACATTTCTACATAAAGAATGGAAAACTTTAATCAGTTTTTGTAATCATGAACAGGATAGCTATACAGTATAACTAAACAATTGATGCGAGCGCAAAGTGCGAGCGGAAAAATTCTAGATTTAGACCTAGAACGGGACACTCTATTCATGTTTCCTAAATCATGAAAAAGATGAGTAATGCGAGCGCAAAGCGCGAGCAGAAAATGTTTGTTTACGTTTTGAACTGATCGAAAAGTGCCTTTTAAGGACTGCTTGCATTTAGACACGAAGACATTACATATTTCATTAATCAAATAATGCGAGCGCGAAGCGCGAGCTGAAAATTTTTGACATTTCTACATAAAGAATGGAAAAATTAATAATCAGTTTTTGTAATCATGAACAGGATAGCTATACAGTATAACTAAACAATTGATGCGAGCGCGAAGTGCGAGCGGAAAAATTCTAGATTTAGACCTAGAACGGGACACTCTATTCATGTTTCCTAAATCATGAAAAAGATGAGTAATGCGAGCGCAAAGCGCGAGCAGAAAATGTTTGTTTACGTTTTGAACTGATCGAAAAGTGCCTTTTAAGGACTGCTTGCATTTAGACACGAAGACATTACATATTTCATTAATCAAATAATGCGAGCGCGAAGCGCGAGCTGAAAATTTTTGACATTTCTACATAAAGAATGGAAAAATTAATAATCAGTTTTTGTAATCATGAACAGGATAGCTATACAGTATAACTAAACAATTGATGCGAGCGCGAAGTGCGAGCGGAAAAATTGTAGTTTTAGACCTAGAACGGGACACTCTATTCATGTTTCCTAAATCATGAAAAAGATGAGTAATGCGAGCGCAAAGCGCGAGCAGAAAATGTTTGTATACGTTTTGAACTGATCGAAAAGTGCCTTTTAAGGACTGCTTGCATTTAGACACGAAGACATTACATATTTCATTAATCAAATAATGCGAGCGCGAAGCGCGAGCTGAAAATTTTTGACATTTCTACATAAAGAATGGAAAAATTAATAATCAGTTTTTGTAATCATGAACAGGATAGCTATACAGTATAACTAAACAATTGATGCGAGCGCGAAGTGCGAGCGGAAAAATTCTAGATTTAGACCTAGAACGGGACACTCTATTCATGTTTCCTAAATCATGAAAAAGATGAGTAATGCGAGCGCAAAGCGCGAGCAGAAAATGTTTGTTTACGTTTTGAACTGATCGAAAAGTGCCTTTTAAGGACTGCTTGCATTTAGACACGAAGACATTACATATTTCATTAATCAAATAATGCGAGCGCGAAGCGCGAGCTGAAAATTTTTGACATTTCTACATAAAGAATGGAAAAATTAATAATCAGTTTTTGTAATCATGAACAGGATAGCTATACAGTATAACTAAACAATTGATGCGAGCGCGAAGTGCGAGCGGAAAAATTGTAGTTTTAGACCTAGAACGGGACACTCTATTCATGTTTCCTAAATCATGAAAAAGATGAGTAATGCGAGTGCAAAGCGCGAGCAGAAAATGTTTGTATACGTTTTGAACTGATCGAAAAGTGCCTTTTAAGGACTTGCTTGCATTTAGACATGAAGACATTACATATTTCATCAATCAAATAATGCGAGTGCGAAGCGCGAGCTGAAAATTTTTGACATTTCTACATAAAGAATGGAAAACTTTAATCAGTTTCTGTAATCATGAACAGGATAGCTATACAGTATAACTAAACAATTGATGCGAGCGCGAAGTGCGAGCGGAAAAATTCTAGATTTAGACCTAGAACGGGACACTCTATTCATGTTTCCTAAATCATGAAAAAGATGAGTAATGCGAGCGCAAAGCGCGAGCGAAAATTTTATATAGTGACATAAAATATTTTTTCCAAGTCTTCCTCTCATCTTATTTTATTCATTCGTCTTCCTCCTTTTCTTTTTTCTTTTTCTTCCTTTTTCTTTCTCCCCCCCTTTTTTTGCTCTACCAATAGGGGGTCCGGGCCCCTCGGGTCCCCACCTGGATCCGCCTATGCATGAAGAAGATGCAATTGAATAATGGTTTTATAATGATTTGTTCATGAATAAATGTGAAATCACTTTAACAAATAATCGATGCGAGCGGGAAACTCGAGCGATTTCTATTTTAACCATTTGATGCTTTCAATTCGTTTAACTTCTCATCAGAGTAGGCCCTGCTAGAATTATGTGAGCGGGATCCAGGCGCGGATCCAGGATTTCTTAGGGGGCCCTAATTTCAAGTCAAGTAATAATCGTTCCGAAATATTGACTCCCATTGCCGAATGGGTAATGTCTAGTTCCACAGAAACCTCTCTTGCATTGTAGGCATTCTTCGTTCTTGTGGGTACTCTCATTATTTTTTTCTTTTCTACTTTTTGCTTCAGGGGTTGAAAAATCTTATGGGGATGACGCCCTTGTATCGCCGCGTATGAAAACTGGTAGTGCAATAACTAAATTGTATATTCTGCATGAAAGAAAATTAATATTTTATTTTGGGTAAGATATTCTTGAAAAAGATATAAATTAACATGTTTTTTATCATAAAGGTGAGGTAGATTCAGTAGTCAGCACTCAGCATTTACTAATTGGGAGTGCACTGCCTACTTTGATCTGTAAGTGTTTGGATATATTATATAATCTTTTGTTATTCGCTTGAATTCCATTCAAAACAGTGAGTTGTCTTGTCAATCCTAATCAGCAAACATTGGCTCTTCCGCTCTTGCAACAATCATTATAAAGTATCAAAAGGTTATGCATCTTATAATCTTGCTCAAATTTTATATACTCCAAATAGATTTTCAAAAGAAACAAAATGCGTGTAAACGGTGTATATAAAAAGAATATAAGATACTAAAGATAAATTACTGTAAAAACATACTTTATTGTCAGTGTCTTTATAAATATGAAAACAATGCTCTTAAGTTCGCATCATTTTGGACGATAAGTTCTTATCTCTCTCTTTCATACAATACTAGTGAAACATGAATTCCAAGGTCCCATGTATCTTGTATACATCAACTATTTCAAGATGTAACAATAAATGTAAATGATAGCAATGCAGTTTAGGCCTGAGTAAATCCACGTAATATTTTCAGTGGAATTCGTTTAAAAAAATAAAACGTGATTTCCCACTGTAGGTTAGAAAAGAAAAGGTGTCGTATCATCAACTGTATATAGCTGTCTTTTACGCATTACTACATGAAACAAAAAATATAGGAACGATATAAACCATAGAGTTATTTCAGTTATTTGAGTATTTGACGATTCGTCAAAAAATAAAAAACGCATCCGAAACTTTCACCATTATAATGAAAGTATCATTTATTCTTTTACATATTGCACACTAAAAAATAAAGGTTCAAAATTGAACCCCGAAAGGTTCTTGCAAAATCAGCACCCAATGGGTTCAAAAATTGAACCCCTGATTTGGGGTTTAAAAATTGAACCCTGCGGTTGGGGTTCATTTTTGCACCCTGCGGGTTCAAAACTGCACCCCTAAATTTCA
The DNA here is from genome assembly GCF_018143015.1 of Lytechinus variegatus. Lineage (NCBI taxonomy): Eukaryota > Metazoa > Echinodermata > Echinoidea > Temnopleuroida > Toxopneustidae > Lytechinus > Lytechinus variegatus. The sequence continues at coordinate 10,664,933 of NC_054744.1, forward strand.
AATTGAACCCCTATGGGTGCAATTTTGAACCCGCAGGGTGCAAAAATGAACCCCAACCGCAGGGTTCAATTTTTTAACCCCAAATCAGGGGTTCAATTTTTTAACCCATAGGGTGCTGATTTTGCATCAACCCTTCGGGGTTCAATTCTGAACATTTATTTCTTAGTGCTTGCAAGTAAACTTCAAAATTTCTGTAAATAATATCTATCAATATGTCCATCAGTGTTGTAGTCAAGGCTCAAACCTCCAAGGCCAAGGCTTTAATACCCAAGACCAAGGCATCGATCCCCAAGGCCATGCCTAAAAACCTCAGGGCCAAGGCATTTCAAACTTTCAATATATGGAACAATGAGCCAACAACAAGGCGGTTCGAATATCAGTTCGGCGCCCCAACATGTATGTCGATCATCAATTTGCCCCCCCCCCTTCGAACATCATTTTGGCATCCCTTCGAACTCAATTTGCCTTCCCTAGTTCGAATATCATCCCCCCTAGCTCGAGTATCAATTTTGCGCCCCCCTAGTTCGATCATTAATTTGGCCCCCCCTTCGAATATCATTTCGCCCCCCTAGCTCGAGTATTAGTTTTGCGCCCCCCTAGTTTGAACATTAATTCGGCGCCCCCCTAGTTTGAGTATCATAGGCGCCCCCCCCCCCCTAGCTCGAACATCGATTCGGCCCCCCTCCCCAGATCGAGTATCAATTTGGCGCCCCCACTTCGAACATCATTTCGGCGCCCTCCTAGTTCGAATATCAGTTCGGCGCCCCTACATGTAGGTCGATCATTAATTTGGCCCCCCCCCTTCGAATATCTTTTCGCCCCCCTAGCTCGAGTATTAATTTTGCGCCCCCCTAGTTAGAACATCAATTCGGCGCCCCCTAGTTTGAGTATCAATTTGGCGCCCCCTACCTCGAACATCGATTCGGCCCCCTCCCTAGTTCAAGTATCAATTTGGCGCCCCCACTTCGAACATCATTTCGGCGCCCTCCTAGTTCGAATATCAGTTCGGCGCCCCTACATGTAGGTCGATCATTAATTTGGCCCCCCTTCGAATATCATTTCGCCCCCCTAGCTCGAGTATTAATTTTGCGCCCCCTAGTTTGAGTATCAATTTGGCGCCCCCTACCTCGAACATTAATTCGCCCCCCCCCCATTCAAACATCAATTCTGCCCCCAGTTCGAACAGCATTTTGACATTCCTTCGAACATCATTTCAGCGCCCTTTTGGTTCGAACATCATTTTCTTCCCTCCTCTTCCTCTTTTTTTTCTTCTCGTCCTTTCCCTCTTCGTCTCCCCTTTTCTTCTCTTCTTTCCCCTTTCTCTCTTTCTTTTTTCTTCTCTCCTTTCTTCCCTCTTCCTCTTTCTCCTTTTCCTCTCTCTTTTCACCCTCTTCCTCTTTTTTTCTCCCCCTCCCCTCCCCTCCTTTTCTTCTCTTCCTTCCCCCTCTTCCTCTTTTTTCTCTTTCTTTCCCCTCTTCTTTTCTCCTTTTTTCTTCTTTTCTTTCCCCTCTTCTTTTTCTTCTTTTCTTTCCCCTCTCTTTTTTTCTTTCCTCCCTCTTCCCCTCTCTCCTTTTCTTTCCCCTCTTCCTCTTTTTCCCCCTCTCCCCCTCCCTTTTCTTCTCTTCCTTTCCCCTTTTCTTCCCCCTTCTCTCTCTTTTTTCCTCTTCTTTCTTCCCTCTTCCTCTCTTTCCTTTTTTTCTTTTTCCTCTCTCTTCCCCCTCTTCCTCTATTTTTTCTTCTCCCTCCCCCTCCCTTTTTCTTCTCTTCCTTCCCCCTCTTTTTTCTCTTTCTTTCCCCTCTTTTTCTCTTTTTTTCTTTCCCTTCTTCTTTTCTTTCCCCTCTTTTTTTTCTTCTCTTCTTTCCTCCCTCTCTCTCCCCCTTTCTTTTCTTCTCTTCCTCCTTTCTTTCCTCTTTTTCCTCTCTCTCCTTTTCTTCTCTTCCTTTCCCCTCTTCCCCTCTCTTTTTTTTCTCCTTTTCCTTTCCCTCTCTTTTTCCTTCTCTTTCTTTCCCCTTTTCCTCTCTCTTTTCCTTCCCTTCCTTCCCCCTCTTCCCTTTTTCTTCTTTTCTTTCCCCCTTTCCTCTCTCTTTTTCCCCTCTTCTTCCTTCCCCCTCTTCCTCTCTCTCCCCCCTCTTCTTTTCCCCCTCTCCTCTCTCTCTTTTTCTTTCCCCCTTTTCCTCTCTTTTTTTTCCTTTCTTTTTCTTCTTTTTTCCCCTCTTCCCCTCTTTTTCTCTTTCTTTCCCTCTCTCTTTTTTTTTCGCCGAAGGGGGGGGGCCAAGGCCCCCCCCATGGATCCGCGCCTGGAAATAGGAATGAATTGATATTTATCGAGATGCATTTAAATAAACATGAATTTCTATTTTGACTGGTTCACATGAAGGAATTTTCCTATGTCCTGATGAAAAGAAAATATCACAATATTCAATTTTCATTACCCTCACTTAAAAGAGAGGTTTCATTTCTTGAAAATTCACCAGGAAAGGGGGATTATTTTCATTCGACCTGATAACAATATTATTGTACAAGCTGTAACGACATATCGCCATTTTTCGTCAGTACTACACTACATCACATCACGTCGTCACTTTTTAAAAGCATAAACTTCGCTCAGCATGTATCTATTGTGATATCGTGCTAACAACAATCTTTGATGTTGTCCTGAAGAATATCGCCTTAAAATAATAGAATCAATTTTCAAAAGAGTTTTCACTGATCCGAAAAATTATAAGGTCATACAAAAAATAAGAAGAAGATAGTATCACCACACTCATTGCATAAGAACACTTTGTCGCCATCTCTCGACCAGGAGCAGTACAGGCGCCCATTGGCCGGCCGGCCAATGAAAGACCGGGGCTCATTTGCATACGGACCGCGCCGCACCGGACCCGGACGCGGTGTATAAATAGGGCGATTGGGACGGGGCACTCGCATTAGCAATCGAATATCTAATCGGTGCACACGCTTCGGTACATTCTTCACATACCAGCTTACATTCATCATGGCTCCAACAGGTCAAGTTGCCAAGAAAGGTTCCAAGAAAGCAGTCAAGGCCCCCCGGCCCAGCGGTGGCAAGAAGAGGCACAGGAAAAGGAAGGAGAGCTACGGAATCTACATCTACAAAGTCCTTAAGCAGGTTCACCCTGATACCGGAATTTCTAGCCGGGCCATGACGATCATGAACAGCTTCGTCAACGACATCTTCGAGCGAATTGCCGGCGAATCTTCTCGGCTGGCCCAGTACAACAAGAAATCTACCATCAGCAGTCGTGAGATACAGACCGCCGTGCGCCTTCTTCTTCCAGGGGAGCTTGCTAAGCACGCCGTGAGTGAGGGCACCAAAGCGGTGACGAAGTATACCACATCTAAATAGAGGGAGTTATACTCTTCATGAACAGACAACGGCCCTTTTCAGGGCCACACAAATATTCAAGAAAGAATGCATTATGTAGTATGATAAGTAGTATGAAGGAATAAATGAACGGTCGAATAAATTAAACGAATGAAGATAAATAATAATAGTTTAAAAATATTACAGATGAAAATGAATCTGTTGTGAAAATCAAGTAACAAGTATGTGTGTACTGGGAAAGGTGCCGATGATAAGGAATGATCATGAATGATTATGCGTTTGAGAATGCATGCATGCATGCTATAAATTAATACTGAAAATGAATACTGAATGGGGGGGGTACAAAGTCGCAAATACGGGATGCAAAAGCAAATCCAAATTAGCATATAATTTGCGTATGTTATTGACAAGACGGGAGGGGGGGTCTTGATTTTTCATTGACTCATGATGTCCCCGTTCCCTAGTTTCTAACATGTTGTTACCTTCTCCAAAAAAGAGGATAACATCCAGAATCGGTCGCCCCGTGAATATAGTTTACTATTACCGTAGTGTAATTCGTCACCCCTTTGGTGCCTTCACTCACGCACTGCCGTTGTGCACAGCGCCACCACCATACCACGCTTCGCGCGTTATGACAATAGAGCAACACAACTGACCAATCACGAGAGCTCTGCGGACGGTGCCGTTGGGTTTGGGATCTCTCGGAGCTCTTATAAATAGCGGTCATTTTTAAGAGGCAGTCACTCATCTCGTCTTCTACGTTCGATTCGCAGGCTTACCATCAGACAAGTAACCTACCATGGCACGCACCAAGCAGACGGCTCGCAAATCTACCGGAGGAAAGGCTCCCAGAAAGCAGTTGGCAACCAAGGCGGCCAGGAAGAGTGCCCCAGCCACAGGGGGAGTTAAAAAGCCACATAGATACAGGCCTGGAACTGTCGCCCTGAGAGAGATTCGCCGCTACCAGAAGAGCACCGAGCTTTTGATCCGCAAACTCCCATTCCAGCGTCTAGTGAGGGAGATTGCCCAGGACTTCAAAACAGAGCTCCGCTTCCAGAGTTCCGCCGTGATGGCCCTTCAAGAAGCTAGCGAAGCCTATCTGGTCGGGCTATTTGAAGACACCAACCTGTGCGCCATCCATGCTAAGAGGGTTACCATCATGCCGAAAGATATCCAGCTGGCCCGTCGAATCCGTGGAGAACGCGCCTAGAGCGCCAATGCACTACAGCCTGTAGGGCATATAGCCAAACGGCTCTTTTCAGAGCCACCATAACATCACGAAAGAATCACTGATATCATATGCAATATATATACATGAATAGTGGGAAGAAATAAAGGATCCCTGGGATAATTCAAATATTATAATATGATATATATAATGCACATCATGCATATAACTTTTATCAAAATAGTGGTTGTGTAATTACCTGTTGTCGCATGGAGAGTGAGTACATGTGTCACATGCCACCGTCACTGCTTGTCCTTTTCTTGTACCATGACATCCTCCTCCCTCTTTCCTATTGAAATAAAAAAAGGAAAGAAATGAATTACTGATAAAATCGACATAACAGTATATACACGCAGTCTTTATTATTTTAATATATATAAAACACACGTGAAATCGCAAGCCAGAAGGCTTCGCTTTCGGTTGTTTGATGATTTTGAAAGTAGGATTTAGTTGGTTTACTTGTTCCAATAAATATATTCCAGGGGGTACATACTTGTTTCAATTAGATCTCATTGTAATTTTATTTGCTATTCTGTTATTGAAATATAAAATCCAAATAGATTCATGCATTCGTTATTGTATCGTATTTGGTTCAGGTAGGTATGTTATGCAGCCATATTGCAACACAGTACACCACGAGCTTCCAAAATTGAGTTGTGTGTTCGATTATTAGAGGGATCATAATAAATTTTGGTGTGCACGTCATTATAATTTTTTTCAAGAAAATGAAATAAATGGTGCACAGGAAAAGATGGTAAACAAATGAGAAGGAATTGGCCGCAAGATGGCAGCAGTCACAAATATTGATTTTTGTTTTCAGAGGCCGGACTGGCGACGGCGGTCAGCGAACCGTTGATTGGACAATAGTCGCAATACCCCGGCGGTAAATGCGAACGCCACATCGTGTATAAAAAGGCAGAAAAAAGCGGTGAGGAGTCATTACACGAATGCACACTGCTCCGGTCTGATCTTCAACTCGTTATCAGCTCATCTCATCAGTAAAACATCATGTCTGGAAGAGGAAAGAGTGGAAAGGCCCGAACCAAGGCAAAGACTCGCTCATCCCGTGCTGGTCTTCAGTTCCCAGTGGGACGTGTTCACCGATTTCTTCGAAAGGGCAGCTATGCACAGAGGGTAGGCGCTGGAGCACCCGTCTACATGGCTGCAGTATTGGAGTACCTGACTGCCGAGATCTTGGAACTCGCCGGTAATGCTGCTCGTGACAACAAGAAGTCTAGGATCATCCCTCGTCACCTTCAGCTCGCCGTACGCAACGACGAGGAACTGAACAAACTCTTGGGTGGTGTGACAATCGCACAAGGTGGTGTACTGCCAAACATCCAAGCCGTGTTGCTTCCAAAGAAGACCGCTAAATCAAGCTAGTTTGCCTCGGCCGGCGAACCCCCATTTTCAACGGCCCTTATCAGGGCCACCAAGTATTCACGAAAGAATCGTTGTTGTTTTCTTTTCATTGGTATCCATCCCTCTTTCTCCCTCACTAACTCTATACATACAGATAAGGTAAATGACGTGACGGATAAGAAAAATGAATAATGACAAGTAGATTAGAAGTAAAATGATGTCAAATAAATAAATGAATAAAAAAAATAAGCAGAGTTCAGGGAGGCTCATCAAGTTAATTTGAATAAAATTCACCAAAACTTAGTAACATGAAATTTCAAATAACGGGGTTGCACTGGAAGGGAAAATATTCATAGACGTAGGAGAAGAAGTAGTAAGAGTAGAAGTAGTAGTAGTAGTAGTAGTAAGAGTAGTATTAGTAGTAAGAGTAGTATTAGTAGTAAGAGTAGTAGTAGTAGTAGTAGTAGTAGTAAGAGTAGTAGTATAGTAGTAGTAGTAGTAGTAGTAGTAGTAGTAGTAGTAGTAGTAGTAGTAGTAGTAAGAGTAGTATTAGTAGTAGAAGTAGTAGTAGAAGTAGTAGTAGTAGTAGTAGTAGTAGTAGTAGTAGTAGTAGTAGTAGTAGTAGTAGTAGTATATCAAACTCAGGAAGTCCTAAACTATCGTGATAACGAGTGCTTCAGTCATTCAGATGACAGTTAATGTCACACGCTCTTGATGTCGACCAACGCCCCCATGTGGCGAGTTGTTCCTAGCCTCGGTGTTCCGTCATCAAAATCAGTAGCTGTATTTACTACGCTAGGATGGCAACACCGAACAAAGACTTTCTCTCTTTTTTAGTTTATGTTTTATCAATAATAGCATGCATACGAATATATAACACGTGCATGTTTATGGGCGAAAAAAAAAATAGTAATAATATAAAAATATCGTTACAAATTGTCTTCGAAAGGAAAATAACGGGAGGAGCAATAAGAAGTAGAAGAAGAATAATAAGAAGGAGAATAATAATAAACATGATAATAATAAGAAGAAGAAAAGGGGGAAGAGGAAGAAGAATTTACTCTAGTTAGCAGAAGCACTCGTAAAATGGGCAACACTGTAGTGGGGCGGGCAGGCAGGGGAGGTTTCCTCCCACGTACGCAACCATGACGTATAATGATCATTTCGCGGTGAGGCGGGCACTTGTTTTGTTCACACCGCAACTGTAAAGACGTATACCAAAATGGCTGAGAAGGACACCAAGAAGGCTCCTAAGAAGAAACCAGCGACCCATCCGCCTGCTGCTGAGATGGTTATGACAGCAATTACCGAACTGAAGGAGAAGAATGGATCTTCGCTGCAGGCAATCAAGAAGTACATCGAGCAGAACTTCGATGTCCAGATGGACCGACAGCTCATATTCATCAAGAAGGCTCTGAGGGCTGGTGTGGAGAAGGGCAAACTTACGCAGACGAAGGGGAAAGGTGCTTCGGGGTCATTCAAGTTGAATGTGCAAGCAGCCAAGGCACAGGCAGCGGAGAAAGCCAAGAAGGAAAAGGAGAGGGCCAAGAAGGAGAAAGAGAAGGAGAAGGCCAAGGCGAAAGCTGCAGCCCAGAAGGAGAAAAAGCAGAAGGCAGCCGCCGCTAAGAAGGCAAAAGCAGCACCCAAGAAAGTGAAGAAGTCAGTAAAGAAGACTACTGAGAAGAAAGAGAAGAAAAAGACGCCGAAGAAGAAAGTCCCTGCCAAGAAATCGACACCCAAGAAGGCGACCAAGAAGGCGGTAGCCAAGAAGCCAAAGGCTTCGAACCCCAAGAAACCCGCGGCAAAGAAGGTGACAAAGAAATCCAAGTGATTTCTGGATAGCCACTTTCCAGTGCCAACCAAACGGCTCTTTTCAGAGCCACCACATTTCCAAGAAAGAATACTTGTCTCAATGAAAACGATATTGATAATAATAACAAAAAGAATGATAATAATAAAAACCAAAAGAATAATAAAATAAAAAAAATAATAATAAAATAGTATGAACCATATTGTGACCACCCGCACTGGTATAAGTCGGATTCTAATACCAAAAAAAAATATCGGTAATTGGACAATATTATGACATTATAAGAAGGAGGAACAAGGGGCGGAATTTGAATAACATAAGATATATAAAAATGCATATGAAACTAATTATATACTGTATGAAGTTAACATATCGTGGGGGAAAAATAACACGAAGAGAAAGGAAGAAAACGTAAGAAATAAATAATGCCAAGAAAGTTAACTAGAGAGGGAGATCGGTATCATTGGTGAAATTCGAGACGTTGCCTTATATTCGAGTACTATTTACAAGATCTTCCAAAAAGTATGCATTTTGCTTTTCTTTTCCTGAGGGTCATTATTCCGTGCGTTTTCAGGGCGGGGACTCTTTCAGAAATCATATCGGCGTCGGCACAAGGGGGCGCTCTGACGCGAGTGCCAATCGCCGCCGGGTCGGCGCGGTGACGAGTTTCGTCACCCACGTCCGCAATCTGACCACAATAGCCGCTGCTCTAGCGGATGACCTCATTCGCTCAGCGTAACATCCAGTCTTCAGTATCGTACAACAACTAGCTCTCATTCATCAAGATGTCTGGTCGCGGAAAAGGAGGAAAGGGTCTTGGAAAGGGTGGTGCCAAACGTCATCGCAAGGTTCTACGAGACAACATCCAAGGTATCACGAAGCCTGCTATCCGCCGTCTAGCAAGAAGAGGTGGAGTCAAAAGAATCTCTGGTCTCATCTACGAAGAGACACGCGGTGTACTGAAAGTCTTCTTGGAGAATGTCATCCGTGATGCCGTCACCTACTGTGAGCACGCCAAACGAAAGACCGTCACAGCCATGGACGTGGTCTATGCACTGAAGAGGCAGGGCCGTACCCTGTACGGTTTTGGCGGCTAGTCTGATACTACGGTTATGGCTAGAAATAACGGCTCTTTTCAGAGCCACCACATGATCAAGAAAGAATGTTGTTGTCAGTACTCTAATAATTTAGTGCTAAATATAAATCAATTTAGGAAATAATTTCATACTTCATTATCATCATAGCATCAAATTACCATTGCCTTATACAGAGTGAGGATGGCATGTGAGTAGCCAAAGAGGTGTGGGTCAGGTTTTAGAGTTGAGGTACGTTATTCACAGTTTTACAAAATTTGATCGCAAAGAAATCCATTCTATTACATAGCTGCAATAATTAAGGTGCCAAAATGCCGGTTATATTTTTCGTGACCAATAAAGAAGAAAAAATATTAATCATCATGTATCGCTGTGATCTAACATTGGTAGACTACATTATGATCATCAGCAAAGAATAACACGGCAGCATTTCCAATATGTATGTATCACGTGCGTCCAAAGGAAATAAACGACTATGATATAGATATAAATCATTACTTCTTATGCAAAGTCTTAATTTCTTTCAATCAATCGGATGGCTGTAAATATACTTGGGATGGGGTGAGGTAGGAAGAGAAATGGGGGGGGGGGAGAGAGAGAGAGTGAGAAGCATAAAAAATAATACTAATTGGAAAAAAGGATAAAAGACGGCCTCCGCTCCTAGTTATCCAGGTCGCTCTTTTGCTACCTAAAAAAAAAACCCGGCTAAACTCCTTATTTCAATTTCAGTAAAAACAGATAATAAACTGCGTTTCCCCCATTTCACTAAAAGCATGAACTTTTCACGGAGGGTTTGTACTGTGAAATAGGAATGAATTGATGTTTATCGAGATGCATTTAAATAAACATGAATTTCTATTTTGACTGGTTCACATGAAGGAATTTTCCTATGTCCTGATGAAAAGAAAATATCACAATATTCAATTTTCATTACCCTCACTTAAAAGAGAGGTTTTAATTTCTGAAAATTCACCAGGAAAAGGGGGATTATTTTCATTCGACCTGATAACAATATTATTGTACAAGCTGTAACGACATATCGCCATTTTTCGTCAGTACTACACTACATCACATCACGTCGTCACTTTTTAAACTTCGCTCAGCATGTATCTATTGTGATATCGTGCTTAACAACAATCTTTGATGTTGTCCTGAAGAATATCTCCTTAAAAATAATATAATTAATTTTCAAAAGAGTTTTCACTGATCCAAAAAAACTATAAGGTCATATTAAATTTAATAAGAAGATAGTATCACCACACTCATTGCATAAGACCACTTTGTCGCCATCTCTCGACCAGGGGCAGTACAGGCGCCCATTGGCCGGCCGGCCAATGAAAGACCGGGGCTCATTTGCATACGGACCGCGCCGCACCGGACCCGGACGCGGTGTATAAATAGGGCGATTGGGACGGGGCACTCGCATTAGACTGGGCGTTGTGGCGTGCGCCTGTAATCCAAGCTGTGGGAAGTTACAAATTGATGCAGAGGTTCGAAGTTCGAGCCCTGGTCACGTCTTTCGGATGTGACGTTAAAGGTCGGTCCCAGACGTAAATAATCATATCTGATTGATACACGTCTGACAAAACTCAAATACACACACACACGCACTCGCATTAGCAATCGAATATCTAATCGGTGCACACGCTTCGGTACATTCTTCACATACCAGCTTACATTCATCATGGCTCCAACAGGTCAAGTTGCCAAGAAAGGTTCCAAGAAAGCAGTCAAGGCCCCCCGGCCCAGCGGTGGCAAGAAGAGGCACAGGAAAAGGAAGGAGAGCTACGGAATCTACATCTACAAAGTCCTTAAGCAGGTTCACCCTGATACCGGAATTTCTAGCCGGGCCATGACGATCATGAACAGCTTCGTCAACGACATCTTCGAGCGAATTGCCGGCGAATCTTCTCGGCTGGCCCAGTACAACAAGAAATCTACCATCAGCAGTCGTGAGATACAGACCGCCGTGCGCCTTCTTCTTCCAGGGGAGCTTGCTAAGCACGCCGTGAGTGAGGGCACCAAAGCGGTGACGAAGTATACCACATCTAAATAGAGGGAGTTCTACTCTTCATGAACAAACAACGGCCCTTTTCAGGGCCACACAAATATTCAAGAAAGAATGCATTATGTAGTATGATAAGTAGTATGAAGGAATAAATGAACGGTCGAATAAATTAAACGAATGAAGATAAATAATAATAGTTTAAAAATATTACAGATGAAAATGAATCTGTTGTGAAAATCAAGTAACAAGTATGTGTGTACTGGGAAAGGTGCCGATGATAAGGAATGATCATGAATGATTATGCGTTTGAGAATGCATGCATGCATGCTATAAATTCATACTGAAAATGAATACTGAATGGGGGGGGGTGGTGCAAAGTCGCAAATACGGGATGCAAAAGCAAATCCAAATTAGCATATAATTTGCGTATGTTATTGACAAGACGGGAGGGGGGTCTTGATTTTTCATTGACTCATGATGTCCCCGTTCCCTAGTTTCTAACATGTTGTTACCTTCTCCAAAAAAGAGGATAACATCCAGAATCGGTCGCCCCGTGAATATAGTTTACTATTACCGTAGTGTAATTCGTCACCCCTTTGGTGCCTTCACTCACGCACTGCCGTTGTGCACAGCGCCACCACCATACCACGCTTCGCGCGTTATGACAATAGAGCAACACAACTGACCAATCACGAGAGCTCTGCGGACGGTGCCGTTGGGTTTGGGATCTCTCGGAGCTCTTATAAATAGCGGTCATTTTTAAGAGGCAGTCACTCATCTCGTCTTCTACGTTCGATTCGCAGACTTACCATCAGACAAGTAACCTACCATGGCACGTACCAAGCAGACGGCTCGCAAATCTACCGGAGGAAAGGCTCCCAGAAAGCAGTTGGCAACCAAGGCGGCCAGGAAGAGTGCCCCAGCCACAGGGGGAGTTAAAAAGCCACATAGATACAGGCCTGGAACTGTCGCCCTGAGAGAGATTCGCCGCTACCAGAAGAGCACCGAGCTTCTGATCCGCAAACTCCCATTCCAGCGTCTAGTGAGGGAGATTGCCCAGGACTTCAAAACAGAGCTCCGCTTCCAGAGTTCCGCCGTGATGGCCCTTCAAGAAGCTAGCGAAGCCTATCTGGTCGGGCTATTTGAAGACACCAACCTGTGCGCCATCCATGCTAAGAGGGTTACCATCATGCCGAAAGATATCCAGCTGGCCCGTCGAATCCGTGGAGAACGCGCCTAGAGCGCCAATGCACTACAGCCTGTAGGGCATATAGCCAAACGGCTCTTTTCAGAGCCACCATAACATCACGAAAGAATCACTGATATCATATGCAATATATATACATGTACATGAATAGTGGGAAGAAATAAAGGAACCCTGGGATAATTCAAATATTATAATATAATATATATAATGCACATCATGCATATAACTTTGATCAAAATAGTGGTTGTGTAATTACCTGTTGTCGCATGGAGAGTGAGTACATGTGTCACATGCCACCGTCACTGCTTGTCCTTTTCTTGTACCATGACATCCTCCTCCCTCTTTCCTATTGAAATAAAAAAAGGAAAGAAATGAATTACTGATAAAATCGACATAACAGTATATACACGCATTATTTTAATATATATAAAACACACGTGAAATCGCAAGCCATAAGGCTTCGCTTTCGGTTGTTTGATGATTTTGAAGGTAGGATTTAGTTGGTTTACTTGTTCCAATAAATATATTCCAGGGGGTACATACTTGTTTCAATTAGATCTCATTGTAATTTTATTTGCTATTCTGTTATTGAAATATAAAATCAAAATAGATTCATGCATTCGTTATTGTATCGTATTTGGTTCAGGTAGGTATGTTATGCAGCCATATTGCAACACAGTACACCACGAGCTTCCAAAATTGAGTTGTGTGTTCGATTATTAGAGGGATCATAATAAATTTTGGTGTGCACGTCATTATAATTTTTTTCAAGAAAATGAAATAAATGGTGCACAGGAAAAGATAGGGTTGGGGATGGTAAACAAATGAGAAGGAATTGGCCGCAAGATGGCAGCAGTCACAAATATTGATTTTTGTTTTCAGAGGCCGGACTGGCGACGGCGGTCAGCGAACCGTTGATTGGACAATAGTCGCAATACCCGGCGGTAAATGCGAACGCCACATCGTGTATAAAAAGGCAGAAAAAAGCGGTGAGGAGTCATTACACGAATGCACACTGCTCCGGTCTGATCTTCAACTCGTTATCAGCTCATCTCATCAGTAAAACATCATGTCTGGAAGAGGAAAGAGTGGAAAGGCCCGAACCAAGGCAAAGACTCGCTCATCCCGTGCTGGTCTTCAGTTCCCAGTGGGACGTGTTCACCGATTTCTTCGAAAGGGCAGCTATGCACAGAGGGTAGGCGCTGGAGCACCCGTCTACATGGCTGCAGTATTGGAGTACCTGACTGCCGAGATCTTGGAACTCGCCGGTAATGCTGCTCGTGACAACAAGAAGTCTAGGATCATCCCTCGTCACCTTCAGCTCGCCGTACGCAACGACGAGGAACTGAACAAACTCTTGGGTGGTGTGACAATCGCACAAGGTGGTGTACTGCCAAACATCCAAGCCGTGTTGCTTCCAAAGAAGACCGCTAAATCAAGCTAGTTTGCCTCGGCCGGCGAACCCCCATTTTCAACGGCCCTTATCAGGGCCACCAAGTATTCACGAAAGAATCGTTGTTGTTTTCTTTTCATTGGTATCCATCCCTCTTTCTCCCTCACTAACTCTATACATACAGATAAGGTAAATGACGTTACGGATAAGAAAAATGAATAATGACAAGTAAATTAGAAGTAAAATGATGTCAAATAAATAAATGAATAAAAAAATTAAGCAGGGTTCAGGGAGGCTCATCAAGTTAATTTGAATAAAATTCACCAAAACTTAGTAACATGAAATTTCAAATAACGGGGTTGCACTGGAAGGGAAAATATTCATAGACGTAGGAGAAGTAGTAAGAGTAGAAGTAGTAGTAGTAAGAGTAGTATTAGTAGTAAGAGTAGTATTAGTAGTAAGAGTAGTATTAGTAGTAGTAGTAGTAGCAGTAGTAGTAGTAGTAGTAGTAGTAAGAATAGTAGTAGTAGTAGTAGTAGTAGTAGTAGTAGTAGTAGTAGTAGTAGTAGTAGTATATCAAACTCAGGAAGTCCTAAACTATCGTGATAACGAGTGCTTCAATCATTCAGATGACAGTTAATGTCACACGCTCTTGATGTCGACCAACGCCCCCATGTGGCGAGTTGTTCCTAGCCTCGGTGTTCCGTCATTAAAATCAGTAGCTGTATTTACTACGCTAGGATGGCAATACCGAACAAAGACTTTCTCTCTTTTTTAGTTTATGTTTTATCAATAATAGCATGCATACGAATATATAATACGTGCATGTTTATGGGCGAAAAAAAAATAATAATAATATAAAAATATCGTTACAAATTGTCTTCGAAAGGAAAATAACGGGAGGAGCAATAAGAAGTAGAAGAAGAATAATAAGAAGGAGAATAATAATAAACATGATAATAATAAGAAGAAGAAAAGGGGGAAGAGGAAGAAGAATTTACTCTAGTTAGCAGAAGCACTCGTAAAATGGGCAACACTGTAGTGGAGCGGGCAGGCAGGGGAGGTTTCCTACCACGTACGCAACCATGACGTATAATGATCATTTCGCGGTGAGGCGGGCACTTGTTTTGTTCACATCGCAACTGTAAAGACGTATACCAAAATGGCTGAGAAGGACACCAAGAAGGCTCCTAAGAAGAAACCAGCGACCCATCCGCCTGCTGCTGAGATGGTTATGACAGCAATTACCGAACTGAAGGAGAAGAATGGATCTTCGCTGCAGGCAATCAAGAAGTACATCGAGCAGAACTTCGATGTCCAGATGGACCGACAGCTCATATTCATCAAGAAGGCTCTGAGGGCTGGTGTGGAGAAGGGCAAACTTACGCAGACGAAGGGGAAAGGTGCTTCGGGGTCATTCAAGTTGAATGTGCAAGCAGCCAAGGCACAGGCAGCGGAGAAAGCCAAGAAGGAAAAGGAGAGGGCCAAGAAGGAGAAAGAGAAGGAGAAGGCCAAGGCGAAAGCTGCAGCCCAGAAGGAGAAAAAGCAGAAGGCAGCCGCCGCTAAGAAGGCAAAAGCAGCACCCAAGAAAGTGAAGAAGTCAGTAAAGAAGACTACTGAGAAGAAAGAGAAGAAAAAGACGCCGAAGAAGAAAGTCCCTGCCAAGAAATCGACACCCAAGAAGGCGACCAAGAAGGCGGTAGCCAAGAAGCCAAAGGCTTCGAACCCCAAGAAACCCGCGGCAAAGAAGGTGACAAAGAAATCCAAGTGATTTCTGGATAGCCACTTTCCAGTGCCAACCAAACGGCTCTTTTCAGAGCCACCACATTTCCAAGAAAGAATACTTGTCTCAATGAGAACGATATTGATAATAATAACAAAAAGAATGATAATAATAAAAACCAAAAGAATAATAAAATAAAAAAAATAATAATAAAATAGTATGAACCATATTGTGACCACCCGCACTGGTATAAGTCGGATTCTAATACCAAAAAAAAATATGAAGATAGTGCATCTATTAAATGGTCCGGTAATTGGACAATATTATGACATTATAAGAAGGAGGAACAAGGGGCGGAATTTGAATGACATATAAGACATATAAAAATGCATATGAAAGTAATTGTATACTGTATGAAGTTAACATATCGTGGGGAAAAAATAACACGACGAGGAAGGAAGAAAACGTAAGAAATACATAATGCCAAGAAAGTTAACTAGAGAGGGAGATCGGTGTCATTGGTGAAATTCGAGACGTTGCCTTATATTCGAGTACTACTATTTAACAATATCTTCCAAAAAGTATGCATTTTTTTTTCCTGAGGGTCATTATTCCGTGCGTTTTCAGGGCGGGGACTCTTTCAAAAATCATATCGGCGTCGGCACAAGGGGGCGCTCTGACGTGAGTGCCAATCGCCGCCGGGTCGGCGCGGTGACGAGTTTCGTCACCCACGTCCGCAATCTGACCACAATAGCCGCTGCTCTAGCGGATGACCTCATTCGCTCAGCGTAACATCCAGTCTTCAGTATCGTACAACAACTAGCTCTCATTCATCAAGATGTCTGGTCGCGGAAAAGGAGGAAAGGGTCTTGGAAAGGGTGGTGCCAAGCGTCATCGCAAGGTTCTACGAGACAACATCCAAGGTATCACGAAGCCTGCTATCCGCCGTCTAGCAAGAAGAGGTGGAGTCAAAAGAATCTCTGGTCTCATCTACGAAGAGACACGCGGTGTACTGAAAGTCTTCTTGGAGAATGTCATCCGTGATGCCGTCACCTACTGTGAGCACGCCAAACGCAAGACCGTCACAGCCATGGACGTGGTCTATGCACTGAAGAGGCAGGGCCGTACCCTGTACGGTTTTGGCGGCTAGTCTGATACTACGGTTATGGCTAGAAATAACGGCTCTTTTCAGAGCCACCACATGATCAAGAAAGAATGTTGTTGATTAGTACTATAATAATTTAGTAATAAATATAAATCAATTTAGGAAATAATTTCACACTTTCATTATCATCATAGCATCAAATTACCATTGCCTTATACAGAGTGAGGATGACATGTGAGTAGCCAAAGAGGTGTGGGTCAGGTTTTAGAGTTGAGGTACGTTTTCGTTTTGTTTTTATATCGGCAAGCAATAATTACAGTTTTGCAAAATATGATCGCAAAGAAATCCATTCTATTACATAGCTGCAATAAGGTGCCGAAATGCCAGTTATATTTTTCGTGACCAATAAAGAAGAAAAAAATATTAATCATCGTGTATCGCTGTGATCTAACATTGGTAGACTACATTATGATCATCGACAACGAATAACACGGCAGCGTTTCCAATATGTATGTATCACGTGCGTCCAAAGGAAATAAACGACTATAATATAGATATAAATCATTACTTCTTATGCAAAGTCTCAATTTCTTTCAATCGATCGGATGGCTGTAAATGTACTTGGGATGGGGTGAGGTAGGAAGAGAAATGGGGGGGGTGGGTGTGGAGAGAGAGAGAGAGAGAGTGAGAAAGAAGCATACAAAAATAATACTAATTGGAAAAAAAGACGGCCTCCGCCCCTAGTTATCCAGGTCGCTCTTTAGTCTGATTTTGCTACCTGAAAAAAAAAAACCCGGCTAAACTCCTTCTTTCAATTCCAGTAAGAACAGATAATAAACTTTGTTTCCCCCATTTCACTAAAAGCATGAACTTTTCACGGAGGGTTTGTACTGTGAAATAGGAATGAACTGATATTTATCGAGATGCATTTAAATAAACATGAATTTCTATTTTGACTGGTTCACATGAACGCATTTTCCTATGTCCTGATGAAAAGAAAATATCACAATATTCAATTTTCATTACCCTCACTTAAAAGAGAGGATTCATTTCTTGAAAATTCACCAGGAAAGGGGGATTATTTTCATTCGACCTGATAACAATATTATTGTACAAGCTGTAACGACATATCGCCATTTTTCGTCAGTACTACACTACATCACATCACTTCGTCACTTTTTAAACTTCGCTCAGCATGTATCTATTGTGATATCGTGCTAACAACAATCTTTGATGTTGTCCAGAAGAATATCGCCTTAAAATAATAGAATTAATTTTCAAAAGAGTTTTCAGTGATCCGAAAAAATATAAGGTCATACAAAAAATAAGAAGAAGATAGTATCACCACACTCATTGCATAAGAACACTTTGTCGCCATCTCTCGACCAGGAGCAGTACAGGCGCCCATTGGCCGGCCGGCCAATGAAAGACCGGGCTCATTTGCATACGGACCGCGCCGCACCGGACCCGGACGCGGTGTATAAATAGGGCGATTGGGACGGGGCACTCTCATTAGCAATCGAATATCTAATCGGTGCACACGCTTCGGTACATTCTTCACATACCAGCTTACATTCATCATGGCTCCAACAGGTCAAGTTGCCAAGAAAGGTTCCAAGAAAGCAGTCAAGGCCCCCCGGCCCAGCGGTGGCAAGAAGAGGCACAGGAAAAGGAAGGAGAGCTACGGAATCTACATCTACAAAGTCCTTAAGCAGGTTCACCCTGATACCGGAATTTCTAGCCGGGCCATGACGACCATGAACAGCTTCGTCAACGACATCTTCGAGCGAATTGCCGGCGAATCTTCTCGGCTGGCCCAGTACAACAAGAAATCTACCATCAGCAGTCGTGAGATACAGACCGCCGTGCGCCTTCTTCTTCCAGGGGAGCTTGCTAAGCACGCCGTGAGTGAGGGCACCAAAGCGGTGACGAAGTATACCACATCTAAATAGAGGGAGTTATACTCTTCATGAACAGACAACGGCCCTTTTCAGGGCCACACAAATATTCAAGAAAGAATGCATTATGTAGTATGATAAGTAGTATGAAGGAATAAATGAACGGTCGAATAAATTAAACGAATGAAGATAAATAATAATAGTTTAAAAATATTACAGATGAAAATGAATCTGTTGTGAAAATCAAGTAACAAGTATGTGTGTACTGGGAAAGGTGCCGATGATAAGGAATGATCATGAATGATTATGCGTTTGAGAATGCATGCATGCATGCTATAAATTTCATACTGAAAATGAATACTGAATGGGGGGGGGGTGGTGCAAAGTCGCAAATACGGGATGCAAAAGCAAATCCAAATTAGCATATAATTTGCGTATGTTATTGACAAGACGGGAGGGGGGTCTTGATTTTTCATTGACTCATGATGTCCCCGTTCCCTAGTTTCTAACATGTTGTTACCTTCTCCAAAAAAGAGGATAACATCCAGAATCGGTCGCCCCGTGAATATAGTTTACTATTACCGTAGTGTAATTCGTCACCCCTTTGGTGCCTTCACTCACGCACTGCCGTTGTGCACAGCGCCACCACCATACCACGCTTCGCGCGTTATGACAATAGAGCAACACAACTGACCAATCACGAGAGCTCTGCGGACGGTGCCGTTGGGTTTGGGATCTCTCGGAGCTCTTATAAATAGCGGTCATTTTTAAGAGGCAGTCACTCATCTCGTCTTCTACGTTCGATTCGCAGACTTACCATCAGACAAGTAACCTACCATGGCACGTACCAAGCAGACGGCTCGCAAATCTACCGGAGGAAAGGCTCCCAGAAAGCAGTTGGCAACCAAGGCGGCCAGGAAGAGTGCCCCAGCCACAGGGGGAGTTAAAAAGCCACATAGATACAGGCCTGGAACTGTCGCCCTGAGAGAGATTCGCCGCTACCAGAAGAGCACCGAGCTTCTGATCCGCAAACTCCCATTCCAGCGTCTAGTGAGGGAGATTGCCCAGGACTTCAAAACAGAGCTCCGCTTCCAGAGTTCCGCCGTGATGGCCCTTCAAGAAGCTAGCGAAGCCTATCTGGTCGGGCTATTTGAAGACACCAACCTGTGCGCCATCCATGCTAAGAGGGTTACCATCATGCCGAAAGATATCCAGCTGGCCCGTCGAATCCGTGGAGAACGCGCCTAGAGCGCCAATGCACTACAGCCTGTAGGGCATATAGCCAAACGGCTCTTTTCAGAGCCACCATAACATCACGAAAGAATCACTGATATCATATGCAATATATATACATGTACATGAATAGTGGGAAGAAATAAAGGATCCCTGGGATAATTCAAATATTATAATATAATATATATAATGCACATCATGCATATAACTTTGATCAAAATAGTGGTTGTGAGGGGGGGGGGGTGTAATTACCTGTTGTCGCATGGAGAGTGAGTACATGTGTCACATGCCACCGTCACTGCTTGTCCTTTTCTTGTACCATGACATCCTCCTCCCTCTTTCCTATTGAAATAAAAAAAGGAAAGAAATGAATTACTGATAAAATCGACATAACAGTATATACACGCATTATTTTAATATATATAAAACACACGTGAAATCGCAAGCCATAAGGCTTCGCTTTCGGTTGTTTGATGATTTTGAAAGTAGGATTTAGTTGGTTTACTTGTTCCAATAAATATATTCCAGGGGGTACATACTTGTTTCAATTAGATCTCATTGTAATTTTATTTGCTATTCTGTTATTGAAATATAAAATCAAAATAGATTCATGCATTCGTTATTGTATCGTATTTGGTTCAGGTAGGTATGTTATGCAGCCATATTGCAACACAGTACACCACGAGCTTCCAAAATTGAGTTGTGTGTTCGATTATTAGAGGGATCATAATAAATTTTGGTGTGAACGTCATTATAATTTTTTTCAAGAAAATGAAATAAATGGTGCACAGGAAAAGATGGTAAACAAATGAGAAGGAATTGGCCGCAAGATGGCAGCAGTCACAAATATTGATTTTTGTTTTCAGAGGCCGGACTGGCGACGGCGGTCAGCGAACCGTTGATTGGACAATAGTCGCAATACCCCGGCGGTAAATGCGAACGCCACATCGTGTATAAAAAGGCAGAAAAAAGCGGTGAGGAGTCATTACACGAATGCACACTGCTCCGGTCTGATCTTCAACTCGTTATCAGCTCATCTCATCAGTAAAACATCATGTCTGGAAGAGGAAAGAGTGGAAAGGCCCGAACCAAGGCAAAGACTCGCTCATCCCGTGCTGGTCTTCAGTTCCCAGTGGGACGTGTTCACCGATTTCTTCGAAAGGGCAGCTATGCACAGAGGGTAGGCGCTGGAGCACCCGTCTACATGGCTGCAGTATTGGAGTACCTGACTGCCGAGATCTTGGAACTCGCCGGTAATGCTGCTCGTGACAACAAGAAGTCTAGGATCATCCCTCGTCACCTTCAGCTCGCCGTACGCAACGACGAGGAACTGAACAAACTCTTGGGTGGTGTGACAATCGCACAAGGTGGTGTACTGCCAAACATCCAAGCCGTGTTGCTTCCAAAGAAGACCGCTAAATCAAGCTAGTTTGCCTCGGCCGGCGAACCCCCATTTTCAACGGCCCTTATCAGGGCCACCAAGTATTCACGAAAGAATCGTTGTTGTTTTCTTTTCATTGGTATCCATCCCTCTTTCTCCCTCACTAACTCTATACATACAGATAAGGTAAATGACGTTACGGATAAGAAAAATGAATAATGACAAGTAAATTAGAAGTAAAATGATGTCAAATAAATAAATGAATAAAAAAATTAAGCAGGGTTCAGGGAGGCTCATCAAGTTAATTTGAATAAAATTCACCAAAACTTAGTAACATGAAATTTCAAATAACGGGGTTGCACTGGAAGGGAAAATATTCATAGACGTAGGAGAAGTAGTAAGAGTAGAAGTAGTAGTAGTAAGAGTAGTATTAGTAGTAAGAGTAGTATTAGTAGTAAGAGTAGTATTAGTAGTAGTAGTAGTAGTAGTAGTAGTAGTAGTAGTAGTAGTAAGAATAGTAGTAGTAGTAGTAGTAGTAGTAGTAGTAGTAGTAGTAGTAGTAGTAGTAGTATATCAAACTCAGGAAGTCCTAAACTATCGTGATAACGAGTGCTTCAATCATTCAGATGACAGTTAATGTCACACGCTCTTGATGTCGACCAACGCCCCCATGTGGCGAGTTGTTCCTAGCCTCGGTGTTCCGTCATTAAAATCAGTAGCTGTATTTACTACGCTAGGATGGCAATACCGAACAAAGACTTTCTCTCTTTTTTAGTTTATGTTTTATCAATAATAGCATGCATACGAATATATAATACGTGCATGTTTATGGGCGAAAAAAAAATAATAATAATATAAAAATATCGTTACAAATTGTCTTCGAAAGGAAAATAACGGGAGGAGCAATAAGAAGTAGAAGAAGAATAATAAGAAGGAGAATAATAATAAACATGATAATAATAAGAAGAAGAAAAGGGGGAAGAGGAAGAAGAATTTACTCTAGTTAGCAGAAGCACTCGTAAAATGGGCAACACTGTAGTGGAGCGGGCAGGCAGGGGAGGTTTCCTACCACGTACGCAACCATGACGTATAATGATCATTTCGCGGTGAGGCGGGCACTTGTTTTGTTCACATCGCAACTGTAAAGACGTATACCAAAATGGCTGAGAAGGACACCAAGAAGGCTCCTAAGAAGAAACCAGCGACCCATCCGCCTGCTGCTGAGATGGTTATGACAGCAATTACCGAACTGAAGGAGAAGAATGGATCTTCGCTGCAGGCAATCAAGAAGTACATCGAGCAGAACTTCGATGTCCAGATGGACCGACAGCTCATATTCATCAAGAAGGCTCTGAGGGCTGGTGTGGAGAAGGGCAAACTTACGCAGACGAAGGGGAAAGGTGCTTCGGGGTCATTCAAGTTGAATGTGCAAGCAGCCAAGGCACAGGCAGCGGAGAAAGCCAAGAAGGAAAAGGAGAGGGCCAAGAAGGAGAAAGAGAAGGAGAAGGCCAAGGCGAAAGCTGCAGCCCAGAAGGAGAAAAAGCAGAAGGCAGCCGCCGCTAAGAAGGCAAAAGCAGCACCCAAGAAAGTGAAGAAGTCAGTAAAGAAGACTACTGAGAAGAAAGAGAAGAAAAAGACGCCGAAGAAGAAAGTCCCTGCCAAGAAATCGACACCCAAGAAGGCGACCAAGAAGGCGGTAGCCAAGAAGCCAAAGGCTTCGAACCCCAAGAAACCCGCGGCAAAGAAGGTGACAAAGAAATCCAAGTGATTTCTGGATAGCCACTTTCCAGTGCCAACCAAACGGCTCTTTTCAGAGCCACCACATTTCCAAGAAAGAATACTTGTCTCAATGAAAACGATATTGATAATAATAATAATAACAAAAAGAATGATAATAATAAAAACCAAAAGAATAATAAAATAAAAAAAATAATAATAAAATAGTATGAACCATATTGTGACCACCCGCACTGGTATAAGTCGGATTCTAATACCAAAAAAAATATGAAGATAGTGCATCTATTAAATGGTCCGGTAATTGGACAATATTATGACATTATAAGAAGGAGGAACAAGGGGCGGAATTTGAATGACATATAAGATATATAAAAATGCATATGAAAGTAATTATATACTGTATGAAGTTAACATATCGTGGGGAAAAAATAACACGACGAGGAAGGAAGAAAACGTAAGAAATAAATAATGCCAAGAAAGTTAACTAGAGAGGGAGATCGGTGTCATTGGTGAAATTCGAGACGTTGCCTTATATTCGAGTACTACTATTTACAATATCTTCCAAAAAGTATGCATTTTTTTTCCTGAGGGTCATTATTCCGTGCGTTTTCAGGGCGGGGACTCTTTCAAAAATCATATCGGCGTCGGCACAAGGGGGCGCTCTGACGTGAGTGCCAATCGCCGCCGGGTCGGCGCGGTGACGAGTTTCGTCACCCACGTCCGCAATCTGACCACAATAGCCGCTGCTCTAGCGGATGACCTCATTCGCTCAGCGTAACATCCAGTCTTCAGTATCGTACAACAACTAGCTCTCATTCATCAAGATGTCTGGTCGCGGAAAAGGAGGAAAGGGTCTTGGAAAGGGTGGTGCCAAGCGTCATCGCAAGGTTCTACGAGACAACATCCAAGGTATCACGAAGCCTGCTATCCGCCGTCTAGCAAGAAGAGGTGGAGTCAAAAGAATCTCTGGTCTCATCTACGAAGAGACACGCGGTGTACTGAAAGTCTTCTTGGAGAATGTCATCCGTGATGCCGTCACCTACTGTGAGCACGCCAAACGCAAGACCGTCACAGCCATGGACGTGGTCTATGCACTGAAGAGGCAGGGCCGTACCCTGTACGGTTTTGGCGGCTAGTCTGCTACTACGGTTATGGCTAGAAATAACGGCTCTTTTCAGAGCCACCACATGATCAAGAAAGAATGTTGTTGATTAGATAATCAGTACTATAATAAAAATCAATTTAGGAAATAATTTCATACTTTCATTATCATCATAGCATCAAATTACCATTGCCTTATACAGAGTGAGGATGACATGTGAGTAGCCAAAGAGGTGTGGGTCAGGTTTTAGAGTTGAGGTACGTTTTCGTTTTGTTTTTATAACGGCAAGCAATAATTACAGTTTTGCAAAATATGATCGCAAAGAAATCCATTCTATTACATAGCTGCAATAAGGTGCCGAAATGCCAGTTATATTTTTCGTGACCAATAAAGAAGAAAAAATATTAATCATCATGTATCGCTGTGATCTAACATTGGTAGACTACATTATGATCATCGACAACGAATAACACGGCAGCGTTTCCAATATGTATGTATCACGTGCGTCCAAAGGAAATAAACGACTATAATATAGATATAAATCATTACTTCTTATGCAAAGTCTCAATTTCTTTCAATCGATCGGATGGAATGTACTTGGGATGGGGTGAGGTAGGAAGAGAAATGGGGGGGGTGGGTGTGGAGAGAGAGAGAGAGAGAGTGAGAAAGAAGCATACAAAAATAATACTAATTGGAAAAAAAGACGGCCTCCGCCCCTAGTTATCCAGGTCGCTCTTTAGTCTGATTTTGCTACCTGAAAAAAAAAAACCCGGCTAAACTCCTTATTTCAATTCCAGTAAGAACAGATAATAAACTTTGTTTCCCCCATTTCACTAAAAGCATGAACTTTTCACGGAGGGTTTGTACTGTGAAATAGGAATGAACTGATATTTATCGAGATGCATTTAAATAAACATGAATTTCTATTTTGACTGGTTCACATGAACGCATTTTCCTATGTCCTGATGAAAAGAAAATATCACAATATTCAATTTTCATTACCCTCACTTAAAAGAGAGGATTCATTTCTTGAAAATTCACCAGGAAAGGGGGATTATTTTCATTCGACCTGATAACAATATTATTGTACAAGCTGTAACGACATATCGCCATTTTTCGTCAGTACTACACTACATCACATCACTTCGTCACTTTTTAAACTTCGCTCAGCATGTATCTATTGTGATATCGTGCTAACAACAATCTTTGATGTTGTCCAGAAGAATATCGCCTTAAAATAATAGAATTAATTTTCAAAAGAGTTTTCAGTGATCCGAAAAAATATAAGGTCATACAAAAAATAAGAAGAAGATAGTATCACCACACTCATTGCATAAGAACACTTTGTCGCCATCTCTCGACCAGGAGCAGTACAGGCGCCCATTGGCCGGCCGGCCAATGAAAGACCGGGCTCATTTGCATACGGACCGCGCCGCACCGGACCCGGACGCGGTGTATAAATAGGGCGATTGGGACGGGGCACTCTCATTAGCAATCGAATATCTAATCGGTGCACACGCTTCGGTACATTCTTCACATACCAGCTTACATTCATCATGGCTCCAACAGGTCAAGTTGCCAAGAAAGGTTCCAAGAAAGCAGTCAAGGCCCCCCGGCCCAGCGGTGGCAAGAAGAGGCACAGGAAAAGGAAGGAGAGCTACGGAATCTACATCTACAAAGTCCTTAAGCAGGTTCACCCTGATACCGGAATTTCTAGCCGGGCCATGACGACCATGAACAGCTTCGTCAACGACATCTTCGAGCGAATTGCCGGCGAATCTTCTCGGCTGGCCCAGTACAACAAGAAATCTACCATCAGCAGTCGTGAGATACAGACCGCCGTGCGCCTTCTTCTTCCAGGGGAGCTTGCTAAGCACGCCGTGAGTGAGGGCACCAAAGCGGTGACGAAGTATACCACATCTAAATAGAGGGAGTTATACTCTTCATGAACAGACAACGGCCCTTTTCAGGGCCACACAAATATTCAAGAAAGAATGCATTATGTAGTATGAAGGAATAAATGAACGGTCGAATAAATTAAACGAATGAAGATAAATAATAATAGTTTAAAAATATTACAGATGAAAATGAATCTGTTGTGAAAATCAAGTAACAAGTATGTGTGTACTGGGAAAGGTGCCGATGATAAGGAATGATCATGAATGATTATGCGTTTGAGAATGCATGCATGCATGCTATAAATTTCATACTGAAAATGAATACTGAATGGGGGGGGGGTGGTGCAAAGTCGCAAATACGGGATGCAAAAGCAAATCCAAATTAGCATATAATTTGCGTATGTTATTGACAAGACGGGAGGGGGGTCTTGATTTTTCATTGACTCATGATGTCCCCGTTCCCTAGTTTCTAACATGTTGTTACCTTCTCCAAAAAAGAGGATAACATCCAGAATCGGTCGCCCCGTGAATATAGTTTACTATTACCGTAGTGTAATTCGTCACCCCTTTGGTGCCTTCACTCACGCACTGCCGTTGTGCACAGCGCCACCACCATACCACGCTTCGCGCGTTATGACAATAGAGCAACACAACTGACCAATCACGAGAGCTCTGCGGACGGTGCCGTTGGGTTTGGGATCTCTCGGAGCTCTTATAAATAGCGGTCATTTTTAAGAGGCAGTCACTCATCTCGTCTTCTACGTTCGATTCGCAGGCTTACCATCAGACAAGTAACCTACCATGGCACGTACCAAGCAGACGGCTCGCAAATCTACCGGAGGAAAGGCTCCCAGAAAGCAGTTGGCAACCAAGGCGGCCAGGAAGAGTGCCCCAGCCACAGGGGGAGTTAAAAAGCCACATAGATACAGGCCTGGAACTGTCGCCCTGAGAGAGATTCGCCGCTACCAGAAGAGCACCGAGCTTCTGATCCGCAAACTCCCATTCCAGCGTCTAGTGAGGGAGATTGCCCAGGACTTCAAAACAGAGCTCCGCTTCCAGAGTTCCGCCGTGATGGCCCTTCAAGAAGCTAGCGAAGCCTATCTGGTCGGGCTATTTGAAGACACCAACCTGTGCGCCATCCATGCTAAGAGGGTTACCATCATGCCGAAAGATATCCAGCTGGCCCGTCGAATCCGTGGAGAACGCGCCTAGAGCGCCAATGCACTACAGCCTGTAGGGCATATAGCCAAACGGCTCTTTTCAGAGCCACCATAACATCACGAAAGAATCACTGATATCATATGCAATATATATACATGTACATGAATAGTGGGAAGAAATAAAGGAACCCTGGGATAATACAAATATTATAATATAATATATATAATGCACATCATGCATATAACTTTGATCAAAATAGTGGTTGTGAGGGGGGGGGGGTGTAATTACCTGTTGTCGCATGGAGAGTGAGTACATGTGTCACATGCCACCGTCACTGCTTGTCCTTTTCTTGTACCATGACATCCTCCTCCCTCTTTCCTATTGAAATAAAAAAAGGAAAGAAATGAATTACTGATAAAATCGACATAACAGTATATACACGCATTATTTTAATATATATAAAACACACGTGAAATCGCAAGCCATAAGGCTTCGCTTTCGGTTGTTTGATGATTTTGAAGGTAGGATTTAGTTGGTTTACTTGTTCCAATAAATATATTCCAGGGGGTACATACTTGTTTCAATTAGATCTCATTGTAATTTTATTTGCTATTCTGTTATTGAAATATAAAATCAAAATAGATTCATGCATTCGTTATTGTATCGTATTTGGTTCAGGTAGGTATGTTATGCAGCCATATTGCAACACAGTACACCACGAGCTTCCAAAATTGAGTTGTGTGTTCGATTATTAGAGGGATCATAATAAATTTTGGTGTGAACGTCATTATAATTTTTTTCAAGAAAATGAAATAAATGGTGCACAGGAAAAGATGGTAAACAAATGAGAAGGAATTGGCCGCAAGATGGCAGCAGTCACAAATATTGATTTTTGTTTTCAGAGGCCGGACTGGCGACGGCGGTCAGCGAACCGTTGATTGGACAATAGTCGCAATACCCCGGCGGTAAATGCGAACGCCACATCGTGTATAAAAAGGCAGAAAAAAGCGGTGAGGAGTCATTACACGAATGCACACTGCTCCGGTCTGATCTTCAACTCGTTATCAGCTCATCTCATCAGTAAAACATCATGTCTGGAAGAGGAAAGAGTGGAAAGGCCCGAACCAAGGCAAAGACTCGCTCATCCCGTGCTGGTCTTCAGTTCCCAGTGGGACGTGTTCACCGATTTCTTCGAAAGGGCAGCTATGCACAGAGGGTAGGCGCTGGAGCACCCGTCTACATGGCTGCAGTATTGGAGTACCTGACTGCCGAGATCTTGGAACTCGCCGGTAATGCTGCTCGTGACAACAAGAAGTCTAGGATCATCCCTCGTCACCTTCAGCTCGCCGTACGCAACGACGAGGAACTGAACAAACTCTTGGGTGGTGTGACAATCGCACAAGGTGGTGTACTGCCAAACATCCAAGCCGTGTTGCTTCCAAAGAAGACCGCTAAATCAAGCTAGTTTGCCTCGGCCGGCGAACCCCCATTTTCAACGGCCCTTATCAGGGCCACCAAGTATTCACGAAAGAATCGTTGTTGTTTTCTTTTCATTGGTATCCATCCCTCTTTCTCCCTCACTAACTCTATACATACAGATAAGGTAAATGACGTTACGGATAAGAAAAATGAATAATGACAAGTAAATTAGAAGTAAAATGATGTCAAATAAATAAATGAATAAAAAAATTAAGCAGGGTTCAGGGAGGCTCATCAAGTTAATTTGAATAAAATTCACCAAAACTTAGTAACATGAAATTTCAAATAACGGGGTTGCACTGGAAGGGAAAATATTCATAGACGTAGGAGAAGTAGTAAGAGTAGAAGTAGTAGTAGTAAGAGTAGTATTAGTAGTAAGAGTAGTATTAGTAGTAAGAGTAGTAGTAGTAGTAGTAGTAGTAGTAGTAGTAGTAGTAGTAGTAGTAGTAGTAGTAGTAAGTAGTAGTAGTAGTAGTAGTAGTAGTAGTAGTAGTAGTAGTAGTAGTAGTATATCAAACTCAGGAAGTCCTAAACTATCGTGATAACGAGTGCTTCAATCATTCAGATGACAGTTAATGTCACACGCTCTTGATGTCGACCAACGCCCCCATGTGGCGAGTTGTTCCTAGCCTCGGTGTTCCGTCATTAAAATCAGTAGCTGTATTTACTACGCTAGGATGGCAATACCGAACAAAGACTTTCTCTCTTTTTTAGTTTATGTTTTATCAATAATAGCATGCATACGAATATATAATATGTGCATGTTTAAGGGCGAAAAAAAAAATAATAATAATATAAAAATATCGTTACAAATTGTCTTCGAAAGGAAAATAACGGGAGGAGCAATAAGAAGTAGAAGAAGAATAATAAGAAGGAGAATAATAATAAACATGATAATAATAAGAAGAAGAAAAGGGGGAAGAGGAAGAAGAATTTACTCTAGTTAGCAGAAGCACTCGTAAAATGGGCAACACTGTAGTGGAGCGGGCAGGCAGGGGAGGTTTCCTACCACGTACGCAACCATGACGTATAATGATCATTTCGCGGTGAGGCGGGCACTTGTTTTGTTCACATCGCAACTGTAAAGACGTATACCAAAATGGCTGAGAAGGACACCAAGAAGGCTCCTAAGAAGAAACCAGCGACCCATCCGCCTGCTGCTGAGATGGTTATGACAGCAATTACCGAACTGAAGGAGAAGAATGGATCTTCGCTGCAGGCAATCAAGAAGTACATCGAGCAGAACTTCGATGTCCAGATGGACCGACAGCTCATATTCATCAAGAAGGCTCTGAGGGCTGGTGTGGAGAAGGGCAAACTTACGCAGACGAAGGGGAAAGGTGCTTCGGGGTCATTCAAGTTGAATGTGCAAGCAGCCAAGGCACAGGCAGCGGAGAAAGCCAAGAAGGAAAAGGAGAGGGCCAAGAAGGAGAAAGAGAAGGAGAAGGCCAAGGCGAAAGCTGCAGCCCAGAAGGAGAAAAAGCAGAAGGCAGCCGCCGCTAAGAAGGCAAAAGCAGCACCCAAGAAAGTGAAGAAGTCAGTAAAGAAGACTACTGAGAAGAAAGAGAAGAAAAAGACGCCGAAGAAGAAAGTCCCTGCCAAGAAATCGACACCCAAGAAGGCGACCAAGAAGGCGGTAGCCAAGAAGCCAAAGGCTTCGAACCCCAAGAAACCCGCGGCAAAGAAGGTGACAAAGAAATCCAAGTGATTTCTGGATAGCCACTTTCCAGTGCCAACCAAACGGCTCTTTTCAGAGCCACCACATTTCCAAGAAAGAATACTTGTCTCAATGAAAACGATATTGATAATAATAATAATAACAAAAAGAATGATAATAATAAAAACCAAAAGAATAATAAAATAAAAAAAATAATAATAAAATAGTATGAACCATATTGTGACCACCCGCACTGGTATAAGTCGGATTCTAATACCAAAAAAAAATATGAAGATAGTGCATCTATTAAATGGTCCGGTAATTGGACAATATTATGACATTATAAGAAGGAGGAACAAGGGGCGGAATTTGAATGACATATAAGACATATAAAAATGCATATGAAAGTAATTATATACTGTATGAAGTTAACATATCGTGGGGAAAAAATAACACGACGAGGAAGGAAGAAAACGTAAGAAATACATAATGCCAAGAAAGTTAACTAGAGAGGGAGATCGGTGTCATTGGTGAAATTCGAGACGTTGCCTTATATTCGAGTACTGCTATTTACAATATCTTCCAAAAAGTATGCATTTTTTTTTCCTGAGGGTCATTATTCCGTGCGTTTTCAGGGCGGGGACTCTTTCAAAAATCATATCGGCGTCGGCACAAGGGGGCGCTCTGACGTGAGTGCCAATCGCCGCCGGGTCGGCGCGGTGACGAGTTTCGTCACCCACGTCCGCAATCTGACCACAATAGCCGCTGCTCTAGCGGATGACCTCATTCGCTCAGCGTAACATCCAGTCTTCAGTATCGTACAACAACTAGCTCTCATTCATCAAGATGTCTGGTCGCGGAAAAGGAGGAAAGGGTCTTGGAAAGGGTGGTGCCAAGCGTCATCGCAAGGTTCTACGAGACAACATCCAAGGTATCACGAAGCCTGCTATCCGCCGTCTAGCAAGAAGAGGTGGAGTCAAAAGAATCTCTGGTCTCATCTACGAAGAGACACGCGGTGTACTGAAAGTCTTCTTGGAGAATGTCATCCGTGATGCCGTCACCTACTGTGAGCACGCCAAACGCAAGACCGTCACAGCCATGGACGTGGTCTATGCACTGAAGAGGCAGGGCCGTACCCTGTACGGTTTTGGCGGCTAGTCTGCTACTACGGTTATGGCTAGAAATAACGGCTCTTTTCAGAGCCACCACATGATCAAGAAAGAATGTTGTTGATTAGTACTATAATCAGTACTATAATAAAAATCAATTTAGGAAATAATTTCATACTTTCATTATCATCATAGCATCAAATTACCATTGCCTTATACAGAGTGAGGATGACATGTGAGTAGCCAAAGAGGTGTGGGTCAGGTTTTAGAGTTGAGGTACGTTTTCGTTTTGTTTTTATAACGGCAAGCAATAATTACAGTTTTGCAAAATATGATCGCAAAGAAATCCATTCTATTACATAGCTGCAATAAGGTGCCGAAATGCCAGTTATATTTTTCGTGACCAATAAAGAAGAAAAAATATTAATCATCATGTATCGCTGTGATCTAACATTGGTAGACTACACTATGATCATCGACAACGAATAACACGGCAGCGTTTCCAATATGTATGTATCACGTGCGTCCAAAGGAAATAAACGACTATAATATAGATATAAATCATTACTTCTTATGCAAAGTCTCAATTTCTTTCAATCGATCGGATGGAATGTACTTGGGATGGGGTGAGGTAGGAAGAGAAATGGGGGGGGTGGGTGTGGAGAGAGAGAGAGAGAGAGTGAGAAAGAAGCATACAAAAATAATACTAATTGGAAAAAAAGACGGCCTCCGCCCCTAGTTATCCAGGTCGCTCTTTAGTCTGATTTTGCTACCTGAAAAAAAAAAACCCGGCTAAACTCCTTCTTTCAATTTCAGTAAAAACAGATAATAAACTGTGTTTCCCCCATTTCACTAAAAGCATGAACTTTTCACGGAGGGTTTGTACTGTGAAATAGGAATGAACTGATATTTATCGAGATGCATTTAAATAAACATGAATTTCTATTTTGACTGGTTCACATGAACGCATTTTCCTATGTCCTGATGAAAAGAAAATATCACAATATTCAATTTTCATTACCCTCACTTAAAAGAGAGGATTCATTTCTTGAAAATTCACCAGGAAAGGGGGATTATTTTCATTCGACCTGATAACAATATTATTGTACAAGCTGTAACGACATATCGCCATTTTTCGTCAGTACTACACTACATCACATCACTTCGTCACTTTTTAAAAGCATAAACTTCGCTCAGCATGTATCTATTGTGATATCGTGCTAACAACAATCTTTGATGTTGTCCTGAAGAATATCGCCTTAAAATAATAGAATTAATTTTCAAAAGAGTTTTCACTGATCCGAAAAAATATAAGGTCATACAAAAAGTAAGAAGAAGATAGTATCACCACACTCATTGCATAAGACCACTTTGTCGCCATCTCTCGACCAGGGGCAGTACAGGCGCCCATTGGCCGGCCGGCCAATGAAAGACCGGGGCTCATTTGCATACGGACCGCGCCGCACCGGACCCGGACGCGGTGTATAAATAGGGCGATTGGGACGGGGCACTCGCATTAGCAATCGAATATCTAATCGGTGCACACGCTTCGGTACATTCTTCACATACCAGCTTACATTCATCATGGCTCCAACAGGTCAAGTTGCCAAGAAAGGTTCCAAGAAAGCAGTCAAGGCCCCCCGGCCCAGCGGTGGCAAGAAGAGGCACAGGAAAAGGAAGGAGAGCTACGGAATCTACATCTACAAAGTCCTTAAGCAGGTTCACCCTGATACCGGAATTTCTAGCCGGGCCATGACGATCATGAACAGCTTCGTCAACGACATCTTCGAGCGAATTGCCGGCGAATCTTCTCGGCTGGCCCAGTACAACAAGAAATCTACCATCAGCAGTCGTGAGATACAGACCGCCGTGCGCCTTCTTCTTCCAGGGGAGCTTGCTAAGCACGCCGTGAGTGAGGGCACCAAAGCGGTGACGAAGTATACCACATCTAAATAGAGGGAGTTATACTCTTCATGAACAGACAACGGCCCTTTTCAGGGCCACACAAATATTCAAGAAAGAATGCATTATGTAGTATGATAAGTAGTATGAAGGAATAAATGAACGGTCGAATAAATTAAACGAATGAAGATAAATAATAATAGTTTAAAAATATTACAGATGAAAATGAATCTGTTGTGAAAATCAAGTAACAAGTATGTGTGTACTGGGAAAGGTGCCGATGATAAGGAATGATCATGAATGATTATGCGTTTGAGAATGCATGCATGCATGCTATAAATTTCATACTGAAAATGAATACTGAATGGGGGGGGGGGGGTGGGTACAAAGTCGCAAATACGGGATGCAAAAGCAAATCCAAATTAGCATATAATTTGCGTATGTTATTGACAAGACGGGAGGGGGGTCTTGATTTTTCATTGACTCATGATGTCCCCGTTCCCTAGTTTCTAACATGTTGTTACCTTCTCCAAAAAAAAGAGGATAACATCCAGAATCGGTCGCCCCGTGAATATAGTTTACTATTACCGTAGTGTAATTCGTCACCCCTTTGGTGCCTTCACTCACGCACTGCCGTTGTGCACAGCGCCACCACCATACCACGCTTCGCGCGTTATGACAATAGAGCAACACAACTGACCAATCACGAGAGCTCTGCGGACGGTGCCGTTGGGTTTGGGATCTCTCGGAGCTCTTATAAATAGCGGTCATTTTTAAGAGGCAGTCACTCATCTCGTCTTCTACGTTCGATTCGCAGGCTTACCATCAGACAAGTAACCTACCATGGCACGCACCAAGCAGACGGCTCGCAAATCTACCGGAGGAAAGGCTCCCAGAAAGCAGTTGGCAACCAAGGCGGCCAGGAAGAGTGCCCCAGCCACAGGGGGAGTTAAAAAGCCACATAGATACAGGCCTGGAACTGTCGCCCTGAGAGAGATTCGCCGCTACCAGAAGAGCACCGAGCTTCTGATCCGCAAACTCCCATTCCAGCGTCTTGTGAGGGAGATTGCCCAGGACTTCAAAACAGAGCTCCGCTTCCAGAGTTCCG
This sequence comes from Lytechinus variegatus, assembly GCF_018143015.1. NCBI lineage: Eukaryota > Metazoa > Echinodermata > Echinoidea > Temnopleuroida > Toxopneustidae > Lytechinus > Lytechinus variegatus. The sequence continues at coordinate 10,698,875 of NC_054744.1, forward strand.
CCGTGATGGCCCTTCAAGAAGCTAGCGAAGCCTATCTGGTCGGGCTATTTGAAGACACCAACCTGTGCGCCATCCATGCTAAGAGGGTTACCATCATGCCGAAAGATATCCAGCTGGCCCGTCGAATCCGTGGAGAACGCGCCTAGAGCGCCAATGCACTACAGCCTGTAGGGCATATAGCCAAACGGCTCTTTTCAGAGCCACCATAACATCACGAAAGAATCACTGATATCATATGCAATATATATACATGAATAGTGGGAAGAAATAAAGGAACCCTGGGATAATTCAAATATTATAATATAATATATATAATGCACATCATGCATATAACTTTGATCAAAATAGTGGTTGTGAGGGGGGGGGGGGTGTAATTACCTGTTGTCGCATGGAGAGTGAGTACATGTGTCACATGCCACCGTCACTGCTTGTCCTTTTCTTGTACCATGACATCCTCCTCCCTCTTTCCTATTGAAATAAAAAAAGGAAAGAAATGAATTACTGATAAAATCGACATAACAGTATATACACGCATTATTTTAATATATATAAAACACACGTGAAATCGCAAGCCATAAGGCTTCGCTTTCGGTTGTTTGATGATTTTGAAAGTAGGATTTAGTTGGTTTACTTGTTCCAATAAATATATTCCAGGGGGTACATACTTGTTTCAATTAGATCTCATTGTAATTTTATTTGCTATTCTGTTATTGAAATATAAAATCAAAATAGATTCATGCATTCGTTATTGTATCGTATTTGGTTCAGGTAGGTATGTTATGCAGCCATATTGCAACACAGTACACCACGAGCTTCCAAAATTGAGTTGTGTGTTCGATTATTAGAGGGATCATAATAAATTTTGGTGTGAACGTCATTATAATTTTTTTCAAGAAAATGAAATAAATGGTGCACAGGAAAAGATGGTAAACAAATGAGAAGGAATTGGCCGCAAGATGGCAGCAGTCACAAATATTGATTTTTGTTTTCAGAGGCCGGACTGGCGACGGCGGTCAGCGAACCGTTGATTGGACAATAGTCGCAATACCCCGGCGGTAAATGCGAACGCCACATCGTGTATAAAAAGGCAGAAAAAAGCGGTGAGGAGTCATTACACGAATGCACACTGCTCCGGTCTGATCTTCAACTCGTTATCAGCTCATCTCATCAGTAAAACATCATGTCTGGAAGAGGAAAGAGTGGAAAGGCCCGAACCAAGGCAAAGACTCGCTCATCCCGTGCTGGTCTTCAGTTCCCAGTGGGACGTGTTCACCGATTTCTTCGAAAGGGCAGCTATGCACAGAGGGTAGGCGCTGGAGCACCCGTCTACATGGCTGCAGTATTGGAGTACCTGACTGCCGAGATCTTGGAACTCGCCGGTAATGCTGCTCGTGACAACAAGAAGTCTAGGATCATCCCTCGTCACCTTCAGCTCGCCGTACGCAACGACGAGGAACTGAACAAACTCTTGGGTGGTGTGACAATCGCACAAGGTGGTGTACTGCCAAACATCCAAGCCGTGTTGCTTCCAAAGAAGACCGCTAAATCAAGCTAGTTTGCCTCGGCCGGCGAACCCCCATTTTCAACGGCCCTTATCAGGGCCACCAAGTATTCACGAAAGAATCGTTGTTGTTTTCTTTTCATTGGTATCCATCCCTCTTTCTCCCTCACTAACTCTATACATACAGATAAGGTAAATGACGTTACGGATAAGAAAAATGAATAATGACAAGTAAATTAGAAGTAAAATGATGTCAAATAAATAAATGAATAAAAAAATTAAGCAGGGTTCAGGGAGGCTCATCAAGTTAATTTGAATAAAATTCACCAAAACTTAGTAACATGAAATTTCAAATAACGGGGGTGCACTGGAAGGGAAAATATTCATAGACGTAGAAGAAGTAGTAAGAGTAGAAGTAGTAGTAGTAGTAGTAGTATTAGTAGTAGTAGAGTAGTAGTAGTAGTAGTAGTAGTAGTAGTAGTAGTAGTAGTAGTAGTAGTAGTAGTAGTAGTAGTAGTAGTAAGTAGTAGTAGTAGTAGTAGTAGTAGTAGTAGTAGTAGTAGTAGTAGTAGTAGTAGTAGTAGTATATCAAACTCAGGAAGTCCTAAACTATCGTGATAACGAGTGCTTCAATCATTCAGATGACAGTTAATGTCACACGCTCTTGATGTCGACCAACGCCCCCATGTGGCGAGTTGTTCCTAGCCTCGGTGTTCCGTCATCAAAATCAGTAGCTGTATTTACTACGCTAGGATGGCAACACCGAACAAAGACTTTCTCTCTTTTTTAGTTTATGTTTTATCAATAATAGCATGCATACGAATATATAATACGTGCATGTTTATGGGCGAAAAAAAAAATAATAATAATATAAAAATATCGTTACAAATTGTCTTCGAAAGGAAAATAACGGGAGGAGCAATAAGAAGTAGAAGAAGAATAATAAGAAGGAGAATAATAATAAACATGATAATAATAAGAAGAAGAAAAGGGGGAAGAGGAAGAAGAATTTACTCTAGTTAGCAGAAGCACTCGTAAAATGGGCAACACTGTAGTGGAGCGGGCAGGCAGGGGAGGTTTCCTACCACGTACGCAACCATGACGTATAATGATCATTTCGCGGTGAGGCGGGCACTTGTTTTGTTCACATCGCAACTGTAAAGACGTATACCAAAATGGCTGAGAAGGACACCAAGAAGGCTCCTAAGAAGAAACCAGCGACCCATCCGCCTGCTGCTGAGATGGTTATGACAGCAATTACCGAACTGAAGGAGAAGAATGGATCTTCGCTGCAGGCAATCAAGAAGTACATCGAGCAGAACTTCGATGTCCAGATGGACCGACAGCTCATATTCATCAAGAAGGCTCTGAGGGCTGGTGTGGAGAAGGGCAAACTTACGCAGACGAAGGGGAAAGGTGCTTCGGGGTCATTCAAGTTGAATGTGCAAGCAGCCAAGGCACAGGCAGCGGAGAAAGCCAAGAAGGAAAAGGAGAGGGCCAAGAAGGAGAAAGAGAAGGAGAAGGCCAAGGCGAAAGCTGCAGCCCAGAAGGAGAAAAAGCAGAAGGCAGCCGCCGCTAAGAAGGCAAAAGCAGCACCCAAGAAAGTGAAGAAGTCAGTAAAGAAGACTACTGAGAAGAAAGAGAAGAAAAAGACGCCGAAGAAGAAAGTCCCTGCCAAGAAATCGACACCCAAGAAGGCGACCAAGAAGGCGGTAGCCAAGAAGCCAAAGGCTTCGAACCCCAAGAAACCCGCGGCAAAGAAGGTGACAAAGAAATCCAAGTGATTTCTGGATAGCCACTTTCCAGTGCCAACCAAACGGCTCTTTTCAGAGCCACCACATTTCCAAGAAAGAATACTTGTCTCAATGAGAACGATATTGATAATAATAACAAAAAGAATGATAATAATAAAAACCAAAAGAATAATAAAATAAAAAAAATAATAATAAAATAGTATGAACCATATTGTGACCACCCGCACTGGTATAAGTCGGATTCTAATACCAAAAAAAAATATGAAGATAGTGCATCTATTAAATGGTCCGGTAATTGGACAATATTATGACATTATAAGAAGGAGGAACAAGGGGCGGAATTTGAATGACATATAAGACATATAAAAATGCATATGAAAGTAATTGTATACTGTATGAAGTTAACATATCGTGGGGAAAAAATAACACGACGAGGAAGGAAGAAAACGTAAGAAATACATAATGCCAAGAAAGTTAACTAGAGAGGGAGATCGGTGTCATTGGTGAAATTCGAGACGTTGCCTTATATTCGAGTACTACTATTTAACAATATCTTCCAAAAAGTATGCATTTTTTTTTCCTGAGGGTCATTATTCCGTGCGTTTTCAGGGCGGGGACTCTTTCAAAAATCATATCGGCGTCGGCACAAGGGGGCGCTCTGACGTGAGTGCCAATCGCCGCCGGGTCGGCGCGGTGACGAGTTTCGTCACCCACGTCCGCAATCTGACCACAATAGCCGCTGCTCTAGCGGATGACCTCATTCGCTCAGCGTAACATCCAGTCTTCAGTATCGTACAACAACTAGCTCTCATTCATCAAGATGTCTGGTCGCGGAAAAGGAGGAAAGGGTCTTGGAAAGGGTGGTGCCAAGCGTCATCGCAAGGTTCTACGAGACAACATCCAAGGTATCACGAAGCCTGCTATCCGCCGTCTAGCAAGAAGAGGTGGAGTCAAAAGAATCTCTGGTCTCATCTACGAAGAGACACGCGGTGTACTGAAAGTCTTCTTGGAGAATGTCATCCGTGATGCCGTCACCTACTGTGAGCACGCCAAACGCAAGACCGTCACAGCCATGGACGTGGTCTATGCACTGAAGAGGCAGGGCCGTACCCTGTACGGTTTTGGCGGCTAGTCTGATACTACGGTTATGGCTAGAAATAACGGCTCTTTTCAGAGCCACCACATGATCAAGAAAGAATGTTGTTGTCAGTACTCTAATAATTTAGTGCTAAATATAAATCAATTTAGGAAATAATTTCATACTTCATTATCATCATAGCATCAAATTACCATTGCCTTATACAGAGTGAGGATGACATGTGAGTAGCCAAAGAGGTGTGGGTCAGGTTTTAGAGTTGAGGTACGTTTTCGTTTTGTTTTTATATCGGCAAGCAATAATTACAGTTTTGCAAAATATGATCGCAAAGAAATCCATTCTATTACATAGCTGCAATAAGGTGCCGAAATGCCAGTTATATTTTTCGTGACCAATAAAGAAGAAAAAATATTAATCATCGTGTATCGCTGTGATCTAACATTGGTAGACTACATTATGATCATCGACAACGAATAACACGGCAGCGTTTCCAATATGTATGTATCACGTGCGTCCAAAGGAAATAAACGACTATAATATAGATATAAATCATTACTTCTTATGCAAAGTCTCAATTTCTTTCAATCGATCGGATGGAATGTACTTGGGATGGGGTGAGGTAGGAAGAGAAATGGGGGGGGTGGGTGTGGAGAGAGAGAGAGAGAGAGTGAGAAAGAAGCATACAAAAATAATACTAATTGGAAAAAAAGACGGCCTCCGCCCCTAGTTATCCAGGTCGCTCTTTAGTCTGATTTTGCTACCTGAAAAAAAAAAACCCGGCTAAACTCCTTATTTCAATTCCAGTAAGAACAGATAATAAACTTTGTTTCCCCCATTTCACTAAAAGCATGAACTTTTCACGGAGGGTTTGTACTGTGAAATAGGAATGAACTGATATTTATCGAGATGCATTTAAATAAACATGAATTTCTATTTTGACTGGTTCACATGAACGCATTTTCCTATGTCCTGATGAAAAGAAAATATCACAATATTCAATTTTCATTACCCTCACTTAAAAGAGAGGATTCATTTCTTGAAAATTCACCAGGAAAGGGGGATTATTTTCATTCGACCTGATAACAATATTATTGTACAAGCTGTAACGACATATCGCCATTTTTCGTCAGTACTACACTACATCACATCACGTCGTCACTTTTTAAAAGCATAAACTTCGCTCAGCATGTATCTATTGTGATATCGTGCTAACAACAATCTTTGATGTTGTCCAGAAGAATATCGCCTTAAAATAATAGAATTAATTTTCAAAAGAGTTTTCAGTGATCCGAAAAAATATAAGGTCATACAAAAAATAAGAAGAAGATAGTATCACCACACTCATTGCATAAGAACACTTTGTCGCCATCTCTCGACCAGGAGCAGTACAGGCGCCCATTGGCCGGCGGCCAATGAAAGACCGGGCTCATTTGCATACGGACCGCGCCGCACCGGACCCGGACGCGGTGTATAAATAGGGCGATTGAGACGGGGCACTCGCATTAGCAATCGAATATCTAATCGGTGCACACGCTTCGGTACATTCTTCACATACCAGCTTACATTCATCATGGCTCCAACAGGTCAAGTTGCCAAGAAAGGTTCCAAGAAAGCAGTCAAGGCCCCCCGGCCCAGCGGTGGCAAGAAGAGGCACAGGAAAAGGAAGGAGAGCTACGGAATCTACATCTACAAAGTCCTTAAGCAGGTTCACCCTGATACCGGAATTTCTAGCCGGGCCATGACGACCATGAACAGCTTCGTCAACGACATCTTCGAGCGAATTGCCGGCGAATCTTCTCGGCTGGCCCAGTACAACAAGAAATCTACCATCAGCAGTCGTGAGATACAGACCGCCGTGCGCCTTCTTCTTCCAGGGGAGCTTGCTAAGCACGCCGTGAGTGAGGGCACCAAAGCGGTGACGAAGTATACCACATCTAAATAGAGGGAGTTATACTCTTCATGAACAGACAACGGCCCTTTTCAGGGCCACACAAATATTCAAGAAAGAATGCATTATGTAGTATGAAGGAATAAATGAACGGTCGAATAAATTAAACGAATGAAGATAAATAATAATAGTTTAAAAATATTACAGATGAAAATGAATCTGTTGTGAAAATCAAGTAACAAGTATGTGTGTACTGGGAAAGGTGCCGATGATAAGGAATGATCATGAATGATTATGCGTTTGAGAATGCATGCATGCATGCTATAAATTAATACTGAAAATGAATACTGAATGGGGGGGGGTGGTGCAAAGTCGCAAATACGGGATGCAAAAGCAAATCCAAATTAGCATATAATTTGCGTATGTTATTGACAAGACGGGAGGGGGGTCTTGATTTTTCATTGACTCATGATGTCCCCGTTCCCTAGTTTCTAACATGTTGTTACCTTCTCCAAAAAAGAGGATAACATCCAGAATCGGTCGCCCCGTGAATATAGTTTACTATTACCGTAGTGTAATTCGTCACCCCTTTGGTGCCTTCACTCACGCACTGCCGTTGTGCACAGCGCCACCACCATACCACGCTTCGCGCGTTATGACAATAGAGCAACACAACTGACCAATCACGAGAGCTCTGCGGACGGTGCCGTTGGGTTTGGGATCTCTCGGAGCTCTTATAAATAGCGGTCATTTTTAAGAGGCAGTCACTCATCTCGTCTTCTACGTTCGATTCGCAGGCTTACCATCAGACAAGTAACCTACCATGGCACGTACCAAGCAGACGGCTCGCAAATCTACCGGAGGAAAGGCTCCCAGAAAGCAGTTGGCAACCAAGGCGGCCAGGAAGAGTGCCCCAGCCACAGGGGGAGTTAAAAAGCCACATAGATACAGGCCTGGAACTGTCGCCCTGAGAGAGATTCGCCGCTACCAGAAGAGCACCGAGCTTCTGATCCGCAAACTCCCATTCCAGCGTCTAGTGAGGGAGATTGCCCAGGACTTCAAAACAGAGCTCCGCTTCCAGAGTTCCGCCGTGATGGCCCTTCAAGAAGCTAGCGAAGCCTATCTGGTCGGGCTATTTGAAGACACCAACCTGTGCGCCATCCATGCTAAGAGGGTTACCATCATGCCGAAAGATATCCAGCTGGCCCGTCGAATCCGTGGAGAACGCGCCTAGAGCGCCAATGCACTACAGCCTGTAGGGCATATAGCCAAACGGCTCTTTTCAGAGCCACCATAACATCACGAAAGAATCACTGATATCATATGCAATATATATACATGTACATGAATAGTGGGAAGAAATAAAGGAACCCTGGGATAATTCAAATATTATAATATAATATATATAATGCACATCATGCATATAACTTTGATCAAAATAGTGGTTGTGAGGGGGGGGGGGTGTAATTACCTGTTGTCGCATGGAGAGTGAGTACATGTGTCACATGCCACCGTCACTGCTTGTCCTTTTCTTGTACCATGACATCCTCCTCCCTCTTTCCTATTGAAATAAAAAAAGGAAAGAAATGAATTACTGATAAAATCGACATAACAGTATATACACGCATTATTTTAATATATATAAAACACACGTGAAATCGCAAGCCATAAGGCTTCGCTTTCGGTTGTTTGATGATTTTGAAGGTAGGATTTAGTTGGTTTACTTGTTCCAATAAATATATTCCAGGGGGTACATACTTGTTTCAATTAGATCTCATTGTAATTTTATTTGCTATTCTGTTATTGAAATATAAAATCAAAATAGATTCATGCATTCGTTATTGTATCGTATTTGGTTCAGGTAGGTATGTTATGCAGCCATATTGCAACACAGTACACCACGAGCTTCCAAAATTGAGTTGTGTGTTCGATTATTAGAGGGATCATAATAAATTTTGGTGTGAACGTCATTATAATTTTTTTCAAGAAAATGAAATAAATGGTGCACAGGAAAAGATGGTAAACAAATGAGAAGGAATTGGCCGCAAGATGGCAGCAGTCACAAATATTGATTTTTGTTTTCAGAGGCCGGACTGGCGACGGCGGTCAGCGAACCGTTGATTGGACAATAGTCGCAATACCCGGCGGTAAATGCGAACGCCACATCGTGTATAAAAAGGCAGAAAAAAGCGGTGAGGAGTCATTACACGAATGCACACTGCTCCGGTCTGATCTTCAACTCGTTATCAGCTCATCTCATCAGTAAAACATCATGTCTGGAAGAGGAAAGAGTGGAAAGGCCCGAACCAAGGCAAAGACTCGCTCATCCCGTGCTGGTCTTCAGTTCCCAGTGGGACGTGTTCACCGATTTCTTCGAAAGGGCAGCTATGCACAGAGGGTAGGCGCTGGAGCACCCGTCTACATGGCTGCAGTATTGGAGTACCTGACTGCCGAGATCTTGGAACTCGCCGGTAATGCTGCTCGTGACAACAAGAAGTCTAGGATCATCCCTCGTCACCTTCAGCTCGCCGTACGCAACGACGAGGAACTGAACAAACTCTTGGGTGGTGTGACAATCGCACAAGGTGGTGTACTGCCAAACATCCAAGCCGTGTTGCTTCCAAAGAAGACCGCTAAATCAAGCTAGTTTGCCTCGGCCGGCGAACCCCCATTTTCAACGGCCCTTATCAGGGCCACCAAGTATTCACGAAAGAATCGTTGTTGTTTTCTTTTCATTGGTATCCATCCCTCTTTCTCCCTCACTAACTCTATACATACAGATAAGGTAAATGACGTTACGGATAAGAAAAATGAATAATGACAAGTAAATTAGAAGTAAAATGATGTCAAATAAATAAATGAATAAAAAAATTAAGCAGGGTTCAGGGAGGCTCATCAAGTTAATTTGAATAAAATTCACCAAAACTTAGTAACATGAAATTTCAAATAACGGGGTTGCACTGGAAGGGAAAATATTCATAGACGTAGGAGAAGTAGTAAGAGTAGAAGTAGTAGTAGTAAGAGTAGTATTAGTAGTAAGAGTAGTAGTAGTAGTAAGAGTAGTAGTAGTAGTAGTAGTAGTAGTAGTAGTAGTAGTAGTAGTAGTAGTAAGAATAGTAGTAGTAGTAGTAGTAGTAGTAGTAGTAGTAGTAGTAGTAGTAGTAGTAGTAGTAGTAGTATATCAAACTCAGGAAGTCCTAAACTATCGTGATAACGAGTGCTTCAATCATTCAGATGACAGTTAATGTCACACGCTCTTGATGTCGACCAACGCCCCCATGTGGCGAGTTGTTCCTAGCCTCGGTGTTCCGTCATTAAAATCAGTAGCTGTATTTACTACGCTAGGATGGCAATACCGAACAAAGACTTTCTCTCTTTTTTAGTTTATGTTTTATCAATAATAGCATGCATACGAATATATAATACGTGCATGTTTATGGGCGAAAAAAAAAATAATAATAATATAAAAATATCGTTACAAATTGTCTTCGAAAGGAAAATAACGGGAGGAGCAATAAGAAGTAGAAGAAGAATAATAAGAAGGAGAATAATAATAAACATGATAATAATAAGAAGAAGAAAAGGGGGAAGAGGAAGAAGAATTTACTCTAGTTAGCAGAAGCACTCGTAAAATGGGCAACACTGTAGTGGAGCGGGCAGGCAGGGGAGGTTTCCTACCACGTACGCAACCATGACGTATAATGATCATTTCGCGGTGAGGCGGGCACTTGTTTTGTTCACATCGCAACTGTAAAGACGTATACCAAAATGGCTGAGAAGGACACCAAGAAGGCTCCTAAGAAGAAACCAGCGACCCATCCGCCTGCTGCTGAGATGGTTATGACAGCAATTACCGAACTGAAGGAGAAGAATGGATCTTCGCTGCAGGCAATCAAGAAGTACATCGAGCAGAACTTCGATGTCCAGATGGACCGACAGCTCATATTCATCAAGAAGGCTCTGAGGGCTGGTGTGGAGAAGGGCAAACTTACGCAGACGAAGGGGAAAGGTGCTTCGGGGTCATTCAAGTTGAATGTGCAAGCAGCCAAGGCACAGGCAGCGGAGAAAGCCAAGAAGGAAAAGGAGAGGGCCAAGAAGGAGAAAGAGAAGGAGAAGGCCAAGGCGAAAGCTGCAGCCCAGAAGGAGAAAAAGCAGAAGGCAGCCGCCGCTAAGAAGGCAAAAGCAGCACCCAAGAAAGTGAAGAAGTCAGTAAAGAAGACTACTGAGAAGAAAGAGAAGAAAAAGACGCCGAAGAAGAAAGTCCCTGCCAAGAAATCGACACCCAAGAAGGCGACCAAGAAGGCGGTAGCCAAGAAGCCAAAGGCTTCGAACCCCAAGAAACCCGCGGCAAAGAAGGTGACAAAGAAATCCAAGTGATTTCTGGATAGCCACTTTCCAGTGCCAACCAAACGGCTCTTTTCAGAGCCACCACATTTCCAAGAAAGAATACTTGTCTCAATGAAAACGATATTGATAATAATAATAATAACAAAAAGAATGATAATAATAAAAACCAAAAGAATAATAAAATAAAAAAAATAATAATAAAATAGTATGAACCATATTGTGACCACCCGCACTGGTATAAGTCGGATTCTAATACCAAAAAAAATATGAAGATAGTGCATCTATTAAATGGTCCGGTAATTGGACAATATTATGACATTATAAGAAGGAGGAACAAGGGGCGGAATTTGAATGACATATAAGATATATAAAAATGCATATGAAAGTAATTATATACTGTATGAAGTTAACATATCGTGGGGAAAAAATAACACGACGAGGAAGGAAGAAAACGTAAGAAATAAATAATGCCAAGAAAGTTAACTAGAGAGGGAGATCGGTGTCATTGGTGAAATTCGAGACGTTGCCTTATATTCGAGTACTACTATTTAACAATATCTTCCAAAAAGTATGCATTTTTTTTTCCTGAGGGTCATTATTCCGTGCGTTTTCAGGGCGGGGACTCTTTCAAAAATCATATCGGCGTCGGCACAAGGGGGCGCTCTGACGTGAGTGCCAATCGCCGCCGGGTCGGCGCGGTGACGAGTTTCGTCACCCACGTCCGCAATCTGACCACAATAGCCGCTGCTCTAGCGGATGACCTCATTCGCTCAGCGTAACATCCAGTCTTCAGTATCGTACAACAACTAGCTCTCATTCATCAAGATGTCTGGTCGCGGAAAAGGAGGAAAGGGTCTTGGAAAGGGTGGTGCCAAGCGTCATCGCAAGGTTCTACGAGACAACATCCAAGGTATCACGAAGCCTGCTATCCGCCGTCTAGCAAGAAGAGGTGGAGTCAAAAGAATCTCTGGTCTCATCTACGAAGAGACACGCGGTGTACTGAAAGTCTTCTTGGAGAATGTCATCCGTGATGCCGTCACCTACTGTGAGCACGCCAAACGCAAGACCGTCACAGCCATGGACGTGGTCTATGCACTGAAGAGGCAGGGCCGTACCCTGTACGGTTTTGGCGGCTAGTCTGATACTACGGTTATGGCTAGAAATAACGGCTCTTTTCAGAGCCACCACATGATCAAGAAAGAATGTTGTTGATTAGTACTATAATCATTACTATAATATAAATCAATTTAGGAAATAATTTCACACTTTCATTATCATCATAGCATCAAATTACCATTGCCTTATACAGAGTGAGGATGACATGTGAGTAGCCAAAGAGGTGTGGGTCAGGTTTTAGAGTTGAGGTACGTTTTCGTTTTGTTTTTATATCGGCAAGCAATAATTACAGTTTTGCAAAATATGATCGCAAAGAAATCCATTCTATTACATAGCTGCAATAAGGTGCCGAAATGCCAGTTATATTTTTCGTGACCAATAAAGAAGAAAAAATATTAATCATCATGTATCGCTGTGATCTAACATTGGTAGACTACATTATGATCATCGACAACGAATAACACGGCAGCGTTTCCAATATGTATGTATCACGTGCGTCCAAAGGAAATAAACGACTATAATATAGATATAAATCATTACTTCTTATGCAAAGTCTCAATTTCTTTCAATCGATCGGATGGCTGTAAATGTACTTGGGATGGGGTGAGGTAGGAAGAGAAATGGGGGGTGGGTGTGGAGAGAGAGAGAGAGAGAGTGAGAAAGAAGCATACAAAAATAATACTAATTGGAAAAAAAAGACGGCCTCCGCCCCTAGTTATCCAGGTCGCTCTTTAGTCTGATTTTGCTACCTGAAAAAAAAAAACCCGGCTAAACTCCTTATTTCAATTTCAGTAAAAACAGATAATAAACTGTGTTTCCCCCATTTCACTAAAAGCATGAACTTTTCACGGAGGGTTTGTACTGTGAAATAGGAATGAATTGATATTTATCGAGATGCATTTAAATAAACATGAATTTCTATTTTGACTGGTTCACATGAAGGAATTTTCCTATGTCCTGATGAAAAGAAAATATCACAATATTCAATTTTCATTACCCTCACTTAAAAGAGAGGATTCATTTCTTGAAAATTCACCAGGAAAGGGGGATTATTTTCATTCGACCTGATAACAATATTATTGTACAAGCTGTAACGACATATCGCCATTTTTCGTCAGTACTACACTACATCACATCACTTCGTCACTTTTTAAAAGCCTAAACTTCGCTCAGCATGTATCTATTGTGATATCGTGCTTAACAACAATCTTTGATGTTGTCCTGAAGAATATCTCCTGCCTTAAAATACATGTAATAGAATTAATTTTCAAAAGAGTTTTCACTGATCCGAAAAATTATAAGGTCATACAAAAAATAATAAGAAGATAGTATCACCACACTCATTGCATAAGAACACTTTGTCGCCATCTCTCGACCAGGGGCAGTACAGGCGCCCATTGGCCGGCCAATGAAAGACCGGGGCTCATTTGCATACGGACCGCGCCGCACCGGACCCGGACGCGGTGTATAAATAGGGCGATTGGGACGGGGCACTCGCATTAGCAATCGAATATCTAATCGGTGCACACGCTTCGGTACATTCTTCACATACCAGCTTACATTCATCATGGCTCCAACAGGTCAAGTTGCCAAGAAAGGTTCCAAGAAAGCAGTCAAGGCCCCCCGGCCCAGCGGTGGCAAGAAGAGGCACAGGAAAAGGAAGGAGAGCTACGGAATCTACATCTACAAAGTCCTTAAGCAGGTTCACCCTGATACCGGAATTTCTAGCCGGGCCATGACGATCATGAACAGCTTCGTCAACGACATCTTCGAGCGAATTGCCGGCGAATCTTCTCGGCTGGCCCAGTACAACAAGAAATCTACCATCAGCAGTCGTGAGATACAGACCGCCGTGCGCCTTCTTCTTCCAGGGGAGCTTGCTAAGCACGCCGTGAGTGAGGGCACCAAAGCGGTGACGAAGTATACCACATCTAAATAGAGGGAGTTATACTCTTCATGAACAGACAACGGCCCTTTTCAGGGCCACACAAATATTCAAGAAAGAATGCATTATGTAGTATGATAAGTAGTATGAAGGAATAAATGAACGGTCGAATAAATTAAACGAATGAAAATAAATAATAATAGTTAAAAAATATTAAAGATGAAAATCAAGTAACAAGTATGTGTGTACTGGGAAAGGTGCCGATGATAAGGAATGATCATGAATGATTATGCGTTTGAGAATGCATGCATGCATGCTATAAATTAATACTGAAAATGAATACTGAATGGGGGGGGGTACAAAGTCGCAAATACGGGATGCAAAAGCAAATCCAAATTAGCATATAATTTGCGTATGTTATTGACAAGACGGGAGGGGGGTCTTGATTTTTCATTGACTCATGATGTCCCCGTTCCCTAGTTTCTAACATGTTGTTACCTTCTCCAAAAAAGAGGATAACATCCAGAATCGGTCGCCCCGTGAATATAGTTTACTATTACCGTAGTGTAATTCGTCACCCCTTTGGTGCCTTCACTCACGCACTGCCGTTGTGCACAGCGCCACCACCATACCACGCTTCGCGCGTTATGACAATAGAGCAACACAACTGACCAATCACGAGAGCTCTGCGGACGGTGCCGTTGGGTTTGGGATCTCTCGGAGCTCTTATAAATAGCGGTCATTTTTAAGAGGCAGTCACTCATCTCGTCTTCTACGTTCGATTCGCAGACTTACCATCAGACAAGTAACCTACCATGGCACGCACCAAGCAGACGGCTCGCAAATCTACCGGAGGAAAGGCTCCCAGAAAGCAGTTGGCAACCAAGGCGGCCAGGAAGAGTGCCCCAGCCACAGGGGAGTTAAAAAGCCACATAGATACAGGCCTGGAACTGTCGCCCTGAGAGAGATTCGCCGCTACCAGAAGAGCACCGAGCTTTTGATCCGCAAACTCCCATTCCAGCGTCTAGTGAGGGAGATTGCCCAGGACTTCAAAACAGAGCTCCGCTTCCAGAGTTCCGCCGTGATGGCCCTTCAAGAAGCTAGCGAAGCCTATCTGGTCGGGCTATTTGAAGACACCAACCTGTGCGCCATCCATGCTAAGAGGGTTACCATCATGCCGAAAGATATCCAGCTGGCCCGTCGAATCCGTGGAGAACGCGCCTAGAGCGCCAATGCACTACAGCCTGTAGGGCATATAGCCAAACGGCTCTTTTCAGAGCCACCATAACATCACGAAAGAATCACTGATATCATATGCAATATATATACATGAATAGTGGGAAGAAATAAAGGATCCCTGGGATAATTCAAATATTATAATATAATATATATAATGCACATCATGCATATAACTTTGATCAAAATAGTGGTTGTGTAATTACCTGTTGTCGCATGGAGAGTGAGTACATGTGTCACATGCCACCGTCACTGCTTGTCCTTTTCTTGTACCATGACATCCTCCTCCCTCTTTCCTATTGAAATAAAAAAAGGAAAGAAATGAATTACTGATAAAATCGACATAACAGTATATACACGCAGTCTTTATTATTTTAATATATATAAAACACACGTGAAATCGCAAGCCATAAGGCTTCGCTTTCGGTTGTTTGATGATTTTGAAGGTAGGATTTAGTTGGTTTACTTGTTCCAATAAATATATTCCAGGGGGTACATACTTGTTTCAATTAGATCTCATTGTAATTTTATTTGAATAAGAATTCACTTGCTATTCTGTTATTGAAATATAAAATCAAAATAGATTCATGCATTCGTTATTGTATCGTATTTGGTTCAGGTAGGTATGTTATGCAGCCATATTGCAACACAGTACACCACGAGCTTCCAAAATTGAGTTGTGTGTTCGATTATTAGAGGGATCATAATAAATTTTGGTGTGCACGTCATTATAATTTTTTTCAAGAAAATGAAATAAATGGTGCACAGGAAAAGATAGGGTTGGGGATGGTAAACAAATGAGAAGGAATTGGCCGCAAGATGGCAGCAGTCACAAATATTGATTTTTGTTTTCAGAGGCCGGACTGGCGACGGCGGTCAGCGAACCGTTGATTGGACAATAGTCGCAATACCCCGGCGGTAAATGCGAACGCCACATCGTGTATAAAAAGGCAGAAAAAAGCGGTGAGGAGTCATTACACGAATGCACACTGCTCCGGTCTGATCTTCAACTCGTTATCAGCTCATCTCATCAGTAAAACATCATGTCTGGAAGAGGAAAGAGAGGAAAGGCCCGAACCAAGGCAAAGACTCGCTCATCCCGTGCTGGTCTTCAGTTCCCAGTGGGACGTGTTCACCGATTTCTTCGAAAGGGCAGCTATGCACAGAGGGTAGGCGCTGGAGCACCCGTCTACATGGCTGCAGTATTGGAGTACCTGACTGCCGAGATCTTGGAAGTCGCCGGTAATGCTGCTCGTGACAACAAGAAGTCTAGGATCATCCCTCGTCACCTTCAGCTCGCCGTACGCAACGACGAGGAACTGAACAAACTCTTGGGTGGTGTGACAATCGCACAAGGTGGTGTACTGCCAAACATCCAAGCCGTGTTGCTTCCAAAGAAGACCGCTAAATCAAGCTAGTTTGCCTCGGCCGGCGAACCCCCATTTTCAACGGCCCTTATCAGGGCCACCAAGTATTCACGAAAGAATCGTTGTTGTTTTCTTTTCATTGGTATCCATCCCTCTTTCTCCCTCACTAACTCTATACATACAGATAAGGTAAATGACGTTACGGATAAGAAAAATGAATAATGACAAGTAAATTAGAAGTAAAATGATGTCAAATAAATAAATGAATAAAAAAAATAAGCAGGGTTCAGGGAGGCTCATCAAGTTAATTTGAATAAAATTCACCAAAACTTAGTAACATGAAATTTCAAATAACGGGGTTGCACTGGAAGGGAAAATATTCATAGACGTAGGAGAAGAAGTAGTAAGAGTAGAAGTAGTAGTAGTAGTAGTAGGAGTAGTAGTAGTAGTAGTAGTAGTAGTAGTAGTAAGAGTAGTAGTAGTAGTAGTAGTAGTAGTAGTAGTAGTAGTAGTAGTAGTAAGAGTAGTATTAGTAGAAAGAGTAGTAGTAGTAGTAGTAGTAGTAGTAGTAGTAGTATATCAAACTCAGGAAGTCCTAAACTATCGTGATAACGAGTGCTTCAATCATTCAGATGACAGTTAATGTCACACGCTCTTGATGTCGACCAACGCCCCCATGTGGCGAGTTGTTCCTAGCCTCGGTGTTCCGTCATTAAAATCAGTAGCTGTATTTACTACGCTAGGATGGCAACACCGAACAAAGACTTTCTCTCTTTTTTAGTTTATGTTTTATCAATAATAGCATGCATACGAATATATAACACGTGCATGTTTATGGGCGAAAAAAAAATAGTAATAATATAAAAATATCGTTACAAATTGTCTTCGAAAGGAAAATAACGGGAGGAGCAATAAGAAGAAGAAGAAGAATAATAAGAAGGAGAATAATAATAAACATGATAATAATAAGAAGAAGAAAAGGGGGAAGAGGAAGAAGAATTTACTCTGGTTAGCAGAAGCACTCGTAAAATGGGCAACACTGTAGTGGAGCGGGCAGGCAGGGGAGGTTTCCTACCACGTACGCAACCATGACGTATAATGATCATTTCGCGGTGAGGCGGGCACTTGTTTTGTTCACATCGCAACTGTAAAGACGTATACCAAAATGGCTGAGAAGGACACCAAGAAGGCTCCTAAGAAGAAACCAGCGACCCATCCGCCTGCTGCTGAGATGGTTATGACAGCAATTACCGAACTGAAGGAGAAGAATGGATCTTCGCTGCAGGCAATCAAGAAGTACATCGAGCAGAACTTCGATGTCCAGATGGACCGACAGCTCATATTCATCAAGAAGGCTCTGAGGGCTGGTGTGGAGAAGGGCAAACTTACGCAGACGAAGGGGAAAGGTGCTTCGGGTCATTCAAGTTGAATGTGCAAGCAGCCAAGGCACAGGCAGCGGAGAAAGCCAAGAAGGAAAAGGAGAGGGCCAAGAAGGAGAAAGAGAAGGAGAAGGCCAAGGCGAAAGCTGCAGCCCAGAAGGAGAAAAAGCAGAAGGCAGCCGCCGCTAAGAAGGCAAAAGCAGCACCCAAGAAAGTGAAGAAGTCAGTAAAGAAGACTACTGAGAAGAAAGAGAAGAAAAAGACGCCGAAGAAGAAAGTCCCTGCCAAGAAATCGACACCCAAGAAGGCGACCAAGAAGGCGGTAGCCAAGAAGCCAAAGGCTTCGAACCCCAAGAAACCCGCGGCAAAGAAGGTGACAAAGAAATCCAAGTGATTTCTGGATAGCCACTTTCCAGTGCCAACCAAACGGCTCTTTTCAGAGCCACCACATTTCCAAGAAAGAATACTTGTCTCAATGAAAACGATATTGATAATAACAAATAGAATAATAATAAGAAAAAGAATAATAAAAAAGAAAATTAAGGAAAATAATAATAAAAAAAAAATAGTATGAACCATATTGTGACCACCCGCACTGGTATAAGTCGGATTCTAATACCAAAAAAAAATATGAAGATAGTGCATCTATTAAATGGTCCGGTAATTGGACAATATTATGACATTATAAGAAGGAGGAACAAGGGGCGGAATTTGAATGACATATAAGACATATAAAAATGCATATGAAAGTAATTGTATACTGTATGAAGTTAACATATCGTGGGGAAAAAATAACACGACGAGGAAGGAAGAAAACGTAAGAAATACATAATGCCAAGAAAGTTAACTAGAGAGGGAGATCGGTGTCATTGGTGAAATTCGAGACGTTGCCTTATATTCGAGTACTACTATTTAACAATATCTTCCAAAAAGTATGCATTTTTTTTTCCTGAGGGTCATTATTCCGTGCGTTTTCAGGGCGGGGACTCTTTCAAAAATCATATCGGCGTCGGCACAAGGGGGCGCTCTGACGTGAGTGCCAATCGCCGCCGGGTCGGCGCGGTGACGAGTTTCGTCACCCACGTCCGCAATCTGACCACAATAGCCGCTGCTCTAGCGGATGACCTCATTCGCTCAGCGTAACATCCAGTCTTCAGTATCGTACAACAACTAGCTCTCATTCATCAAGATGTCTGGTCGCGGAAAAGGATGAAAGGGTCTTGGAAAGGGTGGTGCCAAGCGTCATCGCAAGGTTCTACGAGACAACATCCAAGGTATCACGAAGCCTGCTATCCGCCGTCTAGCAAGAAGAGGTGGAGTCAAAAGAATCTCTGGTCTCATCTACGAAGAGACACGCGGTGTACTGAAAGTCTTCTTGGAGAATGTCATCCGTGATGCCGTCACCTACTGTGAGCACGCCAAACGCAAGACCGTCACAGCCATGGACGTGGTCTATGCACTGAAGAGGCAGGGCCGTACCCTGTACGGTTTTGGCGGCTAGTCTGATACTACGGTTATGGCTAGAAATAACGGCTCTTTTCAGAGCCACCACATGATCAAGAAAGAATGTTGTTGATTAGTACTATAATAATTTAGTAATAAATATAAATCAATTTAGGAAATAATTTCACACTTTCATTATCATCATAGCATCAAATTACCATTGCCTTATACAGAGTGAGGATGACATGTGAGTAGCCAAAGAGGTGTGGGTCAGGTTTTAGAGTTGAGGTACGTTTTCGTTTTGTTTTTATATCGGCAAGCAATAATTACAGTTTTGCAAAATATGATCGCAAAGAAATCCATTCTATTACATAGCTGCAATAAGGTGCCGAAATGCCAGTTATATTTTTCGTGACCAATAAAGAAGAAAAAATATTAATCATCATGTATCGCTGTGATCTAACATTGGTAGATTACATTATGATCATCAGCAAAGAATAACACGGCAGCGTTTCCAATATGTATGTATCACGTGCGTCCAAAGGAAATAAACGACTATAATATAGATATAAATCATTACTTCTTATGCAAAGTCTTAATTTCTTTCAATCGATCGGATGGCTGTAAATGTACTTGGGATGGGGTGAGGTAGGAAGAGAAATGGGGGGTGGGTGTGGAGAGAGAGTGAGAAAGAAGCATACAAAAATAATACTAATTGGAAAAAAAGACGTAGGTTCATACTATTTTATCATTATTTTTTTATTTTATTAGTCTTTTAATTGGAAAAAAAAGACGGCCTCCGCCCCTAGTTATCCAGGTCGCTCTTTAGTCTGATTTTGCTACCTGAAAAAAAAAAACCCGGCTAAACTCCTTCTTTCAATTTCAGTAAAAACAGATAATAAACTGTGTTTCCCCCATTTCACTAAAAGCATGAACTTTTCACGGAGGGTTTGTACTGTGAAATAGGAATGAACTGATATTTATCGAGATGCATTTAAATAAACATGAATTTCTATTTTGACTGGTTCACATGAAGGAATTTTCCTATGTCCTGATGAAAAGAAAATATCACAATATTCAATTTTCATTACCCTCACTTAAAAGAGAGGTTTCATTTCTTGAAAATTCACCAGGAAAGGGGGATTATTTTCATTCGACCTGATAACAATATTATTGTACAAGCTGTAACGACATATCGCCATTTTTCGTCAGTACTACACTACATCACATCACTTCGTCACTTTTTAAAAGCATAAACTTCGCTCAGCATGTATCTATTGTGATATCGTGCTAACAACAATCTTTGATGTTGTCCTGAAGAATATCGCCTTAAAATACATGTAATAGAATTAATTTTCAAAAGAGTTTTCACTGATCCGAAAAATAATAAGGTCATACAAAAAATAATAAGAAGATAGTATCACCACACTCATTGCATAAGAACACTTTGTCGCCATCTCTCGACCAGGGGCAGTACAGGCGCCCATTGGCCGGCCAATGAAAGACCGGGGCTCATTTGCATACGGACCGCGCCGCACCGGACCCGGACGCGGTGTATAAATAGGGCGATTGGGACGGGGCACTCGCATTAGCAATCGAATATCTAATCGGTGCACACGCTTCGGTACATTCTTCACATACCAGCTTACATTCATCATGGCTCCAACAGGTCAAGTTGCCAAGAAAGGTTCCAAGAAAGCAGTCAAGGCCCCCCGGCCCAGCGGTGGCAAGAAGAGGCACAGGAAAAGGAAGGAGAGCTACGGAATCTACATCTACAAAGTCCTTAAGCAGGTTCACCCTGATACCGGAATTTCTAGCCGGGCCATGACGATCATGAACAGCTTCGTCAACGACATCTTCGAGCGAATTGCCGGCGAATCTTCTCGGCTGGCCCAGTACAACAAGAAATCTACCATCAGCAGTCGTGAGATACAGACCGCCGTGCGCCTTCTTCTTCCAGGGGAGCTTGCTAAGCACGCCGTGAGTGAGGGCACCAAAGCGGTGACGAAGTATACCACATCTAAATAGAGGGAGTTATACTCTTCATGAACAGACAACGGCCCTTTTCAGGGCCACACAAATATTCAAGAAAGAATGCATTATGTAGTATGATAAGTAGTATGAAGGAATAAATGAACGGTCGAATAAATTAAACGAATGAAAATAAATAATAATAGTTAAAAAAATATTACAGATGAAAATGTAACAAGTATGTGTGTACTGGGAAAGGTGCCGATGATAAGGAATGATCATGAATGATTATGCGTTTGAGAATGCATGCATGCATGCTATAAATTAATACTGAAAATGAATACTGAATGGGGGGGGTACAAAGTCGCAAATACGGGATGCAAAAGCAAATCCAAATTAGCATATAATTTGCGTATGTTATTGACAAGACGGGAGGGGGGTCTTGATTTTTCATTGACTCATGATGTCCCCGTTCCTAACTTGTTTCTAACATGTTGTTACCTTCTCCAAAAAAGAGGATAACATCCAGAATCGGTCGCCCCGTGAATATAGTTTACTATTACCGTAGTGTAATTCGTCACCCCTTTGGTGCCTTCACTCACGCACTGCCGTTGTGCACAGCGCCACCACCATACCACGCTTCGCGCGTTATGACAATAGAGCAACACAACTGACCAATCACGAGAGCTCTGCGGACGGTGCCGTTGGGTTTGGGATCTCTCGGAGCTCTTATAAATAGCGGTCATTTTTAAGAGGCAGTCACTCATCTCGTCTTCTACGTTCGATTCGCAGGCTTACCATCAGACAAGTAACCTACCATGGCACGCACCAAGCAGACGTGGGTTTCTCTTTTAAACCCAGATACGGCCCGCCAAGTGACTTTTTGGTATTCCTTTCCAAATTGTTTTGCTCACTCATGCGTGAATGAGAAATAAGCTAAGTAATTTCAAATAAAAGAGGAGATTCTAAGCTTTAAAATAGTAGGTCATTTGTCTATTGTATTTGTGAGTAAGTTATGATAAATCATCGATAAATATCGGTTTCGTTTTTGTCTCACCTGCATAGCAGAGTGAGACTATAGGCGCCGCTTTTCCGACGGCGGCGGCGCGCGGAGGCGTCAACATCAAATCTTAACCTGAGGTTAAGTTTTTGAAATGACATCATAACTTAGAAAGTATATGGACCTAGTTCATGAAACTTGGCCATAAGGTTAATCAAGTATTACTAAACATCCTATTAGAGTTTCATGTCACATGACCAAGGTCAAAGGTCATTTAGGGTCAATGAACTTAGGTCATGTTGGGGGAATCAACATCAAAATCTTAACCTGAGGTTAAGTTTTTGAAATGTCATCATAACTTAGAAAATATATGGACCTAGTTCATTAAACTTGGAGATAAGGTTAATCAAGTATCACCAAACATCCTGCATGAGTTTCACGTCACATGACCAAGGTCAAAGGTCATTTAGGGTCAATGAACTCTGGCCGATTTGGGGGTAACTGTTGAATTACAATAAAAACTTTAAAAGTTTTTGGAACTGATTCATGAAACTTGGACATAATAGTAATCAAGTATCACTGAACATCCTTTGCAAGTTTCAGGTCAAATGATTAAGGTCAAAGGTCATTTAGGGTCAATGAACTTTGGCCGAATTGGGGGTATTTGTTGAATTACCATCATAACTTTGAAAGTATGTTGGTCTAGTTCATAAATCTTGGACATAAGAGTAATCAAGTATCACTGAACATCCTGTGCGCATATTAGGTCACATGATCAAGGTCAAAGGTCATGTGAGATCAATGAACTTTGGCCGCATTTTTTGGGGTATTTGTTGATTTACTATTCTATCTCTGTAAGTGTATTAGTCTAATTCATAAAACATAAGAGTAACCAAGTATCACTGAACATCTTGTGGAGTTATAGTAGTTTTCAAAGTCAGCACTGCTGCTCTGTTGAATCGCGTGATGCAGGTGAGACGGCCAGAGGCATTCCACTTGTTTTTTGTGGGACGCACTGTATATCTCACTGATCAAATAACCGCAAAGAGATAGCTGAAATTTTGGATATTTAGACCTAAAAAGAGACATTATAAGCACAATTCTGTAAATCATTACACGTATATAGGCCTACCTGACTGCCTAAACAAACAAAGCGCGCGAAGCACGAGCTGAAATTTTGTATTGCTTGATCCTAAACGGGGACAATTTTAAGAACTTTTTTTTAGGAATTCATAAAAAGGTAGCATACATATCTCACCATAGCGCGTCCTGATTTTTTTAAAGAATCACACCTAAACGCATGAAACTCCTCTTGCAGTCATTGTAATCATGAACATTAATCACCAATCATATATTGTAAGCGCGAGATGATTTTTTTTCAGACCTGAAAAGAGGCATTCTAAGACTTTGTTGGAATTTACTATTTCCAAATGACGCGAGCGCGAAGCGCAAGCTGAATTTTTTTAAATTCAGATCAGAACATTTGATTAGTGAGATGCGTACGACTATAAAAAGTGCTTCATGTGTTTAGATGTATTTCCAACAAAATCAGCAAGCACTTGGCACTCGCATTAGATGATTATGGTGATATATGTACACTCTTAATGGATTCCTTAAAAAAAACAGTCCTTCAAATGTCTCTGTTTGGGGTCAATATTTAAAAAAAAAATCAGCTCGCCTTTTGCATTCGCATTGTTTAGGGAAACAGGTACGTATCATGATTTTAAAAAAAAATGCTTATAATGTCCCTTTTTAGGTCTGAATATCAAAAATTATCGGCTCGCGCTTCGCGCTCTCATTATTTGATCAGTGAGATACATATCCATTTAATGGCACAGTCCTGAAAATGGCTCTAATAGGTCAGTATACCTGGCAATTGAGCGCGCTTCACGCGCCCACTAAGTGTCTCATTTTTTTTTGGGGGGGGGGTGCCCCTCCAGTGTCGTAACCTACGGTACGCCATTGCCCTAAACCATAATTTCACGAAATATTGGTATTATTAATAGGCTAAAATTTTGCATTCCCTCCACATCATTAATCATGCTCTACTCATCCTTAATCTTGCCTTATTTGAACTATGGGATTCTTATTTGGGGTGATACCCATCAATATTTATTAGATAAATTGTTGCTTTTGCAAAAGAAAGCACTTCGTATTATTCATAGTACATGTTTCCGTTCTCATACGGACCCACTTTTTCTAGAAAGTAAACTGTTGAAAGTCAAAGACCTGTATTTACTACAGTTAGGGCACTTCATGTATAGTTATAATAATAATGCACTTCCCCATATTTTTGATGCCATGTTCCCTAAAAATCAATTTTATCATAACTACCCCACGAGACACTCTGACGAACTTCACATCCCACTTTACAGAACTTTACTGGCCAAAAATACATTCCTATTCAACGGTCCTAAATTCTGGAACTCACTCGCTAATAATGTTAAAGACAGTGTCTCCTTGAATTCATTCAAACGTAAACTCAAACGTATCCTGCTTAATTCCTATAATTCTTCTCAACGGAACTAACACTTCATTATCTTGATTATAATCCTTACACTTTTCACTTTTATTTTATCTTTTTTCATCTATATTGTCCAGTCATATCCTTTGTTATTTCACCAGATCAAGCTGGTTCATGGTCAGCCCTTTCCCATTCTTAGTTTTTACTCCTTTTTAAAAACTAGTTGTCTTGTACTGTCCTGTCTCTTGTTTTGTCTTGTCTTCTACGTCTTGTCATCCCCTCTCTCTGTTTTTTCCTGTCTTGCGCAACATATCCTTTACAAGGAAGACCTCTTTGTGTGAAAAGCTTTGCATTTGTTCAGTTTTTATGTTTCCGTCAATATGATTTCTTTTTCTCTTTTTCTTTCCTGTAATACATGCATGTACGCATATAGTAAGTCGACTATAATTTCTTCTTTTCCAAGGGGGATCCACAATTTTACAAGCTTTGCTTTTTAGTGGATCCCCCTCATTTCCATATCCATTTATGCTCTATATTATACTGTGTTTTTTTTTACGAAGTAAGAATGCCCTTCTGTAAAATTGTATTTGATTTATATTGTTTTATATTACTTTGTATTATGTTTTGAATGGAAATGAAATAAAAGAATTGAATTGAAATTGAATTGAATACCACTTCTACTTATTGGAGAAGCACCTCCCTTGTTCCGATATTCTTCGCTTTTATTCATAAGAAATCATCAAGCAATATAAGTGTCATGATTGATTGATCGATGTACCGATTACGATTCTACGCATGATCAGAAGAAGGTCATTTGTACTAAAGTGACATGGTGCTTTAAAATCTAATGAGATAAGCACCAACTTTGATGTATTGATTATTCATATATTCTTTTGAATTGTCGTTTTCATTTACATCCACAAAAAACAACAATGCTTCCACGAACGACTGGTATTTCACAGTTTGACAAGTACATTGTGCAACATGCTAAGATATGCATTCAAAGTAGAAATGCAACAAATACCTTCATTAAGTGTTCATTGGTGTGCTATTCTAGTCACCTGGTCTATTCAATTTCTTCACCCTGCTATGTAAGGCAAGCTTACGTAATATCTAGCTTTGAAATCTGCCTATCATGAAAGAAATGAAAGGTCATTTGACAAAAATTGCCCATGAAGTAACTACGAACTGGTCTATTCAAGGCTCTCAATCGTGTTAGTACTGATGATAAATGGATTGACTATTTCCCGCCTATTTTCAATGTTTGCAAACCGGTCCGGAAAAGAATGACTAACCCGAATAACAAGACATCCCTTGAAAATGTGGCATTCTGATGACATAGGCTACCTTCAAATATTAAATTTTTACACCACTCGATTAGGCCTATCCATTTTTAACTTTAATATAGTTCCTAACTTTCCACACTTTTTGTCGTGATATAAAGAATCAAGAATGAACAGTGTTCAATTAGAACCGAGTTCTAAGGAAGATATTTCAGGCACGTGGTTGATGTCAGTCTCTTGTAGATTAGCAGACAAAAGATTCCTGTCTGGCTACACACTTGAAGTTGCAGGTCATTCCTTATAAAAATCGCCAATGGTATTTGAATGGTGCCGAATGGTAGTTGAATGGTGATCTGAATGGTAAATGGTACGCGAATGGTATTTAAGTGGTGTTTCAATGGTAAGTTCTTAATGGTAATTGGTAGTTTATTCAATGGTAAATGGTATACCATATACCCAATGGTGTCTCAGTGGTATGTGTCTAATGGTATGATTAGTATGATGAATGGTATACCATACACCTAACGGTGTCTCAGTGGTATTCAATGGTGTCTCAGTGGTATGTGCTTGTAATGGTATGATTGGTATGATGAATAGTATACCATACACCCAATGGTGTCTCAGTGGTATACAATGGTGTCTCAGTGGTATTCAATGGTGTATCAGTAGTATGTGCCTGTAATGGTATGATTGGTATGATGAATGGTATACCATACACCCAATGGTGTCTCAGTGGTATTCAATAGTGTCTCAGTAGTATGTGCCTCTAATGGTTTGACTGGTATACCATACACCCAATGGTGTCTCAGTGGTGTACAATGGTGTCTCAGTGGTATTCAATGGTGTCTCAGTAGTATGTGCCTCTATAATGGTATGATGAATGGTATACCATACACCCAATGGTGTCTCAGTGGTATACAATGGTGTCTCAGTGGTATACAATGGTGTCTCAGTGGTGGTCAATGGTGTCTCAGTAGTATGTGCCTCTAATGGTTTGACTGGTATACCATACACCCAATGGTGTCTCAGTGGTGTACAATGGTGTCTCAGTGGTATTCAATGGTGTCTCAGTAGTATGTGCCTCTATAATGGTATGATGAATGGTATACCATACACCCAATGGTGTCTCAGTGGTATTCAATAGTGTCTCAGTACTATGTGCCTCTAATGGTTTGACTGGTATACCATACACCCAATGGTGTCTCAGTGGTGTACAATGGTGTCTCAGTGGTATTCAATGGTGTCTCAGTAGTATGTGCCTCTATAATGGTATGATGAATGGTATACCATACACCCAATGGTGTCTCAGTGGTATACAATTGTGTCTCAGTGGTATACAATGGTGTCTCAGTGGTGGTCAATGGTGTCTCAGTAGTATGTGCCTCTATAATGGTATGATGAATGGTATACCATACACCCAATGGTGTCTCAGTGGTATACAATGGTGTCTCAGTGGTATTCAATGGTGTCTCAGTAGTATGTGCCTCTATAATGGTATGATGAATGGTATACCATACACCCAATGGTGTCTCAGTGGTATACAATGTTGTCTCAGTGATATTCAATAGTGTCTCAGGAGTATGTGCCGCTATAGTGGTATGACTGGTATGGTGAATGGTATACCATATACTCAATGGTGTCTCAGTGATATCCAATAGTCTCAGTGGCATATG
Source organism: Lytechinus variegatus (assembly GCF_018143015.1). Taxonomy (NCBI): domain Eukaryota; kingdom Metazoa; phylum Echinodermata; class Echinoidea; order Temnopleuroida; family Toxopneustidae; genus Lytechinus; species Lytechinus variegatus. The sequence continues at coordinate 10,726,278 of NC_054744.1, forward strand.
CCTAATGATATGATTGGTATCAATGGTATACCATATGCCCAATATTGCGTCTTAGTAGTATGTGCCTAGTGGTATAATCATTGGATAGTTGTTGGATAATTGTAATGCCATAGTGGCTTAGTGGTGTGTGCCTAATGAATGTCATTTGTGTTAATGGAGAATGGTATGCCCAATTGCATTACCCAATAACATAATTTCGAAGATTTAAAGAAAATATATCAAAGATTTAAAAGTATTTAGAGTTAATAAAATTTTTGAGTCGTGACTTTTATGCGAGCAGCTTCCCCTAATCAAGTGTAATCGCTCATGATGGTAAACATGGTCTCTTGCATTCTTTTAAATTGTCTTTGTAAAAGGTCTATATGTGTTTAAATATAATTGATCCAGTGGTTATAATACAATACTATAAATTTGTATATTTTACGATTGTACATATTACCTTCTAAATTTAAATCTGATGCAATGGGTGCAAAATCAAAATCAATCGGTCAATGAAATCTTATTTGATAAAAAGGGTTTTAATTGTACCTTAATACCAACGGACAAATTATTTCACAGCCGCTCCCGAAAGTTCCCTGTAATCATTTACCATTAAAATCTTGAAATTCAAACATGCACGTTTTATAGGGAGCATGAAGAAGATGCGTATCGTGCTAAATAGAAAATTGTACATTGATCACCATCCTCTCTTTTTCCCTTTGTTTCCTTTCGCTTTTTGTTTCTTGGTAGTCAAAATTAATGAACGGCATGAATGTAGCTCCTCTATCGTACGGTATACTGTTCGTTTTTATTTTAAACTACGTTCTTCATATTTTTATTTTCAAAGTTTTATTCTATTTAATTTATAATCATTTTGCTTATTTATGGCCGCTTTTTATGAAGAGAACTATATCTGGAGTGTTCCAAACTTAGATATTTGCAATTAATCCCAAGATACAAATTTATAGGTTATATACATTAATTTTATCTAGAACATATCAATTTGGATTTTTTTGATGGAACAAACAATAAATCAGTTGCAAATTTGCAATGAAAAGTATGACTTTCAATTGATTTTGGAGTGTGAAATTGATTTTCATTCGATTGAAAGTTTCTTGCAATGCCCGCGGCCCATATTTTGCTCAAATGAATTCACTGTTGGTTGTCTTGGTCCCCCAACCTATATCAAATTCCCATCCGCAAACCCTGATATGGTCAGTCTGCAACGTCCAAAGCCCCCTCCGAACCCATTTGTACCTTATAGCTGCTTCCAATCATGAATTATTCCTCTCTTTTTTTTTACAAATGATATTTTCAAAATTCTAATTCTATTTTTAGGCCCTAATTATTCTTTCTCACGGACGGCGTTCATAAAGAGGAGAGCTATTCTATAGGACGGTCATTACTTGATTGAAATGATTTATCCATATTGTCTTGCTCCCCCACCCCTATCAAAATTCCCTGCCGCCATACAGGGTATAGTACAATGTAACAGAAAAGAAATATACTGAATGAAATCTCTATTTCAATCAAAACAAAAGCAAATTGAAAGGGAAGAGGAATGAGTAAAAAATATACATATAAAGGGAAAAAACAAGAAAAGAAAAAGGCAGAGGAGAAAAGAAAAAAAGACAACGAAAATAAAAAAAGAAAAGAAGAGAAAAGAAAAGGAAAAAAATGAAGGGATCGAAAACTTTTTTCATAGATTCCAAGATCCAAGGGAAACAGTGGCAAAAATTGATCTCACGCCATCATGGTTTCCAACCACGAACCAATCGAGAGGAAAAAGAAGACACCCCTGATTTGGGTTTGATTCACCCCCCCCCCACCCATATCGGGATGTGTATTTATCTTGGCGAAGAAGTCCCCTCCCCCAGATTTGGTCATAATTTATCCCCCCCCCCCATATGTGTTGGCGAGCAGGGCCGCTTGGCTGCTTGCCAGGTAGCTCTATTATAAATACGTATTGTTCTCGCACGCACGTACGCGCGAACGTCTAACCGCCAAGTGCAATATTTGAAAAAGAAAACTCGATCTACCGGTAGGCCTACTACCGTTTTGCTGTTGATAAGTCCGTCGATAATTCATCAAAAACTAAAGGAACACGGGTCAGATTCGGACAGCGACTTCAAAGTCATTTGTAGAAGGCTAAACAGTAAGTTCTATAACAATTTTCTTTGATTTATTTCTCAAATTCTCTCAAAATGTTAGATGTCGTTGTACTGCCACGACATCCACGACCACTGCACTGCCACCGTCACTGCCCCGTTGGCGCTGGCCGCTGCTCTACGGGCCGAGACGTGGCTTTGACGATAGGGAGTTCTTATGGTTTTTATGCTTTGTATTGGCAGAGTTTAGCTCGGCGAGCAGTGAATAGTAATTCGCTCATATTGCCTGATGTTTATTGTCAATGTTTTACACAAACCATCTCTGAATAGGCCTACATTGAATTCATGAATGAATGATTTGTTAATGCTAATGTCAAGACTGTCAAAGCTTTAATTGTGAAATAGACCGTTACTGCACACGTTAATTCACTGAAATTGAAAACTTGCCGACAAATATTGCTTTGAAATTAGGCCTATAATTTGTTGTTGATAGATGTTGGTATTGAAATGAGATAAAATGGAGGTGAAACATGGGTCCTAAAGTTTAAAAAATGATAAAGGCTACGCAGGTCTATAACTTAGCTACACTGTACACCACAACGGCAAATTGTCCATAGACTGTGTACAACGGATAGATCGTCTCCGCACAGCGATTCGAAGACCGCTGATTGGTCAATCGCGCAGATCACGTCATGATCACGTGGTCCGAAAAATAATTCCTTCGGACTGCGTGCGGAAGTATCGATAGCGATAACGATATCCGGTCATGATGTGTACGCGGTAAATGGTCTTGGTTCGTAATTGGATCGCTCCGGTATCGATCAAAAATTATCGAAACTCTGCAATTTCATGCATATTCACGCGACGCTCCGAAACCAGGAAGCCAATTGACTTTGTGCACGTTGCGATAGACTCTACAAATTCCAACGAACACGATGACATATAGACGCTAATTTGTAAGATTTTGACGGAAAAGCAAAAAGTAATCGAAAATCTCTTACCTGTGCGGTATCGGTGAGAAAAGAGATCCTCCGAGAATACCTTTCATAATTCATATAAAATATGCGAAAGTGAACTTCTAGGTCGATTTTGGTACGAGGTGATAGAGAATTGCACACTTGTTTTGGTGGAATTCTGTGTGGGGAAATAAAAGGCTTGCACTGCGCATGCTTACTATATTTTCATTCATAAATTGGTTCTCGGCAGTGGCTGGATGACGTCATGTAATAAGCAAAAATGTACACGACCGCTACGTTCACGCTCCGCTATCCGTTGTACACAATTTGTCGCTGTGTAATTGCACATACTATTTCAATGGTAAAATGTGCACTTTGTGTGTGGAACTGTGACTGGACGGAGTGACAAACGATTCCTATTCAATTTTTCTACAGAGGCTGCAATAATTATGCAGAGAAAACTGGCGCTAATGCAGTTTTGCACCGGCCGATTACCAGCATACCTCATCACCAAAACTTGTTCCCAAATGTCATGACAGGTCTCTCAGTCACATTTCTATGTTAATATACCCACCGCTTTTCAAAATATTGGGAAGGGCTGTATTCAGTCTTGATCTCGACGTTGTTGATCTAATCCGTAGACATCACTTCGCGGATCGCTGGGATTCGCCTTAATATATATATGGACTGAAGTTAGCAACCAAATCATGCTAACATGTGGCGAACAAACTGCCAGCATGCCGCATGCGAATCTTTTGATCGCATAACTTCGGTCCATATGAACATGACGGCGAATCCAAGCGATCCGCAATATTTTGAAAAGTGGTGGGCATATTGAATATTGATCTCAAAATGTGTGTAGACAACTCTGGTGGGGAGTTTTGCTCGAAGTTGCATGTACAACAAACAATTGTCCATAGACTGTGTACAACGGATAGATCGTCTCCGCACAGCGATTCGAAGACCGCTGATCGGTCAATCGCGCAGATCACGTCATGACCACATGGTCCCAAAAATAATTCCTTTGGACTGCGTGCGGAAATAGCGATAACGATATCCGGTCATGTTGTGTACGTGGTAAATGGTCTTGGTTCGTGATCGGATCGCTCCGGTATCGATCAAAAATTATCGAAACTCTGCAATTTCATGCATATTCACGCGACGCTCTGAAACCCGGAAGCCAATTGACTTTTTGCACGTTGCGATAGACTCTACAAATTCCAAGGAACACAATGACATATAGACGCTAATTCGTAAAATTTTGATGGAAAAGCAAGAAGTATTCGAAATTCGCTTACCTGTGCGGTATCGGTGAGAAAATAGATCCTCCGAGAATACCTTTCATAATTCATATAAAATATGCGAAATTGAAATTCTAGGTCGATTTTGGTACGAGGTGATAGGGAATTGCACACTTGTTTTGGTGGAATTCTGTGTGGGGAAATAAAAGGCTTGCACTGCGCATGCTTACTATATTTTCATTCATAAATTGGTTCTCGGCAGTGGCTGGATGACGTCATGTAATAAGCAAAAATGTACACGACCACTACGTTCACGCTCCGCTATCCGTTGTACACAATTGTTCACTGTGAGTTGGCTGGTGTGAAACTGCATTAGTGCGGGAGGGTATTCTTAGATCCTTTCATGGGGCTAGGCATATCAATTTTTTAAAGTAAATTTTATCCTTTTTTAAAGTTAAGTTTGTCCTGTGATCACATTTTATCTGTTTTTATTTATTTACTGATCAAAACTTGCCTAAAAACGTCTGGAGTCCATCCACTGGCATATGATTGTCCATGAACAGATCCATGATTTCTCAAAGGGGGTAGTGGGGCACATTTTCCCAAGGAAACTTTAAATAACAAGCAAACCAAAAAAGAGATCCTCTTGTATGAGACAATATTTTTAATATAAATATTTGCTGTAACTTTCGAAGGGGGGGGGAACACTTGTGTAAGAAAGCCACATTTTTATCAAACACATCGACTATTGCTCTCAAGGTGGGGGCACAGGTCAAATGTGCCCTCTTGGATCTGCTTCTGCGGTTGTCAATACCAGAAAAATGGAATTTATGTCATCGATTACCCTCTTGAAAATTGCTGCTATAGACATTTGATTTCAGATGACCTAGCTTTTACTAGTATAAAGCATGCACAGTTATAATACAGCCTTGTCTGAACTACGCTGAATACTATCACATTTCCTTATTTTTATCCTGAATTCTGGGCTGGTAATCAGAGATCCATGAAAAATATCTTTAACATTAAAGTTCTAAGATCATTCTTTTTCTATTACTATATTAGTATTCTATTTTTGCTTGTATCTGCACATACATGCAGATTTTACAACACTCAAATTGATTTTATTTCATTTTCAAAGTTTGGACGACGGATACACTGGATGATAAGGTAGATGGTCCAGCCTTATCTGGGAATGACACGACGGGTGTTGAACACAGAAAACGTGCCATGTACAAGAAACAATTGGAGTTTATGAAAGGTAGGTGTGTAAGAATTTTCTTCAGTAGAAAAAATTGCAAAGCTTCATGAGATAAAACAGATTGTATTCCTGCAGTGGCATAGCTGGAAAAAAAACCTTGTCAGGAATGGTAAAATATCCTGAGAAAGGACGAATGTCATCCCTATTTAGAGGAGCACAAGTCTTTTCTGACACCCCCCCCCCCAGAAAAAATATCAGTATGTTGGCTGAGGGGGGAAGGGTGGACAATTTGTCCCCAGGTATTCATTTGTTGTGGTATTTTTCATCATTAGGGCAACCTCCCATTAGATAGGTTATTGTCTACCCATCTATGGTTAAACATAAATTTATTTATCATATTTTACCAAATGTTTTGTTGATATTTGTTAATTGGTATCATTCAATTGAATGGTAGAGTATACTGCAAATTTCTCGATATATAAAAAAATATATGAACTTCTAAAGAAAGCTTACACACACGACAAGCATTCATATTTTGAACCCTTAGCTAATATACTGTCCTTTGCATTGTTATCCAATATTTCTTATTACAGCTTCAAGGAATTAATCCTGCCGGGTACCCATTCACTTCATCTGGGTCTAGTGATGCACAGTGTGGATGAATTTCGGGCTGAAGGAAAACACACCATGGCTAGGACTCAAATTCACGACCCTCTGTTTGGAAGGTGAGAGTCAGAACCACTAACCAGCTGATGTCATATCCCCACTTGTATTTTATTACAAGAAGTCGCGCTAATTTACATTTTGTCCTCCGAGAACTATAAAAAATGGAGTGAAAATTTATTTCAAAGACATGTCCACCCTAACAAAAAAGTTGATTTGATTAAAAAGAGAAAAATCAAACATAAAAATCGGATGAAAAATAAGAAAGGCATGACATTTCAAAGTTTCGCTCAATTTCACTTAATAGTTACATGCACATCCAGGTCGGTATGCAAATGAGGGAACTGATGACATCACTCATTCACTTTTCTTTGGTTTTTTAATAAGAAATATTATAATTTTCTCCTCATTGTCCTATGAAATAAAGTTTTATTTTGATTTTTTTATTGTCAAATCTGTAAAAATTGAAATATTGTACAATTCAAACAATGAAAACCAAAACAAAAAGTGAGGGACATCATCGATTCTCTCATATGCATGTGGGTAAATTGTGTATATAACTATTTTGTGAAAAATAGGCGAAATTTCAAAATGTCATGACTTTCTTATTTTGCATCCGATTTAGATGAAATATTTTGCATGATGCTTGCCTGATTTTCTCTTTTGATTCAAAACAACCTTTTCTGTGGTGGACTTTACCTTTAATGTGAAGATATGCATTGCTGGAAATAATGATATGATACTTGGGACATATCATACACACATGTATGAAAATATGAAATAATTATTTCATTTTATAGAATAAGCCTAACAAATATTCCTGACGATCATGTGTACATTGGGTTAATTTTTTACCAAAATGTTGTTCAAATTCAATAACTTTGTTATTATCAGATTTTAATGAAATTTTCAGCATGATCCTTTTCTGATTCATTCTCTCCCTACCAAAATCTCCCCTTTTCTCATGCTTTCTTTCTATGGTCCCCTTCATTCTCCTTATAACTATGTTATATGTAAAATGTAACCGGTCGTCCAACCAATTTGATTGAAGGGCTAGAGGTACTCGAGACTGAAAGCTATGTGATATAATTCAAAGTGTACATCAGACAACAAAAAACACTGAAAATTTCATAAAAATTTGTTGAGGATTAACAAAGTTTTGACGAATTAAAGTTGTTATTTTTTGGTAAAACTGTTCTCTGCAAGTCCTCATGAATATACAAGATCACAATTTATATATTTTTTGTATTATATGAATTAAAATTTTGTCCAAGCTCGGTTGTAAAAAATTACGATTGACTACTGATTTACTGTGTAAGACAATAATCATATTATTTCTCACACATAGTTGAGTTATTCATCTGATTTAACACAACAAAAATAGAAAGAAATAAGTGGGTATCTTGTATATATTATTTTCTATATTTTTTGCAAAAAAGGTCTCTATTTTTCTTCTGTTTTTTAGTGTTCCAAATTGAATAATTTTCTTTCCCTATTTTCATTATATTTTTTTTTCTATGTGTGATATATTATTTATTTCATAATGTATCATTGTATTTATGATAAACTTTTGGCGTGTTTGTACATTAAATCATTAAAAACAGTTTATCTTTTCCGGACTCGAATAACCTTATCGTTCTTAAACCAACCTCTTTCTACAGACTGAATAATCTGATTAACTTGCATTTCGCGTCGCAAATACGGCGGAAATCGGAAAATTCAACCTATAACCTCACATTGCATTTTGGTATGTCAAAAATTGCATCTCGTTAGGAAAATTTTCAAAATTCATGGTAGATCTCACTCATTGTAACAGGTACACATGTTTCGCGATCAGCTGGCGAGATAAAAACCGGCCAGAATATATGTATACTGTGAGATCGCACTTCTTGGTTCACGCACTTAAGCCAGACACGTATGCTATTTTGCCCCATGTTTTTACAAAAAATTTAAACGGATTAACATGGCAATAACCACCTCTCAGAGAGATGGTTATGAGAAACCGTATTTTGTGCGATGCAATTTATCAATAAACCGCATCGCGTCTGTTTCTACAGTTATCCGGGATTCTGGATACTTAGGCGGGTAATACCTTTTAACAATTCTATGTAGAAACATGCCATTGATATATCTTTTTAGGTGAAAAGAAAAAAGAGACCACTTTGGGGTACTATTTTCCCCCCTTTTGGGGATATTTCATTTCTTCTAGGTGTGGTACACTTTATTCATTTGGCCATGTGAAGGCTATCACACATTTTGAGTTTAATCTTCGAAATTTGGTGTTCATTAATTTGTTGTCCAAACTCTGTCTTACATGTAAATTTGTTTATAGGAAGATTAACATAATATTTATGTGGAGTGCAATCATTGATCTCTTGTGGAGTCGCACAGTCACATGTATTCATAATATGGTGCTTTTATGCCATACCTGTCAATACTCTTTTGTACTTGAACTTATTAGTAAAAAAATGTTTATTAATGTCGTTGAAAGCAATTACACACAACATATTTAACATCAAGTTTATTGTATTACAAGTATCAGGTTTGTATGCAGAACAGTGGTTTTGCCAAGTACTCAATCCATGTAAAAAGCAATATGAGAGAACAGGTTTATTCTTGGAAATGTTAGTCTTCATTTGTTGTGTTTTTCAATCAAACTCTGTCTTGATGCATGTTTATTTTTAGATAACAAGATTGACAGAGTATAGATATCAACGAGTAGCTAAGTCATATATATTAATAACTTATGTGCTTTATTATAAAGTCTATACTTGTGAATACTCTGTGCCATTTATGCTGTACTTAAACTTCTTATAGTAAAAACATTTTATTGACGTTCTTGAAATAAGTAACTGTTTTCATTTTTTTTCTTGTGTATACTTATTCCATTATTAAGCCTACCATTAACCCCAGAGATATGCTGTTCACCATTGGTCTACCATTCACTGTACTTTATTGGCCTACTATACATTGCACATCGTTGTTCTACTGTCTACCATTCAGTGTAAACCATTGGTCTACCATTGAATTTACACTTGTGGTCTATAGTGTATGACCAATGATGTTATTTGAATGGTTGACTAATAGTAAAGTGTGTATGACAGTGTTGTATGGTAAATGGTAGGTCAATGGTGTACAGTGTATGGTAAGCCAATGGTGTATGGTAAGCCTATGGTGTACGGTGAATAGTAGTTCAATGCTGTATGGTAGGCCAATGGTGCACTGTAAATGGTAGGTCAATGGTATACGGTGTATGGTAGAATGGTGTAAAGTGAATGGTCAATCAATGGTGAACGGTGTGTGGTGTACGACGAATGGTAGTTGAATGGTGTATGGTGAGCAGTGAATGGTACACGAATGGTGTACGGCGAATGGTGTACGGTGAATGGTGTACAGTGAATGGTACGCGAATGGTGTACGACGAATGGTAGTTGAATGGTGTATGGTGAGCGGTGAATGGTACACGAATGGTGTACGGTGAATGGTGTAAAGTGAATGGTACGCGAATGGTATACGATGAATGGTACGCGGATGGTGAATGGTACACGAATGGTATATGGTGAATGGTACACGAATGGTGTATGTTGAATGGTAGGCGAATGGTGTAAGGTAATTGGTAGGCCAATGGTGTCCAGTGAATGGTGGCTGAATGGTAAATGGTAGGCCAGTGAATGGTGGCTGAATGGTGAATGGTGGTCAATGGTAAACCTGTCTATAGTGGCCATATGGTAGATCAATGGTGAATGGTGTTTGATCAATGGTATATGAATGGTAAATGGTGCTCATGAATATGGTAATAGTAACGTCCGAATTATTTAAATTAGTTTGAATGGTATACCATTGAGGCTTGAATGGTATACCATTGGTGTATGGTGGGTGCTGTGCGAATGGTATTCCAATGGTATATCAATGGTGTATGATAAATGGTAATCAATGGTATACCATTCAATTTTTTTTATAAGGGATTTGCAAAGGAAATGTTCTTTTGTGATGATAATAGCTTTTAAGCCATTCATAAGTCCGTGTCCATGGTAACACTTGCTTAAACTTTTAAAGGGAAAGTTCACTAAATAAGAAAACATTGATATACCTCATCCATAATCCATAGAGCAATAGCTCTATGGATAATCTTTCGACCAATTGGGTGTTGGATCAAAATGGACGTTGGATCAACCATTAGACTAAATGAGCATTTAATTGGCTGCACTTTTAAACCGAATGGTGTAGACCAACTGGTCAGTAGACTAAAATTTGGTTAATACAGAGTATTAAAGAGAATGAAATGTAACCTAAATGGTTTATAAGACAGAATAGACGAAATAATGGAAATACGAATCGGATTTTAGTTGGACCATTATATGGTAAATGCAACAATTCGTATTACACCAAGTGGGATATCCATGAATAACCATATAACAGGAAAATAGACAGAATTGTAATGTCACCACTTGGTAGCTTATACCAAAAGGTTATTAGACGAAATGGCTATAGACAAAATGAGATTAGACCATCCCACATGAGACAAACCGGGCAGTACACAGAGCTTTGTAGACCAATTGGCGAGGCGAATTTTATACCGGCCCTTCTATCTCCCTGCCCTAGGCCAAATTGCCGAAGGGTGAGAGAAGGGCTGGTATGAAAAGCACCGAGGGATCAATGATTTCCACTGCCATCCGAATACAGAACAGTCCATATTATTTTGTTTTACGTATTTCATCGGGAATTAACTTTGTGTGGTCAAACGTTTTAAAATAGGTCTATGCCTCACGTTATAGATCTAATTAACATTAGAGTCTACTCACCCAATAAAGATGACTTAATTGATTTGACTAGCTCTATGTTACAATATAGAAACTAAAGAAAATTAAATCTAAATCCTCCCTATTCATTTCTCCAGTACATTCGGTCATACTTCAGTTCAACCTTGGAGTTGCAGAACTGACCGCCATGTTGAACTTGTAATAGGCTATGTATGCGCTGCGCTTGACCGGTCATCGGCGATGACCGACCACTGATCTCTCCACTATAGGGGAGAGAACAGTGTGACCGTCCCGTGATCTGGGGAGCGTAACGCCAAGATTGGCGATCGATCGCTAAATAAACTGACCAATCAAGATCATTGTTACACGCGCATTTTGGCTCGATATATTTACCAGTAACCAATCAGAAGCGTTCTTTCATATTTGTTATTCACCGCAAAGGTTTGTTTTACGGGGCCGGGTATAGCCAATGGGCTGCGCGTCGTGACCTGGCAGCAGGCGACCAGTGTTGGCTGCTGTGTTGCTTTTTTTTAAACAAGTGCACACCTCGTTAGCAATAATGCATATAGCATTTCCATTTATTTGAAAGCAGGATAAAAGAGCATTCCAGATTAAATGCCTTGCTCATGGGCATAGGTGCCACGGCCGGGGATCGAACCCCGGACTTTCCATGTATAGCCAGGCACCTTAGACCACTCGGCCACGGCACCTCCATACAGATGTCCGATACAGATGTCCGATCAGTATCGTACTTTTGTCCGATAATTTGTCTCTATGTACGATGTACGATAAAACACTATTTGTTTAAAGATATTAATTACACTCTTCCTACATTTTTTCTCATGGGTTTCTTTTCTGTATAGACTCCTAACACTTACTTTCATTTCAGTAACAATAATCGCATTATTATTATTTTTCATACAAATAATTCGTATTTATTTTCGTTTAAAAAAGACGATAAAATTATGTAACGCTATGGTACAATATTGAAATATTTTAACATCTTTAGTGGCAACGGTGGGTCATGAGAACGACTGTGGAATTATCAGTCAAGGGGTGTTTTTTAGACAAGCCCTTCTTGGTCAATCACTCCATTTTTCAGACAATAATAACCATCTTTCCTGGAAATTTATTTTTAAATGTCTACATTTGTCTATATTTATCTAAATACCATCCCCATCACAGCTCTAAGTCGAGCCAACGTAGTTCACCGGAACAAGTCGTGGTACAGATAATGAAGGGGGGGGTCCTCATCTGATTTTAGCTCTCATTGTTTAATTTAAGCCAGACAGCGGCCATCTTGAACGCCCTCTTAGATTTGAGATGTGTGTGTGTGTGAGATATTGCGTTATCGTAGCTTTTGGTTATACTTTCTTCATTATAAAAAAGTGCTTAAAATTTCCAGTTTTCGGATCGATATTTCAAAATTATCCAGCTCGCGCTTCCCACTTTGATTAGATTGATAAGGATAGCCGTCCTTATCATGATTAGACACAGCAAAGAGAGTTTCCCGTTTTATGTCAAAATCTCAATAATTTCAGATCGCGCTTCGCGCTCGCAGTAATTATTTTAATAAAACATGTTTGAACTGTCATATTACGGTCAAAAAGGTGGTGAAATGTTGGAATATGAAAAATGTGCAGCTCCTGCTTCACGCTTGCATCATTTGATTGATGAGACATACCTGATCTTTTTTGTGAGAGTAAAGTTAAGATGTACTTAAAACTTCGGACTTCCGTCAGGACGACCTCCCCCTCAAAAACCAACAAAAACTAGCTTTCAGCGATCGATCGGGCAAAATGTGGATACAACCAATTCAGAATTTAGTCAGGACTACCCCCTCAAAAAAATTGACACAAATTAAACTATAATGACCGATCGGGAGAAATGTGAATGAAAATGACCCCCTCCCCCTTCCGTATTCACCAAAGCTGTCCTGTATGATACGCTAAGTTTTAGGCTCGCTGTCTAGGGGTACAAAATAGGAGACAAAAGATAAATAAGAGTCAATCTTCGATCACTAACATGCCCCCCCCCCCCATGAAAAATCCCTGCTCCGCCAATGGTCAATATAATACATTTTTTTACATTTCATTTCAAGATGAAACAATACAATCGAAATATATTATATTATGTAATTGGTCACATGTTCCGTGTTTTCTGTCACTTAATTCTTGGTTACACTTTGTAATTCCGAAGGTTCGTAATTCCGAAGGTTCGTAATTCCGAAACACGTAAATTGCCTATACCTCGATGTTCGTTAATCCGAAAACGTAAAAGGGTTCGTTAATCCGAACATTTGTGGCGTTATTCCGAAGGTTCGATAATCCGAAAACGAAATAAGGTTCGATGTTCCGAAGGATCGATAGTCCGAAAACGAAATAAGGTTCGTTGTTCCGAAGGTTCGTTAATCCGAAAACGAAATAAGGTTCCTTGTTCCGAAGGTTCGTTAGTCCGAAAACAAAATAAGGTTCCTTAATCATTACAATTTCGGACTAACGAACCTTCGGAAGTACGAACGTCATTTCGTTTTAGGATTAACGGACCTTCGGAATTACGAACCTCACTTTGTTTTCGGACTTCCGAACCTTCGGAAATACGAACCTTCGGAATAACGAACCTTCGGAATAACGAAGCTTCGGAAGTAAGAATGTATGCGTAATTTTTATCCGTGACACTCAGACCCTCTGTGGACGAAGCTGGTGAAATCGGTCATTCAAATCAGTTGAGATTTCTATCTTTCTTTTGCACCATGGCATGAAGTTTACCAATTGATAGTGTGTTTACGTTACGATTGGTTGCATTAATTGTTGTGCATGATTCGACGGAAACATCAGCCCCAATTCAATGGCTAAGCTTCATGTGACGAGGCCCTAGGTACCTATTAATGATGTATCCATTTAACTGAATTATAACATTCGTTTTCGGATTAACGAACCTTCGGAATTACGAACCTCACTTTGTTTTCGGACTAACGAACCTTCGGAATTACGAACCTCATTTCCTTTTCGGACTTACGAACCTTCGGTAATATGAACCTTCGGAATAACGAACCTTCGGAATATCCGAACCTTCGGAATATCCGAACCTTCGGAATAACGAAGCTTCGGAAGTAAGAATGTATGCGTAATTTTTATCCGTGACACTTAGACCCTCTGTGGACGAAGCTGGTGAAATCGGTCATTCAAATCAGTTGAGATTTCTATCTTTCTTTTGCACCATGGCATGAAGTTTACCAATTGATAGTGTGTTTACGTTACGATTGGTTGCATTAATTGTTGTGCATGATTCGACGGAAACATCAGCCCCAATTCAATGGCTAAGCTTCATGTGACGAGGCCCTAGGTACCTATTAATGATGTATCCATTTAACTGAATTATAACATTCGTTTTCGGATTAACGAACCTTCGGAATTACGAACCTCACTTTGTTTTCGGACTAACGAACCTTCGGAATTACGAACCTCATTTCCTTTTCGGACTTACGAACCTTCGGTAATATGAACCTTCGGAATAACGAACCTTCGGAATATCCGAACCTTCGGAATATCCGAACCTTCGGAATAACGAAGCTTCGGAAGTAAGAATGTATGCGTAATTTTTATCCGTGACACTTAGACCCTCTGTGGACGAAGCTGGTGAAATCGGTCATTCAAATCAGTTGAGATTTCTATCTTTCTTTTGCACCATGGCATGAAGTTTACCAATTGATAGTGTGTTTACGTTACGATTGGTTGCATTAATTGTTGTGCATGATTCGACGGAAACATCAGCCCCAGATCAATGGCTATGTGACGAGGCCCTTGGTTCCTATTAATGATGTATCCATTTAACTGAATTATAACAAAGGTTTTGGAATCCAACTTATTACATGTACATGTACCTGCTTAGCAAGTGTCTGTGGCAATTAAGCTTTCAAATCATAAAGAGCATTCCTGCTTAACCCTAAATAGACTGGGCTATTTCAATACCTAAGAAGACTGGGGGGGGGGCCTAATTCAGCCCCCCTTATGATTTCGGCCGTCGATCGCGCGATCGCGACGAAAATTGACACGCGCGTTACCCACCCATGGCATAATCTACAAAACTTCTAGATCTAATTCTGTGAAAAATCTCATTGCTAATTAATTATGCTAATTTATGCGTAATATCAAAATTTTGCTTTAATCAACTAAATAATGCCCCCTAAAATGCTATTTTTGGTACACAGACACTTTCTATAAATCTGATCAAATGTACAAAAAAAATCAAAATCACATTGATTTTCTTGTGTATTTTATTGTTTTATAAATTTCTTATGTATTTCTTTGTTTTTCGACTTTCTGTTTTTATTGTTCTTTTTCATGGAATTTGTCGGGGACATTATTTGAAGCATAAATAAGATGGAATTAATTGATCTCAATCAGTAAAAGGAAAAATAATGATACATTTATGAATTTTGGCAAAAAAAGCTCTATTTGCATTGGATTTGTACACAAATTCACGTTTTTTTTGCAATTTTGAGTCTGCATGCAGTTGTGAAATGTTGCGTAATTTCAGAACCGCGTACCCGGGGGTCGCAAATTTGGTCTCAAAAGTTGCGCGAGACTTGAATATAAAAACTCAGTGAGTGACGTGGTCAAAAAATTTCGCGCGGCGGATTTATCACGAAAAATGTCGAGGGGGGCTGAATCAGCCCCCCCCCGTCTTTTTAGGGTTACAGGTCAAGTTCATCCCTCAAAAATGTTGATTTTGAATAAATAGAGAAAAATCAAACTAGCATAACACTGAAAGTTACATCAAAATCGGATGTAAAATAAGAAAATTACGACATTTTAAAAGTTCGCTTATTTTTCATGGAACAGTGAATTGTACAACTCAGTGATATGGAAATGAGTCAGATGATGATGTTCTCGCTCACTATTTTTTTTTAATTCTACAATATTTCATTTTAACACATTTGACAATAAGGACCAACTTGACTGAGCCATAATAGTATTTAACAATGCTAATTCTTCATGTTCAAGGAGGAATTAATTACTGTTTCACTTGACAATGAAGAGAAATATAGAATATTTCATGTTTATTATATTAAAATACAAAAAAAATAGTGGATGGATGACGTCATCAGTTTCCTCATTTGCATACCGACTAGTATTTGCATATAACTGATTTGTGAAATTTAGCTAAAGCTTTTTTATTTTACATCCGATTTTGCTGAAATTTTCAGTGTTATGCTTGTTGAATTTTTATCATTTATGCGAAGCAACTTTTGGTTGGGGTGGACTTGTCTTTTGAATAGCCATGAATACAGTTCAAATGTGTCAGTAAAAAGGGGGCATTTCATAACAAGAATAGTTTGCGACATTCACCGACCGAATGTCTCTCAGCCAATCTGATACAAGATTTCAGTAGCTTATAACAAATCGCCAGTTAACGTCACTGACTCATTTGTTTCATGAGATGATCCCCGCGTCTATTATCATGTGATTAGAGGGTTTTATTAGGGGAGGAATTTGTCGATCACAATGGTACATTGCGGAATGTATACGGATTCACAGCACAGATAGGTATGTAAAACAGGTGATGAGTTCCCTGGCGGGGGTAGACATATTGCCTAATACAGGTACCCCCTATGGGATATCTTTGGTGACTGTTTTTACTTCGATGCATTTCCTTTGTTTTGTACTGTACAGCATCAATTCAGAGATACGCCGTCAGTGAGTCGTATCATCAGTGCTAGATGAGGCCAGGTCGTGGACACGGAGGGCTACTTGGTACTGAGAACAGTGGAGGTACTTCTTCTCATCGTACTGCAGAAGATATTTCAGTTCAACCAGTGCGGAGTAGTTTGATTCAGGTAGGTAATAGGTTGATACATTTTCTTCGTTGCTTATTGTATCTCCCGAACAGAGTTCGAAGGATACCATGGTTTTGGATCTTTAAAGGTCAAGTCCACCTCAGAAAAATGTTGATTTAAATCAATAGAGAAAAATCAGACAAGCACAATGCTGAAAATTTCATTAAGATCGGATGTAAAATAAGAAAGTTAGACATTTCAAAGTTTCGCTTATTTTTAAGAAAATAGTTATATGAACGAGCCAGTTCATCCAAATGAGTCGATGATGTCACTCACTATTTCTTTTGTTTTTTTATTGTTTGAATTATACAATATTTCAATTTTTATGAATTTGTAGATTAGGACCTCCTTGCCTGAAGCACAAAATGTTAGAATAATGGAATTCCACGTGTTCAGGGAGGAATGAAATTTCATTTCACATGACAATGACGAGAAAATCAAAATATTTCATATAATAAAATACAAAAGAATTAGTGAGTGAGTGATGTCATCAGTTCCCTCATTTGCATACCGACCGAGATGTGCATGTAACTATTTTGTGGAATGAAGCGAAACTTTAAAATGTCAGAACTTATTTTACATCCGACTTTGATGAAATTTTCAGTGTTATCATGGTTATGCTTGTCATTCAAATCAAGTTTTTGTTGGGGTGGACTTGTCCTTTAAACATTTTCTGAAGCATTTTATTTTTTTATTATTTATTTGCAATACTATAAAAAAAATACATTTTATGAATCTTATGAAAGTTCGCGAGAGAGAAAGAGTGTGTTGGTGTGGTTTCTAGTTAGAATCAAGACGCCGCGATTCTACCTTATTAGTCATGTACATTTTAGAAGCAATATACCCGATGTTTTGCACTCGAAAGTAACATGCTCCTAAATTTATAATGTACTACTTACATTCTGAATCAAATTTGATCTTTTATGACCCAACATACCTTATCTGTCATTTTTCTTGTTTTCCATTCCTAGTATATGATCCACTTACTTGCATTTAATTTTTCATTTTCTTCAATGTGATACCTAACACGAGTTGTTTATTTCCATAGATTAAAGGGGAAAGTTCACCCTGAAGAAAACGTTGTTGTAAAAATAACAGAAAAAATAATAAAAAAATATTGGTGAAGGTTTGAGGAAAATCCGTTAAAGAGTAAGAAAATGATTAGAGTTCAAAATTTTGGATTTGTGACGTCATAAACGAGCAGCTGCCCCATGTGTTATGTAATATAAAATATATGAATTTCAAATTTTGTATGGTTCCTGATGACTTAATTTTGTTTTCTTTTCATGATCTGGTGTGAAATGATTTGTCTATTGATATACAAAAGTTACAGTGAAATCCATTTTCAATTTTCTGATAAAATGACATTTCATTGATTTCACGTCACAAATCAAATAATTGAATTCTAATAACTTTTTGATTATTTGATGAATTTTTCTCAAACCTTCGGCAATATTTTTTATTATTTTTTCTGCTATTTTTAAAATAAACTTTTTGTCAGGGTGAACTTCCCCTTTAAGTCCTAATTAAGAGCTATGTGAAAGAAAAGGATGTATATATGATTTAAAACAAAACGATTGTGGCACCGTGGTGCCCCCCTTTTTTAAGATGATACCCTTTCACCTAGCCAGGCGGCTTCTTGAGAGTAAAAATCATTTACTGACGTAAGCTTACTCTCAATGAAGCCAGGCCTTCCTTTCTATTCATTTGCGTGTACCACCAAAAAACCTGAAACTTTCGCCCCCGAGATTTCTACTTTCTTTCTAAAAGATCTAGCCCTAAATCATGTTCATGGAATACAACTTCATTTCCGACACTATTCTACACGCTATGGATTTTATTTTTAAAGAAGAATTCATTTTAAAAAAATGGGAAAATATGACAAGACGGAAGAGATTTGCCTGATGTGTACGCCGCCATGTTTTCTTTTGTTCTTCACCCACGATACGGACGCGTGTGTCGCGTAACGTCGGCGAAGAACAATAGGGGTGATACTGAAATAATTATTTCATGGTTATGATGGTGGTGGTGTTGGTGATGATGATGATGATGATTGGTGGTGGTGGTGTTGGTGGTAATGTGGTGGTGGTGATAATGGTAAATGTTTTTTTTTATTTATATGTTTTATTGGGTCAACACTGACCAAAAATAAACAAAAATAACAAATTAAACATAATTTAAATATTTACAAGTGATCATAAAATCATTAGGAAAAAATCATATATAATAGTAAAAAGAATAAACAAGAAAAAATAAATAATAAAGGAAAATGAGCGGAAAGATTTATGCAATGGCACAGACGTGATATTTTATACAACTTTGACGGCAAGTATTTGTATGCATATATACAGGGTAAACATGATACATATAATGATACATATAAAGATGACAAAAATTCAAATTCAAACTTCCATTTCTTAAAATGAGCCGTGAGTTTGTCTTTTTTGGCCACACAATATTCAATTTTCCTTTGCTTTTTAACAAAAGATCTAAAGGCTCCAAAGTTTGGATCAACTTTGCTGAATTTACAAATGAAAATGAAGTACTTCAACAATAAAAATAAGTAGGAAATGAACTTGTCATCCGGATCACCAAACATTTTACTGAAATTAGATAAAGTAAATTGGAATCAAACTTCTGTATTAAAATAGTCAATAAATCTTGCCACAGGGGTGAAACCTTTTCACCAATACAAAATATATGAACCGATGTTTCAGGGAATTTGTTGCAAAATTCACACAAAGGGGAATCTTTCCTTTTAATCTTGAAAAGAAAATCATTAAAAGCAATGCATTTGTGAAAAACTTTGAAATAAAAGGAACGAATTTTAGTGCCTATCGAACATTTGAAGTTATTGCAATGTATTTTCTCCCATGAAATATTGTCAGGAATGGGTAAGATACTGCTCCAATATTCATAACGTGCGTCAGGGCTAGATTTGCCACTCAAGATATTTTAGGCGTAGATAATGGTAAATGTGATTATGATGCTGGTTGCAATGCATGATGTGATGATGCTAGTGATGATAGTGGGATTGTTCTGGTGACGATGGTGATGGTGAGGATGAGGATGATGGTGATGGTAATAATGGCAGATGTGCTCATGGAGTGATCATTTGAAAATGACGCTGGTTGTGATTGTGGCGATGTTAATAAAGGGAAATTCTACTTTATTCATTTAGATATGTTTGCAGCTCGGAGTACCCCTTACAAGAATCTAATTTGATTCAATTTAATTAATGTTTATTTGTTTTCTCATTTTATACTAAAATCACTGCTATGGTACGAACAAATTATTATAAGCATTATTTTTATTTTCAATATATTTTTTTCATATTACTAATGAAGACACACCTTCACAAGCCAATGCCATTTTGTCGGAATATGTAAACATGGGGAGTGAACTGTGTGTTGTATCTCAATGAATGTGTGTTATAAATATATAGTCTTAAAATATACGTTTTCAAATATTAACTAATACTACAGAGAATAAATTGTCCTGTATAAGTATTTGTATATATAAACTAAAATGTTTTGAGAGGAAAAGTAATTGTTTTGCTACTTAGTAGCATGATTATTGCGAAATACGTGTATTGAGTGGGTCTATATTACTAGACTACACTAGCATCTTGGGTCAGGAAACTGGTCAGGTATGCCGAGTTAAGGACTCGAGATGGCGCTATTGGGTTGTATCTGCTGTAAAGAAAACTATTAAGGACTGATATATCCCTGCTCGTGGTTAGCCATTGCCGTTTGGATTTTATAATGTGTTAGATTCGCCGAGAGAAGATTTTAGTTCTGAATCATGAAGTCCCCATTCGTAACGTTAACTAAGTTGTCCTCATTTTTCGAGGCTTTAAAAATGTTCCCACATCCGTTTTGTTCAGAACAACTTAGGGCTTTTGAGTGATTCCACTTTGATAATTTTATGGATCTATTTTTGTTTTCAATTATGTTAATGGAGACATAAGTTCCTGTATATTAATTTTGAAAGCTTTCGAATATATTCATAGAGTTTATGATATAGTTTAAAAGAATATTTTCCTCTGATTTCGATTCAAGTGATTCATTTCCTTTCAATATTTTCATATTTACAGTAATCAATTTACACACAACATATGACAATTAAATCAATTTGTACGATTGATAACAATCTATGTAATTGCGTAATGATTCTTAAACCAAAGTCTATATGATTTTTTTTAGGTGCTGAGTTAGGTGATGCAATGTAATGCAATGATGGAATGAGTTCTTTTTATTGAATCCTACTGCAATTCCCCGTCGACATTCTATGATCTGTTTTCCTGAGATCAGAACAATAATTTGAGATTCACTGAGGCGAGAGCACAAAACATTGAAGATTAAGGTAAGAGCATATATGGCACCATAAATGAAAATCATAGTTACACCAACGTCCCAAGGACAGCATGAATACCTAAAAAGTTTGGAGAAGTTAGTTAATGATGTCAAGTCTAATTTTCAGGGGGCGCAGAATCGAGGGGGCGGGGCTTCATGCCCCTCCCCACATTTTTCAGTATCCTTACAAACACGTGAAAATGACAATGGCGAATGTATGCATGCTCATCACCTCACACTCCCTCCCTTCAAAATCATTCTACGGCCCTTACATGTACATGACTTAAGCACATACTTCATGTACTTTTCAAGAGAATGTACTTCCCAGCTCTAGCATGTTTTATTACACCGAAACCCATTCAATATGTTCACTTTCAAATGTTGCTGTCCTGAAAAGAGGATGTTACAATGTCACGGTTTAATTTCACAGTTGAGGAATGGTGCTCTCACTATCGCAGAATATTAGAAAACAAGATAGAAATGGATAGAGGAGAAAATGGTTGCTGGATTTTTACTGGTAGAAAGTCCAAATCGGGTCATGGCATGGTAGATGTAGTGATTCCAGGTTTAGGCAAAACGGTTAGATCAGCTCACCGACTCTCCTATATGACCATCATACATTGATCATGGAAGATACCAACCCATCTTGAAGCTTCACATCTTTGTGGGACGCCATCTTGTATCAGACCGTCACATCTGGTCCTAGAGACTCACAAGGATAATAAATCCAGACAAATTTGTCATGGTCTGGGCCATTGTTTAAATTCACAACATAGACCCAAGTGTATTATTTTGCCTCGCTCTGACCGGTCTAGTACAGTTACATATTCATAAACGTCTTATTAAGCCTAAGAGTTAAGTTTTTTTCGGGTAAGGCCCGCAAAAACAAATTAATTTTATGAAGGGTGCTAGGTTGGTGGCCCTCAGTTTCCCCAGGATAATGGCTTACTAATAAATCAACATTTTGAACAAATATTAACGATTCAAAAAACATACTACATCGATGTTTTGTTTACGCCAAGCATTAATATTTTTTCATGTTTTGCAACCGTTAGAATGATATCAAAATCCATATTGTATATTTTGGTGACTGATGATTTGATCAAATTATCTGATTGTCGGTGACAGTTCTATTTTTATAACGAATTTAAAGTTATTAAATACCCTCTCAACGCCTGTAAAATATTTTGATTATTTCACTAGCGCTCAGTTGACACAAGCCTGCGAGTCTTGGTTTTCGGAAAAAAGGAGGAATGGCTCGAATCTCATGTCTTGATCAACCATGGACCTACAACTCAACATCGCCCAGTCCCGATTTCACGTCGGCACTAACTCATTGCCACACCGAGGTAACTTGACGCCCTTTTCATTCATTGTTGATAACTAAGGAGATTTGCCCATTTTTTTTATTTTTTAATGCCATGGATTTTTTTTCATATGCATGTAATTCTTTTAAATCATGTTTTCCCCTTACTAAAACTTGTAAATGAAACGAAATTTTAATATATGCCAGACTTGATGACAGTTTTATAGCTTTATACCTGACTTTATACAAATAAAGTTATTTTTAAAAATGATTGAATTCTAGATAAAAAGGAATATAAATCTGATTTGGGACAATCCTATCTTTATGATTTCAAATACATTCTTCTACAAAGCTCTTTTTTCTAATTCTATTTTGTTTAGGGGGTTATTGTAGCTGCTGCAATGTGATTTAAAAGGAAATCTGCTCAATGATTGTCTCTGATGCAAGTCTTTGGCGATCAACTCTTCTGAGGTAAATGAAACAATTTGTAATGCTCCACTTTTTTATAAAATCAGTTACTACTCAGAGGCGGGAACGGTACTACAAGGGGTAGAGAAGCAATCCCAAGAGCTCCTATGAGTTTTCAAGTAATGACAAAGATTAAGAGAATGGAGAAAGATGATTGTAAAAACAAATATATGCATATAAGTTACCCCTGTTACCCGATTTAGATAAAAGAGACACATAAAGGTGTATGAATTTGAATAAACACTGATATTTTCAGGACAATGTAAAGATTGCAATCATCCACACATCGACACAATCATTTTTTAATATATTAAATTCTTTCGACACTGACTTCAATTGGTCTTTCCTTCAAAAATAATTTTGTGATTTTTTATTTGGTAATTAGTGGGGGGTTTGCACTAGATTAAGGAAAGGATGCATGTTCATTCAGATTTTCCTCATGAATATGCATCATCAAAATCACGTGATGATAATAGTCTGTTGTTGGTTTTCTTGGGGTTTTTTTTAGAAGACGGGGAGAAAGTTCACCAGAGCATCTAAACAGCGTCATGGGTGTGAAAATAGTGTGGATATCATAAACGGAGAAAAGGACAAACTTTCTTAAATGCAAGACATCCAGAAGGAAAATAAGGTTAGTTCAAACCTGCAGTCTGCTTGATAAAAGAACTGTGAGCTTGGATTATTGTTTCTAATTATTATCTCTAACTTACCTGCTCATAAGATCCGTACAATGCTCATCTTTTTTTTTATTTATCGACCGTTTTGTCTTGATAGTGATCCTTAGACGTCGCAAGTATTCGAGGGAGCCATTGAAATGAAGTTAGCCTATATGCTACTAAATCAATCTTCTCCCGCGTTCCCAGATTCGTGTTGACACTGGCCCACAACCGATGAGGTAAGTTTCAAACTGATGAATTTCTTATACATTACTTCCCTTAATTTGATCACAAACAATAGACAAATATCTAAAGACTTTTCTCGTTATTGTGTTATACCTTTAGATGAAATTCATTCACAAATGGATGAGCAAAACCAATTAGAAAAAAAATCACAAAAATCATTTGATGGACGTGTGTGAATTTCACAAAATAAAATCACATGTCTAAAAAGTTCAATCTCTGCTCTTTGATATAATGTCTAAATAAACAAAAATAACCAAGAAATAAATAAGCATTTAATTTGTCCATGATATGGAAATTCGATTTATATTTTATTCTGACAAAAGAGGGGGTGAACGTGAAATCTTATCACGTAAGTTATATCAATATGCATTGTAATTGGGCGATTCTACCCAGAAATATTTCCTTCTCGACCATTTTTAACTTGTACAGTTTGAAATTGAATACATGTACCGTATGCATGATTGTCAGTGTATATAATTATCTAATGTTGAAAACAATGAATATTGAACATGTTGAACGTTTGTTAATTTACATAGCATGCATCGATCTGAGAAGATAGATGATTGGAGATCATCATAATCATCAGGACACTGTAACCATGGTAACCGGCCAGCTGAAAAAGGTGAAAGAATTTTCCTCATCCAATGACTCTTCACCCTGAGTGACCCGACCCAGTAGACATCATACACCACTCTTCAATCGCAGCTTTGATCATCGAGCAGTCACTGCAATGTGCAGCCTGTGAAGCAAGCCAAGGTTATGTCCTTTCTGTATGGTTATATGAAATTTATAAGAAATTACGAATTTTATAAATTATTTCATTACATTATTTACACTTATATTAGTTGTAAGATCTAAGGGAATGATATCAGTTACATAAGCATTGCTTTGGGAATTCTGGATAGAAATTAATGTTATACACCCCCCCCCCCCCCCCTAATAGTAACGATAGCCAATTTTATATAGCGCTTTTCCCAGAACGGCTCAAAGCGCTTTAGTACCCCGGTCATTGGATTCATTTCAATCCCGCATGAAAAGTCCACAATTTCCACTCCCTGGGGAGCATTCCTGGTCACACACGTCCCTCTGTTTACAAAGCGAGAGTCTGAACCACTACACCACGCCTCTTCCCCCTTGCGTATTCCATATTACCTTGGCAAGAGTTATTCCCGTAGCTGGGTGGAACTCTTCATATCATGTCACTGCAGTTCTGTTATTGGATTTTAAAAAATGAGAGTATAGAAGGCAAAAGGAAGAGAATTTAAAAATTATCCATATGAATCATTCCAGAACGATCATCGCATAGATCGTGAGCTTGATGTTTAAGGGCAGGCATCTTCCAACGTTATCATTTTGTAGACTTTTATATGTATGAAAGTGTATTTCATCGTTCTTCATGGTATATGTATAAGAGAGAGCTGAATACCTCGGCAAATTACAAAATAATGAGATTATGATTCTGTGTAGTGATAAATCGCCATTTCGTTTGGAATAGGAATTGCTCAGTAAATATAAATCATTTCTGATCGACTAAGAGGGCCAAATCACAGATTTTCAAACAATGAAATATAAGCATACATGAAAATTACATGAAAGCTCTATACAATGATCGTTAGCAGGGGTAAAATGATAGCAAAATTATTAGTTTTTGAAACGTTCAATTGACTATACTTTTCCGTTTTAAATACCATGTAAAGCAAAATATAAATGACAAAAACAAGAACCTACTGGAAAGCACGGTTTGTTTATGATCGATGAAGAGATACGGCTCTCTTCAGGAATGAAAATGGGTTTACGACGCCATGTTGAATATTAAAGAAGGAAATAAAGAAATACTTCTACGGATGCACTGTAAGAAAATTTATCCTTAAAATAAAAGAAGTTCCTGTACCAGAGTCTCGATCATGTAAAATTACAGGATATTGGTATTTGGTGTATGGAATTTTACAAATTTTCCCCTTTTTAACAGACCTCATGTTCTGTTGAATTGCAGAAAAATTCCTGTTTTGTTAATTTACAGAATGATTCTGTTATTGCTTTCTGCAAAATCTTTTTATTTTTCTGTAAAATAAGGGGTTTTTTACAGTGTGGGACACCCCTCCTACACTGCGCTATGTTTTTCCTGACATATCTAATGTATTTTCTTGTCATTAGCTAAGATCTTGGAGATCTTAGTTTGTAATGGCAAGATTCTTTTAGGTGCCCCAAGCCCCGACAATTAAACAAATCACTTAACTGGGGGCAGGTAGGCAATAAGCCGTTGTGTCGACTAGCTTGCCTCTCGCCCTCTTTTTGATGCGTTTTTGCATACGATACACCTTGGGTCTGTAGAAGTTCTCTTGCAGCTCATTACGTCAATAGGTACGCCTATACAATTACACCCTTGGAACCATGCACCATTCCTGTATTCCTGCAATCTCAGTGATAATTCAAGGGAGCCGGTCCGGGCTCATCTTTACATCAAATTTATCAAGAGGTTTTTCTATTTTTTTAGACGGTTTTCGGCTTTGCCCATTGATTTATTTATGTCCTAGTCACTAGAACAGGTTTCAGGGTTCAGCGGCTGATGTTAGAAATTTTGATTTGTCTTTTGGCATAACTATGTATTAATTATGTACTTACTATGGTTAGTTTGGTGACTATCAGCTATAGTCGAACTGTTTAATCTCGGTCTCTTTGTTGAGTGTTCGACGACGGTAAAGCGGCCGTCGTCGATGTCATCCTCCATTGAGGAGGCAGTAGCCATGTTAGTAAGGTAAGTCTACTCCCAAAGTACACTACGCAGCGAAACCTCTTCCAGCAAAAAGTCCTCACTGAAGAAAGAGTAAATCCAAACATTGAAATTGCTTTAATTACGTCTGTAGACACTGGAATAGAGTTGGCCGATGTAAGAGATTTTGATTTGTCCATAGATGCAAATGAATTCACTATAGTTTCGCGGTAGAGTTTTACGGTATTCCTGTGGAGGGACTGAGATAAGAAAAGTGGATAGCACCAGTGAAGCGGGGGCTGGTTTATAGGATGCAATGTGAATAATCCAATCTCCACTTACCGACTTTAGGCGTGTTGAGGTCCGACAGACAATCCAATATAACAAATTGCTCCAAATATTGCACGGTCCCAATGACACAAAATCACCACAAGATTATATCACAAAAATAACTTGGCTAGCACAAGCGTATTTGGATTTCTCTTAGTGTAAATGACGGAGAAATAAGGGTAGTACACAAATTTGAAATGATGTGCGGTGGAAGATGAAATGCTTGAATTTTCTCCATAATTGGAGGTGAATTTGAAAGGCGAGAAAGTGGGGCTTGAAAGTAGAGTATTCTTTTCGAAATGAGTGTAGTCCTTACAAAACAGGAGAGGAGGCTGAGTAGTAGGAAGGCTTGAGTAGGTGAGAGAAGGCAGGCTTGAGTCAGTGAATAGAGTAGTAGCTGGAGCAGGAGAGTAGACTCGACGTTTAGGGCAGGTTGAATGTCCGTCTTCAGGAGTTATTTATTAGTCCATGCAGTCGCCTTACAAATTTAATAGAAGACAACTGACCATTTTCAGTTTCAAATAAAGCAGACAGTGACATGGAATATTAGGATCTTTTTGTATTGGTATTTTCTAAAATTTTATTTATTTTACCCAGGGTAGCCTGTTCAATTATTGAAACACTGTTCTCAATCCAAGCCCTACACAAATACATATATACGTAGAACAAACATAATACATTATAATTTATACAAAACCTGTGAAATAGACTTGATTACATTATTACAAGGAAGAACACAAAGTTCGTCATCTTCATACATTTTGCAAACATCGCTTAAGCCATTTGGATGTCGCTTGATTTTTAATACGAATTAAGATGATCGAACCCAACCTGTACGCCATCAAAAGCCTTTTCTAAGTCGAAGAATGCTGCTATAACGAAATCTTGATTCATAAATAATTTATGAACATCTGTCAGTCTAGTTAAATTATAGAAAACACTTCTATTTGGAGTGAAGCCAGATTGAATGGGGACATCAGATTATATTTCTCGTTTAGCTAAAATATTTTAGTTATCATTCTGTCCACAATTTCGCACAGGACCGAGGTTAGTAGGTCCATGGTGAAACCGGTCAATTGGAATTAGCATCTGATTTGTCTTTATTTGCTTTTAATATTGGTACAACAATTGAGGATTTCCATGTTAGCGGCACTTCAGATGTTTTCCAAATTAAATTGAAAATACCAAGCAATATGACGATTGCAATATGGGGGAAAATCTCCATTGATTATTTCCAAATTATTCACGGGTTCTCTCTTTCCAAAGTCAGTATTATTAGATGACGTTTCTTCGTTTAATTCTTTTGGATTGTGAAAGTTATCTGCATTGATACTTGCCCATCAATCTTTGGTGGAAGATTGGAGAATCTGCTATGTGGTTTTTGTAAAGCTCTAACTGTATTCATACCTCTGTGAGTGGTGTATTGTATCGCAGTATCGTTCCCAAGAGTTCCTTTTAGCTTGTCTCAAAATTCTTTGTGCTACTGCCTTTTTCAATTTATAATCTAATAAATCGGAAAATTGCCAAGTTTTGCGAAATTTGCGATTGGCCCTATACCTGTATAGGTTTTCGAATAGTATCTTTGCATTCTTTGGTCCAGCTTGGGTTTGTTGGGCGAGACTTTTTTCGAGGATTAATTTTTGGACTAGATAATTTAATTGCATTTTCTTATTTTCCATCGAATTGTCATATGAATCTTTGGTAGAACCCATAATTGAGTTTGGTTAATATTTTCCAATTATTTTTGGTAGATTTCCCAGTTTGTTTTATGAACAGCCTATTAGCGGTTTGGGGGTTGCGGTTTATTGATAGTGACATTCCTCTCGTTCATATTAATCTTAATTTGGATAACAAAATTATCACTATACTCAAAGTAGTACTCATCACCTCCCACTGGCTCTTAGCAGCAAGTGTACATGAAACCATTGTTATATCGAAGCAAGACAATTTTCTTTATTTTTTTTTGTTTTAATAAATAATCAATTGCAAGTAATCACAATATTTACATGATTAGACATGATCGTAAACAAACAAAAACAAAAAAACAACATTGATGAAGGAAAAGAAAAAAAAAGTGACAAGTAACATAATCCAGAACAAATTAAAAGACAATTTGCCATTCCCGGGGTCAATTCGTGTATAATTCCCATCACTTAGTAATACCAAATTATGATCGGAGATTTAAAAAAAAAATCAACAATTTTACCCATATGATCCAGATTTGCAATCCCCATAAAGGGTTGTTACTGTTAACATCCCCGCATACTATTACATTTTGGTTACTAGCACATAAAATAGAGTCAAGATGATCGGACCTCATAGATTTTGGATTATAAAAGTTAAGTGTGTAAGAAGAGGATTCAATCGGTATTTTTACTTTTTTGGTCTTTTTCTGGAGGAGCAAACATAGTAAGAGGTGAGTTATGTAGAATTGTTGGAATTTAGATTGTGGAGGAGTAGAAGTTTGGACAACCCGCCTTGAAGATTAGCTTTTTGGGCGTTTGGATTAGTTGGCATTGTTTGGAGTTTGGATTTTGGATTTGTTTAGTGTGATAATTAGGAGTTATAATTGTTAGGAATAATATTAGTAGTAATAGGTTATATTGTATTAATTAATGGAGGACGAGGGTGGTGTGGTTTGATAAGTTCCTTATTTTTTTGAAGGGCTTCTTTCGTTACTTTATATGTATTACTGAGTAAATTATCAATATATACGTAGTTCTACATATACGATTCTTACATTAAATAATATATGAAACGAAAATATATAATTCGGTATTCAAGGTATGAAAAAGGAAAGCAGTAATTTCAAAATGATGACATATACATATGCATACATACATAACCACACATATATATATACATACATATATTAAAATTGTGCATTACATTATATGTACAATGTAACTCGTTCCTTTTTCTTTTCCAATGAGGTTAAACAACTTAACAGTATGGTTAAACAAATAAGTGTATATACTAAACACGCTAAAAGGTAGATTATGATATGTTTATATAAAAAAGCAATTCGTGCACACATGTGTCTGCATGCAAATTTGTACTTATACAGTGCGTATCAAAAAAAGTTTACACTTTGAGAAAATCCTGTAAAATTATACATTTGTAATATCCTGAAGATTTTTCCACATTTTAACATTGGTACAGATCCATTTAAGCAAATGACGATATAACTATCGAAAAATATTTCCACTTGAGTGAGCACCACTTTTGAAAAGTTAGTGAAAAATTATTTGCGCAGAACTTTGAAATAGCTATGCAAATAAAATTAAACCCTTATCATGAAGAACACGTATAATTTAGCAAGTAAAATTGATTTGAAGCTATCTTTGACCTCTTTTAACTCGTTTCCTTGCCCAATACAATTCGAAGAGTGCATTGTCCCCGCCCCCACTCCCCTACACACCAAGGCCATCAAGACGATATTTGATTTACACTGAGCTGTGATTTACATAAAATGAATTAGGCTTGATTTTCATTTTGTTAATCATTGTCAAGCTTGGGAAAAGTGTGGAGAAACAAGTATTAAATGAAAAATGAAAATTTAGTGAAAAAGTGCTGGAGATGTCTGATATAAACCTTTGTTCAGATTCAGTTATGTCCTCAGATCCAGCTGGCACAAAAAGGGTAAAAGTTGTGCTTAATAAGTGTTGAAATTTCAATTTGGGTGGCAAATTTGTTTAAAAATACTTGAATGTATCTGTTTTATCTTAACTGACTAAAAGTGCAAGGGAAATGTATAAAAAATGTATCGCAGGGTAAGTTTGATTTCGCCCTTTCCTCTTGACACTGCGTGAAAACGAGCATTTCTGCGCAAACAGATTTCTGCGAGCTTTACAAAAATGGACAGTGCTCACTCAAGTGTAAGATTCTGTCAAAACTTTTACTTCCATTGGATAGATGAGACCCAAACCAAAGATTATATGTGAAAAAATTACCCACATGTTGTATGTTTTTTAATTCCCAGAGCTTTTTCAAAGTGTAAACTTTTTTTTGATACGCACTGTATATGTGATTTTTTTACTTATATAGGTGATTTCTATACATATATATTTTTTTATTTTTTTATGTCTGATTTGGCATGTGTTATAAACTATGCTTATATAACTCAAAGGAATAAGGTACAATAATCCACCTGTTCAATCTGTATATTGTATGTTTAATAATGTTGTTTTTCCATCCCCCGTTGAAGGTAAACACTGGGGTATGTTTTAATATGTTTACTTTCTTACCCTAAGGTCAATTTTATCCTCTAATTATGCAAATAATATCCATAAGAAACCGGAAGATCCCTATAAAAAAGAATTTGTGAGTTTTGGGCATAAGTTCGGTTAGGTGGATCGTCGCTAGCCACTAGCCCGGCCTACGGCACCGTCGTACCACGCCCCTCCGGTACATTGTCAGGGCCTTTCGGAGGAGGGGAACACTTCTCCTAGGTCACTCAGGTGGAGACCAATGGTGCCTTAGCCCCCTAGCCTACTGTCATGAGGCACCTTCAATTATGGTGGTTAAAGAAAGGATGTCCTAAAAAACTAAAAGATATTATTTACTAGAGGTAGACTTGAAAAGGAGGTGAGTGTTTGTCGAATATGAGATTTATTATCGAGTTCATTATATTATTAAGAATGACAATGGTGTATAATATTATATATTTATACATCAAATTATATCTTTCTAATTAGATTGATGTATATTTGTTTGGTATAATGACATGTTCATTGACTTGTTTCTTATATGTGTAATTTTTCCAGGCTTAAATTTGACCTCTAATTATGCAAATAATATCTTATTTGGACATAAATTCAGTTAGATGGATCATCACTAGCCCAGCCTACTACACCGTCTTACCACGCCCCTCCGGTACGTTGTCAGGGCCTTTCGGAGGAGGGGAACACTTCTCCTAGGTCACTCTGGTGCAGACCAATGGTGCCTTAGCCCCCTAACCTACTATCATGTTGCACCTTCAATTATGGTGGTAAGATTGTATGGCGGTACTTATTGCGTGCGTGCGGACCTAGAGGAAATTAACAGCGGGCCGGCGGAATCGCCGGGCTGGTGAGTTTTGGTCGGTGGCGGCGTGTGGAGAACTTGCGTCGGCGGAGGAGCGGGAACGGGTGTCTCTGGTGTGGCGTGTTTGAACTACGTTGGCATAGCTTATGCCGTTTGTAATTTTTTGCTTTTGGGGAATTTACTCTTGAGTGCTTCAGAATAAGATATTTTTTCTGTGTACTTTACATTTTGCACACGTTTTGCTTCTTTGTAAGCTTCACACCCCTGGTAGGCTGCGCTATGGTGCTTTCCGCACCTTAGGCAGATGGGGTCGTCTTTTTTGAGAGTTTTCGAGGGTATGATTTCCCCCACACCTGACGCATCTCGTTTTGTATCTGCAGGTTTGTTAAGGTGACCAAAACCTTGGCACTTTTGGCACCTTTGTACCGTTGGCACGTATTTGGTGACTTTTTTAGTCATGTATCCAATGTGGATACTTTTTGGCGGCGCTTCGCCTTGCTTGAAAGACAAAATAATGGCGGTGGTGTCAGTGAGTTCGCCGTTTACCGGGTTTTTTTTTCATTCTTTTTACGGCGGTCACTCCTTGAGAGTTAAGCTCATCAAGGAGCTCCTCGTCCGTGACGGATTGAGTAATTCCTGTGATTACTCCTTTTTCTGGCGGGTTTTGCATCCAAATAAATGCTTTTAAGTGCATGTTGTCAAGAGAATCTAGATTTAAGGCCCTTTTCTTTTGCCTTTCATCTTTGCATTTTATGAGGATGCAACGTCCCCATTTTTTTATTTCTTTAGGTTCCCCAATTTTAGATTTTATTTCATTCGCCACATGAATTGGGTTTAGTTTTGCGATTGATTTTTGCTGCTCGATTGGAGCAAGACAAATTGTTTGTAGCGATGGCACGTTTTGTGGAGCCTCGCTCTTTTCTGGCGAGCTGTTTCTCGCTCGTTTCTTTTTGTTGGTGACGATTTCAAAGTCGTCGGACTCATCCACACCCGCCATTATTTTGAGTTTAGAGTGTTAGTTGTGGGAGAGGTTAGAGGGGGGAGACTTCCAATAACCTGGAGCAAGACAAATTGTTTGTAGCGATGGCACGTTTGGTAGAGCCTCGCTCTTTTCTGGTGAGCTGTTTCTCGCGCTTTTTATTAGTTGGAGAAGAGTTTAGGGGGAAACTTCAAATAACCTTGTCTGCAAGCTGGGTCCTGTAACCGATATCTCTCCGACGATTGGCAAGCAGAATTTAATACGAGGTGTAATGTGAGAAGAAAAGGCCGAAAATCACCTGAAGAATGTGAAGAGTATGAAGAGTAAATGGTCGTCGAGAGTGCGAGTGCCCCTTCCCATATCGCCCTATTTCCGCACCTTAAGCAGAGGGGGTCGATCCTTCTTTTGGCAATTATCGAGGGCATGAGTACCCCCACAATGAACGCATCTGGTTTTTGACGCGTGTTTGTTATATGTGACCAAAACCTTGGCAGTTTTGCCACCTTTGTACCGGCGGTACGTATTGGATTTTGAGACCTGGTGGGTGTTTCATAAAGCTGTTCGTAAGTTAAGAGCGACTTTAAGAACGACTGGTGAACCTTTCTTACGCCCTAAGCTATCACAATGAACACTGAATGGTGCAAATTTACCACAAGAAAGGGTCACCAGTCGTTCTTAAAGTCGCTCTTAACTTACGAACAGCTTTATGAAACACCCACCAGGTCATGAATCGAATGTGGACACTTTCTGGCAGCGCTTCGCCTAGCTTGAAAGACAAAATGATGGCGGTGGTCATGGTGGTGTCGATGAGTTCGCCATTTACGCGTTTCTTGATTCTTTTTACGGCGGTCACTCCTTGAGAGTTAAGTTCATCAAGGAGCTCCCATTAGTCTATTATTAATAATTCTTTCCATTAATTTAAAGAGACATGAGGTCATAGATATTGGTCTAAAACTGTTTACATGATTAGTATCTTTATTAAGTTTGGGAATAGGGGTAATGATAGTGTGTTTCCATTGATCAGGAAGATGGGAAGATGACCAGATGGAATTTAAAAATATATAACAGAAATAGTAAACTTTGTTAGTTTTTCAAAAGTGTAGGAAGTTTATCCTGGCCGGTTGAAGGAGTAGAATTTAAAGCATCGATTAACTTCCTGTAGGTCAAGTCTTCATTAAGCAAGCTTGTATTGAAATTAGTGGCAGTGGATTTTTGCGATAACTTATTTGTTAAATCACTGTAGATGTTAATTTTCATAAAAATCGGCGAAAATGTTTGATTTTTCAAAGTCGTCTTGAGACTTTTTTACCTTTAAAAAGCAAGGGAGCATTAAAAGGATCGGACCGAGGTTGTCTCATACTGTAGATTTTATTTTCTTCCAGATTTGAGAGAGGGAGGAAAATCGATTGAGTGTGGAGCAATAATTCACCCAATGCTCCTTTTTGGCTGTTCCGATAATAGGTTGGGCTTCAGCCTTCTTTTTCTTATCAATTAAAGCCTCCTTGAGTAAAGATTTCCTAAATTTCCTATTGGCTTTATTTCTTGCCTTAATGGCCGCCGAACATTTTTTATTCCACCAGGGACATGGTGGACGTTTCCCTTTTGAAATAAGATTTAGGGATAGATTGGTCCGCAGCCAAAAAAAATCTTTGAAATAAAATTATTGTACATTTCTTGCGTGTTTTGATTGAAAATATCATTATAGGTAACAGAGGATAAATAAGATTGATAAAGCTCCCAGTTAGCTTTATATAATTGATTGAGGGTGGGTTTGAAATTGGTGCTGAACTGGTCGTAAGTGGTATGTCGGTCATTATTCAGTTATGATCGCTGCCGAAGTTTTCCTCGGCAACGGACCAATAACATTTAGAAGCCAGGAAGGGTGATGATGAAAAAGATAAATCAATGGAGGTGAGCGTACCATTAGCAGTGTTTAGATGTTTAGAAGGGTAGGAGAATACCAGGTTGTTGGAAGTAGTAAAAGAATCGATTAGGATGTGTATATCTTGCCCGGATATCTTGGCAAAGAAGCACCCTCCCCCTGATTTGGTCTGAATTTACTTGCTGAATATGGGCTATCCTCCATATTTCTTGATTTTTCATTTATTTCATTTATGATTATATAAAAATAAAAACAAACAAATGTGACAAGCCTTCCTTGGTGTATTCAGTACATCTTGAACTGATATCCAGATATTCACGGCTTGGCCTTTGCCTTGCAGCCATCTACATCAAAAACATAAAAGAAAAAAATCTACAAATTATTTTTAAAGAAAAATCTCTATAATTCATAACCATTGGGTACCGTTCATTACTTTTTTTAAATATACGTTCTGGACTGATCGTACAGGGATTTGTTCTAAGGACTGTTTGCAGTTACGTAGATCTGTATTATATGGAATAGCCTCTTTGTACATGTATGCGGAACAACCTTTATATTCGGAAGAATGGCTTTTCCCACATCTTGTACACTTTGGGGAATCCTTTTTGTGGACAGTTCTCAAAAGTGTGCTGATCCCCACAGCGCACACATCTCGTATTGTTATGGCATTGCCCTTGTACATGCATGTGTACATGGTCAAACTGAAATTGAAGCACCGAATTACCGGGTGATGGAAAATTTCAATTTTGTATGTTTCATATATGAAGTTAACACTTTGGGGTAGTGAGTCTCGGTTAAATGTTATCAACACACATGGGGTTTTGACGAGTTCCCCATTTACTCTTTTCTGAAATCCTTTGACATTAATAACGTCTTGGTCTATACATGCTATAAGTAGCTCATTGTCGTCGGGTTGGTTTTTGTCTACCGAAGAATAACCCCCTTGCTTGATTTTTGGAAATCAGTTACTCTGAACTTCAATTCCTGCCAATTTGTTATTTTGACTCCTTTTTCTTGTTCACCATCTTTGCACTTGATTTCAAGGGTTCCATTTATCTTTTTTTCATACCAATTATATCTCCTAACTGCTTTTTCATATCATATATTCTTACAGGGTTGATATTGCATATATTGTTATTTGTACCCTTCAAGGTGACATTGAACTTATTGTTTGGGGTCTTACGAGGTCGGGGTTCTCTACCATTTTTTCTTCACCTACACTGCTTCGAATCCTTTGCCTTTTTCTTTTGAGGTTTGCCCCCCTTTTTTTCCTTTTTACTGGTATCCATCCACCCTCGTCCTCTGCATCATTAACAGAAAAGTGACGAGATATATTAGATGCTGATTCTAGAGGTGTAGTGAAATTTAATTCAGCCGCTGACTGTAAGTGTGGAATTCGATTCAATTTTTGGTGGACATTTTATCGATGATGCTACGTTGCTTGTCAACGTTGAGGCAACGTTGGAAAAAAATTCCCAACGTTGATTCAACGTTTGTCCAATGCTGTATTGTTACCTGGGAATGCTTGTATTGATCATTCTTGCATGAGGGACAATCATCACTGCGGCATAATTTACACGCATTTTTCATTTGTGTTCGTACTTGTTGTACCCTATCAAACATTTTTCACAGAAGTACCCTCTATCGTAAAATGCTGGAAGGGATGTCACGAGATCATTGTGATCATCGTGCCAATATATGGAGTGTTCTATATTCTCGGGACCTGCATAGACTTTGGTGTTCATATTCTGTTTTGAGATGACAAGGACGCTATAATTCTTCCGTACTTTTATTTTTTTTCGATGGCCACATTTCGTGTACGGGACAAATGCTTCATTGTGCAATTCTTATGCATAACCTTTTTGTCTACCTTAACTCTTGTCTAATCGAATATTCCAGTTAGGGTCATTTTCTATTCTTGCAAAGCCATTTACGATAGCCATCGCACAACACTAGCTATCACCCCCCCCCCCCCCTTGTTATTCTAATAACACTCCTCAATTTAAGCAGTTGTCCATATTTAGCTTCACACGTCTCCGTAGATTCCTTCCCCCCCCCCTGTGGCATTTCTAAGTACATTACATTAAATGAAATATCCTCGTCTTATGAAACCTCTTCTTGTGATTGCAAGACTGATACAAGTTTTAATGAAAAAGCATCATTATTTAGCTGTTCGCGCCTAACAAAGGGCATACTTACTGGCTTATCTAACTGTGGTGCGTTAAATACCTCTCACAAAATCGCTAGTACCATTAGCACCATTAACCATCTCATTTACAATCTCGTCGAACATTCCACTCACACCAGGCATCATGTCAATATTATTATTGGACCGTGTTGTAGTACAGGTCTAAAACTAACTGTATAATCAGTACAATTAGCATTGTACTTCTTGTTTCGCTTCTGGTTTAAAACATTTCTCACACTGTAGGCGGGTAGGGCATCATTTTTTCTTGGTAGGACATCGGTGGAAGACCGTTTGCGAGATGACGAACCCTTAGCCTTGCTTGCCCATCCTGTCAGTTGTCGGGAGTCTACTGGTGGATGGGTCACCTGTGGTGTAGTCCACTGCTGGTTCACCTCGGCCATAAGTGGGGGTCTTGTTACTGACAATCCACCTGATGTCGAAGGTTCACCCCGAGTGTAGTCCGGTAAAGTGTCATGAGTCGATGGTCCCGCCCCCACTTGAAATCTGGATTGTGGAAGACCCTTGTTGTTGGCTGTCATTGTTGTCAGATCTTGGGACTGAAATTCCCAGTCTGGTAATAGATTTGGTTCTGTTTGAAACGAAAGTAGTTACCACTTGCAATAATCACACAATCATTCAATATCTATATATAACATAAATTTAATTCAGAGCGACCAGCTCTATAAATGTATGTATATAGTTAAAGAAATTGAATAATCAGAATTAAATCATGAATCACATGCATATCAACATAACATCAAACTGTATTCAGCAGTTAACATCAGCATGAATTAACCTATACTGAATATGTTGCAATATGTATCTAATGAGAGTGATTTATTTATATTTAATCAAGGCCTAATAATTTGGCATCCAAACGTGACAATATTTTTGGTTATTAATTCCACCAATTAAGTTTCATCAAAAGAGGGTTTATACTTGGATGAATATACTGGACCGTAGTATATCTAATCTGGTTATAATTTATATAGTTCAGAATAAGGACCCCTTCGACATCGTCAATGACTATCGTTGGTCCGATGAATATAGTCGTCTAAGAGCGAGCTGCGGTGGCTTCGACGACGCGAAGTAAAGCGAGCGAACTCTCGACGAAAAGCCAGTCCAGATTCGCGGACGAAATGATGGGGGCTGAGAGCCACAAGATTGCTACGATGAATCACAAGTCACGAACTCTGAGTTCAAGGATGAAGTACGAGCCCAGCTCGTCCAGTTCTTTGGAACAGTCGTGCCTGGTGAGATGAGGGCAGATGTGGTGGCTTTACCTGGCCTGTGCTGCCTGGATCCAGCCTGCCAACGATGGGGATTAAGACTCCGCTGTGCCTGCACTACACAGCCTGCAACATACACCCAAAGTAATGGCCTACGAGAACCACACCCTCACACTCCGAGTTAAGACCAAATGTGGAAGGGTCTTCCTCTCCCGAGAATCAAACGATTTCTGATTTGCTTTTACTCAAACACCACTCCATCTTGACTCTCACAAAGACAAAGTCATTAACATTCTCAATATTCCTCTGCTTGACGAGACCATTCTGAGAGAAGATCAAGATCTTCCTGAACCTTCTTAAACGCATACCAAGGTTGCGGGCTAGAGTACTATATTCATTTCATTTTCATTTATTGGTTTCTGCAACACTTTTTCATGAACATATTAACAAAGAAAATACAATAATAATATACATATAACTGACAAGCAAAACATACAAAAAAATAAAAATAATGCATTTTCTATTAAAACATCGATTATTAGAAGGTTGCAGGGGTTGCCACTATAAGCTGAGCTTGACTGCGTGGCAACATCGATGGCGACATCATCCGCAAACATTGCAACATTGCAACTTTTACAAAAGGTAACAATATCATTAATATAAAATTTGAAGAGTAGGGCTAATCACACTACCCTAGGGTAGCCCTATTAAACTCTTCTTTAAAGAAGTTAAACTATTATTGATTTTAACTTGAAAAGTGCGCTCTTTAAGGAACGAGGTTATCCAGGCAAGCAAATTACCATTAATACCGAACTTGTTAGAAAGTTTATATATTAAGATATTTCGATTAACTCCATCAAACGCCTTTTCTAAATCTAGAAAAACGGCTAATGTCGAGTGTTTAATGGCAAATGCTCTGTGGATATCTGTGTCTAACCTGGTTAAATTATCCATCACATTCCTTTTTTTAGTAAAGCCAGATTGCACAGGAGATAAAATATTATCGTTCTGGCAAAACCATGAAAGTCTATTTTATTAATAATTCTTTCCATAAGTTTACAGAGACACGAGGTCATAGATATTGGTCTAAACCTATTTGCATGATTAGTATCTTTATTATGTTTGGGAATAGGGGTAATAATCGTGTGTTTCCATTGATCAGGAAGATTTGGGAGATGACCAGATGGAATTTAAGATATATAACAGGAACAGTTCTTAGGTAGTTTTTTAAAAGTATAGGATTAAGTTTATCCGGACCCTGGCCGGTTGAAGGAATAGAGTTTAATAAATTGATTAACTCCCTGTAGGTCAAGTGTTTATTGAGCAAGCTTGTATTGAAATTAGCGGCAGTAGATTCTTGTGATAAGTTATTTGTTAAATCACTATACCGTGTGTCTCAAAAAAAACCGTAACACTTTTGAAATGGTTGCCAAATTGAGCATATGTAATTTTATGAAGAAATGTCGATATATATGGAAAGCTGAAGGACCAACCTTTCATATGATATGAAAAATTGGGAAAAAAAATCATGCTTCGATGAACAGTGTTCACTTAAGTTAGAGGTATGAAAATGTGCCTGCGCAGGATTTTTCCTTCCAATTTTGGACAGGTAAGTTACTTGTAGCTTACAAAATAAGGTCGATATAAGATATTCATGATCGATGGATCAACAGGATATTTTGAATACCTTGAATACCATTCCTTTTTCTCTGTTATTTATCAATCCCGAAACACCACCGCCCACCCCCCCCCCCCACACACACACACACGCACACACACTTCCACTCCCATCTTATTGTATCATTGATCTGGTAGATGTGAACGGGATTAAGGATGAATGGGAATTAGTTAAATTGAAATATTCCAAATCATAATTAACATTACGCAACCCACTGTCCTCCCCCTCCACACACACACACACACAACCTTCTTCCTATCCTCTCACCTACTCCTTCCTTTTTTATCACTTTTCTTCTGAAAGTTTGG
The DNA here is from genome assembly GCF_018143015.1 of Lytechinus variegatus. Lineage (NCBI taxonomy): Eukaryota > Metazoa > Echinodermata > Echinoidea > Temnopleuroida > Toxopneustidae > Lytechinus > Lytechinus variegatus. The sequence goes on from NC_054744.1 coordinate 10,766,382, forward strand.
TGGATCATTTTTTTCCATTAATAATCAAATCATTAACCAGTCACTCATTTTGATCAATGAAATCAATCGATAAATCACTGAAACATTAATTCCATCATCTGGAGATAGGCTTCACCGTTGACATTGTTGTCAAAGAAGACAGGCCCGATGATGTCCCCTCTGCCAGTGAGACCGGCCCACATCGTCACCTTGGACCGGTTGTCCTTCCTTTGGTAGTAGAACTCTTCTGGAGGATGCCCTTTATTCCGGTATGCCACAAGATTGTGCGTGTTGACCTGAGCATTGCGAAACCGGACTCGTCCCCTATCAACAAGTCATCTAAGAATCGCGCCGGTCTTCGAAGAAGCCACTCACAAAATCTTGTGCGACGCTGACGATCTCCTGGAAGAAGCTCGTGCCTCTTGATCATCTGGTAAGGGTGGTAGTGAAGATCAAGTCGCGTGATCCTGTTGAAGGTGGCGTGGGGTAGATCTGTAGGATTTCGCCGACAGCTGATGTCTCCATCCTGATGCTCCTGAATGGCTTGACGAACCGCTTCAATATTCTCTTATAAAAAACCGGATGTTCCCTATTGTGTATATTTTGGAGTTTTGGACATAAATTCAGTTAGGTGGATCATCACTAGCCCAGCCTACTACACCGTCTTACCACGCCCCTCAGGTACGTTGTCAGGGGCTTTCGGAGGAGGGGAACACTTCTCCTAGGTCACTCGGGTGCAGACCAATGGTGCCTATCCCCCTAACCTATCATGTTGCACCTTCAATTATGGTGGTTGAAGAAAGCATTTCCTTATAAAAACTAAGAGATATTATTTACTAGAGGTAGACCTGTATAGGAAGTAAGTATGTTCTAATGAACGAATATAGGATTTCTTATCGAAATCATTATCATTATTAGGTATGATAATGGTGGATGATATTATGTACTTATACATCAAACAAGTGTTTCTAATCAAATTGATGTATTTTTATACGTTGTGAAATGTTTATAAAGAAAATTTCCTAGAAATCTGAACGTATACATAGTTTCATTCAATTATAACAATTTTATGAAAGTCGGATAAACCCAATATTGACCTCTAACCACATGAGTGGTGGTCTGGGTTTTAGAGGCAGGTCTACACCTGATGAAGGTGGGAAGCAAGATTGATTTTTCCTTGCTTTTCCTGTATGATTTTATGTAAGTCTCTGTTTGTCCAGTTACTATATCTACAGACAGGCTAATTAGCCAGCTGTACCAGTATATGTTAAGTGTGAATAATATAAAACTTTTATAAAAGAACAGCTTTACTCTATGAGTTGATCTAAAGCTTAATCCTAGTATTATAGCTTTTATCCCCCGAGTATTCAGTGTGGTGTTACTCATTAGTAGTTGATCATTATGTACCACTGAACTCTAACAATATAGTTCACTGGGTTATACTGTACACAGTGTTTACAGGTTGTTCTTAACTTAAAGTGAAATAATGAATATCTTATTTGTAGTGTAGCTAAGAAAGACAAATGAGAATATACTTATATGTGTTGTCACACATGAAGATATGTGTGTTTCATATGATTGTCGTTTGCTTTAAGTTTAGAATGAATGATTAATAAGTATTATATTGAATTTGTATAACGATAATAGTATGCCTTGTAACAGAGCTAGGCACATGGATGACCGATATGACGGGTAACTTCCCCGTCGGGATTGGGTGACCATCCCATGGGTACACCTTCACCTGGGAGAGCCGCGAAGAGGAACCAATGCACCTTCGTGTAACATTACTGCTAACAATCCGAGAAAAGTGGGGGAGCCCTCAACCGTTGACCACAAGAGTCATACCAGCTCTTTTTCTGGCCCCGGATACCGGTTCATGAACATGCTAGCCAAGTTACAAGGGAATATTAGCAAGTTTCAAATATGTTTGCAAAAATTAAGTCTTTACATTGTCATATATATTATTAAACTTGAAATATACAAGTTTTATATATTATTGTGTTTGCCATTAATTTTGAGAATAATAGATAATCATAGTTTGTCAATCATATTATGAAACCTCTTGTTTTGCATACGTAAAATATATTAAGGTTGTCCATTTTTGGACCCCCCCCCCTTCCACACACACACACACACTTATGCCATTTGCATCTGAGCAATAGATATATTTAAGCTACCCATTTTAAACATGAGAAGAAAAGATAAGGGAATATCTTGGCCTGTCTTGTGTCAGATGATAAATGTGATATCAAACCTAATAAAATCAGAAACACAATAGATTATTCATCGAATATTGACATAATGATCCCCATACTATTTTGTTAACGTACGCAAGTAGTCATGGCACATATTATACACTCTCAAACAGACAAGCACATACACCCACGTACATCAGACTTTGATGAAAGCTATGAAAATATCCTCACAAGCCCTTCTCGTAAATGATCCGTAGCCATGGTAACTGAAATCACGCTGTAGTGGTATAGTGGTTTGAATCAGTGTTGCAAGCGTCGATGTCTTTTATTGTAACCTCGAGTTGGTTCCTGTTCTTGGATGGATACATCATTTCTTTCCTGGTGGATATTTGAGTTTGGATTCGTTCTTGTACTCCTAACTTTTAGCGATTTCCTTTGGGGTTTGCCCTCCTGTTTTATTTACTATTAACCGTCCATCTTTCCCCCATCTTCCAGCTTCACTCCCTTAGGAGTGATGTGTAATGTAGCGTCACTCCTTATTAAATGAAGCCGTTGCACAATATCATATTGTGTTATAAAGCCGTTGGTGTTGATGACACTTGTCCATGTACCTGTAAGTCATCAACATGGGGTAGGAACATGGTATTCATTTTGTTATCATTGGTTCCCCAAACAGCCTTGAACAGGAACTGCCGAACATATGTCATATCTGTTGGTGTCAAATGCAACAACTGCGGGATTTTAAAGTATGGTGGTGTTCTGACTGGTATCGGTGTTGTAGCGACACCAAAAACTGTTTTAAACTTTGTTATTGATGGTCTGAATTGCAGTTTATTTCTCAATGTTTTTAAGTGGCAAATGTCCGTAATAGGCATTCAGTGCTATCAATTTAAAGGGTTTTTATAAGTTAACGGATTTATTTCTTTTTTAAGTGTAGGGCTCTCCCGATGGCTCTCGATCTCCTGAGCAAAGTCCGTGCTTTCCCGTATATGCATGTTGTGGAATAAATCATCTGTACGGTTACATACATCGCAAAGACAACTGTGATGCTTATTAATGCCAAATATAAATTTATCTAACTACTCCGGGGCGTATATGAACGATTACTTCTCTTCCAGGGGCCCGTTGCATGAAACTTTTTAACTGAGAAAACTCAAATTGTTTTTACCGGAGTTTTTGCCCTGTGTTAAAGTCAGTAGCAGAAATCAGACTAACCTTAGTTTTCAGTTTTTACCAGAGTTTTCTCAGAACCTGGTAAAAAGTTTTATGCAACAGCCGAGGCCCCAGGTCTGACATCTAAAATGAGTATGTACGGATAGAGGCTTGGATGCTTTAATGTGACTGTTGAAATGTTGTAGTGTTCAATTCTATGTAATGCTCTTGCTATTAAAAAAAATAGGCCTGATATAATATTGACGTTCACCGACTCGATGGCTAAAGCTGTTTAGCCAAGAGTTGGCTTTCTCATTACCAATAGATTTCAGGGGTATGACGTCATCAATTTATTTTTTTACATTGTGAAAAAGCTGTTATTTGGTTAAGAAAAGCGTCCTGAGTTTGTTTTTTTACGGTGCTCCTTCACTTCCTCTCCACAACATTACGACCGTTTACTGTTTTCTTTCTTCAAATGCATTTATTGCATATTTATCAAATTTAAATAGTTTTATTTTTCTCAACAAACATCAGATCAGAAATAACGATGTACGAGAGAAATGAAATATATTAAAAAACAATTTATACCACTCGGTGGAGGATTGAATGATCAAAGAATAAATACCAAAAGTGTTTAAGAAGCGGGGTTATCTCATCTAGGGATTGTACTGGATTATTACATATATACTCAATTCAGTCTAGAGTGATATGCACGTTAATTTAGTTTGTTTTTACTGAGGTGAGAAACTTTGATTTTTTTATGTGAATAATACTTAAGGTTTGCATGTGATATATGTATTGTAACCAATGTTGTATTCCAATGAATTATATTCTTTATTTCACATTCAGTTATAGTACAATAGTATGATTGTGTTTCCTGCAGTTTTATCGTACTACTCTTTGATAGTTTTGAATAAATAACTTTGTTTACATCGGAAGGATTATTGTTAATTTGCATTAATATGCATAATGCGGTGTAAAAAAATAATTGTTTGGCTTATACCATGTCTTTATAAATGTAAGCCTTTGTTAAATAATCGCAAATGAATAAACCGAACTGAAATGAATCGTCAGTTTTTTGTATTAATTTCTATTGTCATGTTTACTGAATCATTCAAAAGTGGATTACCATGAATTTTTTTTCATTCTCCGTTTATGTGAAAACACTGATAACCCCATAACAAACTAATTCAGAAGAGATGAATAAGAAAGAGAGATAAATGGGATAAAGTAAAAGAGAGGGAGGAGATGAGAAAATAGACAGAGATAGAGAGTGTGGAGAGATAATTTTATATTTCTGAAGAGATGAATAAGACAGAAAGGAAAAGAGAGCAAGAGATAAATATAATTGAGTGAAAGAGAGGGATAAGAGAAATCGAAAGAGCTAGATAGATGGGGAGGGAGAGAAAGAGAGATACAAATTTATTTTAGAACAGATTAATGAGACGATGAAAGATGGGGAGAGGCCTGGGGACAGAGGCACTAGACCCGGCGCACACTAAGTTCTATGCGATACGTTGCGATCCGATTTTCAAAGAACTTTCAAAACTTTCATATAAATGCAAAATGCGATTTATTAAAACAAAAATCGTGCCGTATCGGATCGCATAGTATGCGCTGGGCTATAGGGCAGGATGCGAATTTTTCTCCGTTAGTACTTGTGCAAACTGGCGGATCCAGGGGGCGGTACGGGCCGCCCCCCCCCCCCCCCGGATCCGCCAGTTTGAGAGGCACAATTAAAATTTGTAATGTGGATCCGCCGCTGCTTGTGCTCCCGGCAGTTATGTATAAGAATATAAATCTTTGACTTGTATTTTTTTTTTAGAGTCTAGCATAATTTTTTGTTTTGAAAATTTTATTTTCTTTCCTCTTTCAAATCAATAAGTTTACAATCACAAAACAAACAAATAAATATATCAATATCAATGACATTACAAATATTCTTAAAATGATTTGAAATGGAGTTAAACTGCCAAATTTCTCTTCTGTAACAATGTCAAAGCAGAGTTTGCCCAAAGTTTTAATTTGAAAAAAAATACTGCCCTCTGCGCCTGGTACACAAGTAATGAGAGGGGGAAATCGCAGACTAAAGCTGTGACATGGGGAGTGGCGTGGCCGGCGCCCTTTGAATTTTCAAGAAGTGGAAAAGTGAAACCAACGAGCATGGATAAGAAGCCGGAAAGTAAGAGGAAGAATTTTTATCCAGAATTCTGTCTATATCAGGTTCATCACTAAAACAATTTAAATATCCGATCGGATCTCAGTTTCAGGTTTGTTTGCCCTTCTGATACCCAAATTCCAAGCCCCTTTCTATCTTATATTCATTTGGTCAACTACTAAGTCTAAAAGCCTTTGGGTCCTATCGATTGGTCTGAATGTTGCTTGGTGTATACTACACTTGGTCCAACTTTCATTGAGTCTTATGCCCAGATACTACTTTGTAATTTGTCTAGTTATTGTCTTGCACCTTTTTTCAAACGCAAATTCAAGTTATTAATAGTGAAATCTGTCTATGATGTTAAACAAAAATAATGATAAATTGTCTAAACCTGCTAAATTGGGCGATTAGATCAAATATTTATTGCACGAAATGGGTTTTTTTTTTGCTGTTATACCATGCAGGATTAGCTCAAATAGAAATTAAACCACATGGGTGAAGACCAAGTGACAATTTGTTCCCTTAAAGCCCCTTATGTAAATGATCGATACTGTCGGGGGAAGGGGGCAACTCTTTCTGACACCCTCTTTTTTCTTTCCTCTGTAAAATTCTTTATCCCCCTCTGTTTTCTTTTTCTTGTCTATATTTTCTGTGGTCTTTTGGGTAGACCAAGTGACAATTTACCCTTTTAGGCTCCATCAGGAAGACAATTTGGAGGTGGGGGGGGGGTAAACTCTTTCTCTCACCCCCTCTGTCCTTTCCTCTGTCCAGTTCTCTCCCCCCCCCCCTCTCCAATGAGCCTTTATTTTGCGTCTATATTGTCTGTATGTGTTTGTATTTTTCCCCGATTTATTTCATTTCTTTCATAAGTTCTACAAAACATTCCAAACACTGCTGTAAAATTACTAGTAAAATGAAGAATACACTTCACAATCTAATTTGATACTTTTTATTGTTTTTTATTATTTTTTTCAATAATTTTTAGGTACTTACAAACACATATATAATCATATTTCTTTTGCACTTTGCAAACTTTTCTTGATACTTTTCAATCATGTCAGCACCAGCCTACTTTTCTTTCTCCATTTCGATTTTGTTCTGAAACAAAATGATGAGGAAATCAGAAGGATTTCGTCATTTTTTGCCATTTTGTATTCAGAACCGTCTGTATCACGTGACCCACCAGCTCCCTTCCCGCTGTACATCCGTAACCCAAGATAACCTGCTCTCATCATCACAAACCAACGCAATCCAATGAACACTCCTGAAGTTTTTCACTCCCAAGATGGAGAAGGATTTTAAATTCTCATCAGTCTGGATTAAAACTTAAGGAGCGTTCTAGAATGTTATAGTTTTGATGTAAAGGCAAGTTGCTTGGCCTTCGAATGCTCGCAGTACTAGAGGAACTGACAAAATCACTCAACCATTTGTGATCAGACGCTTTCTGGACTTTTCTTTAAATACTTTCCTAGTCTTTAACCTTTGTCTTGGCCACTTCTCTTTTCTGTACGCTTTCTACAAACCATTCCATCATAATACTTATGATACTACTTATAATATTTTACTTTTTAGTTCTACTACTTACATTACTGCATAAATATATAATATAAATATATACTATAGGTTTTTGTGTCATAATACTATAACTTTTTCATTTTTTTCATGAGATTATAAATAACAATTCGATATCATAAACATTTTGTTCGTCATAGACATAAATTTCTGAGCATTCTTTCTATTTGCTTCAACTTCTTCCAATGTGTAGGTCATATCTTCAGGTGCCATTTTGACACTCAGATGCATTTGTGTTTTGGGAGATACTTTCCTAATGGTCTAGCCTTTTACCCTCAATTTCCATTTCAATTCTTTTCCATATTTCTTTCTAGGCAAAGACCTTGTTCATGCTCCGTAACGACACCAATAAGGTTTCCTGGTCGTATACGGAGTCATCTGGTCGTGACTTCCATTTTCCTTCCCGCGGGATAATTCCCGATCCCAAGCATATAGATCTCTGGTGTTTCCCGCTTAACGGATGCGGGCAAATCTTGTGAAACCCTGTAGCTCATCGAGAGTTTTAATTTCGATGTATTGAAGGTTTCAACTGATTCACAGAGGTTGGACTAGCTAGGAAACAACAAAATACCTGTAAACTTGAGACAAGAATGTCCGCAGTACTAAAGAAAATGCAAAGTCACTTCAATTCATTAGAGTGACCAGATGCTTTCTCTCCAATTCTCCCTTTATCTACTCCATCATAGTAATTTATGAATATCGTTTTTTAGCTTTTTTTTTTGTCTTTTAAAGGATCTTTCCATACCCGCTTGGGATTTTGTTATTCAGCAGCTAATGAATGCTTCAGCTTTGTTTTGTCTGATTCATGGTTTGCTTAATTCCTTTCATTGAAAATATAAGACCCTTTTTCTACTTTGTTTCTCATCTCATGAAAAGTATGTAAATCATTCTCATGATGCTTCAATATAAAATCTTAAACTACACATATACATCCTCTATATACAACAATTAAAATATGAGATGCAATTATGAGAAGTTTCTCTTTTGAGCCTTAGTGATGACCTTCTCGATGATTTTCCAAGAGGGTCTTAGACGAGGGTTCACATTGGTCATCTGGGCTGTGAGGTCACGAAGATGTCGACTTCTGAGAACCTTATCAATCCGAGCCAGCAGCACACCTAAGGAATAGATGTCAGTTTGAACACTCATGGGTTGCAGATCAAGGATGTATTCTGGAGCCAGATGAGGGAAGAGGATACCCTGTTTGTACCCCTCCAGCTCTTCTTTAGGTAGACCCTTGTGCTTTAGTGGTATGGTTTGGGTAGAGACTTTCCCCATGTCAATAATGAAAGCATGCCATCTTTGATCCTTCAGGTCCCATTGTAACAGAATGTTGTTAGCTTTTAGATCATTATGCAAGAGACCTTTCTCGTGCATGGCTTTTATTCCACTGATGATGTCCATGATGATGGCGAACCAGTTTTCTTTCGAGATAGATGGAATCTGGAACTTGATGGCATGACTGAGAGGGAAGCTTGTACCGGTCTTCTTATCACCAAGGAACTCAAGGATGAGAGATGGAGCACCCTTGATATCAACGATACCAACTGTCTTTGGGAAGGATGGATGGTCAGCGAAAGCGATGTTGACGAGGGCTTCCATGGTAGTACGAGCATGGTCAGCATTGATTCGAATCATTCTCTTCTGATCATCCTCATCCCTGACACCCTCACTGATGTAAGGTACTTTGACAGCTACAGCTTCACCTTGGTACTCTCTTAAGAATACTTCCCCAAAGGAACCCTTTCCAATCAGATCATCATCCTCGTCAATATAAGCTCCAACTAGGAATGAAAGGTCTTTAGATTTGATTGTTGGTATCTCAATATCTGCCTGGATGGACTCGACCACAGCTCGGTCAATGTAGGTCATGTTGTCATACATCGAGTTCTTTTCATGGAGTACATTCTTGTGAAAGCTGTGGGAGGAAGGATTAACCACATTTTAGTCATTTTTCAAAATTCAAGTCATTTTCTTTTTTATTCGGAATGGAAATTTATAATCAACTTTTAAATACTTTGTACATGTATACCAATTCAAAACAGATGTAATGAGTTTGCTAATATCAGCCAGAGTATTGTTAAATCCTCCTTCATTTCTTCCTCTTCAGATTGAAATTCATTTGTTACCATTTCCTTTTTCTTAATAGTCACTGCCTGCTGAATCGCACTACTTACACTGAAAGTTGATATCTGAGTTTCTTTATCATGCTTTCCAGTTTGCAAATCTGAAATCCTTGATCATCGATCACCTCCGTAAGTTGATATCTCTCACGCTCTCCAGGACTGAAATAAGAACAAGAATTTATTTTTGAACAAAAGCACTAAGTTTCATGAAATATTTCCCCATTCGGTAAATTTTCTATCTAATATTTGTTTTTATTGTGTTTATTTATCATATATTACTCTTCATTATAATTCTTCATATTCATTGCATTTGACTTGAAGGAGAAAATAACAAAAAAACACTAGCTTATACCTTGGTCACAATTGCTTTATGGCGGCCGTTCGACAAATGGAAAACAGCCGTTTTAAATTTTTTTGTACCAGCTACATATAGGTGGTTTAAATTGAAATGAATAAAAAGGCCCTTTTCGACTCGCTGTATTGCCGCCGTAGAGCAAATGTGACCGAGGTATTAGCAATGAAATCAGACGACGAAAGACTTTTTAGCATGAAGTCCTGAAGAGTTTTCAAACCGGACTTACAATACACATACTTGGACAAAGAAGTTCCATTCATATATAATTCATGAATTTGTTAAACGTAAACTTTTATCTTCAAAATGTGAATCAATTTACCTGATTTCAGCTGCTGAATCTCCGCAATCAAGAAGAGGATCTTTATACCCAGTTAGACTGATCTGGAAAGGTAAAGATTTTTTTTAATGACAAATGTTTGTTCCTTTCGGATATGTGTCACATTCCTAATTTTCTGCTAAATGAATAGACTACTTCATCAATGGCTCATGTATTGTTTTCATTTAAGTTTTATTGCAACAAATATGAGAGCAAAAGTATTTTCAACAATAAAGCATTATTTTTTGTTTATAAAGTCTACACTTTTATCAATGTATTCAAGTATATTCAATCCTTACGAGAAAATCAAAGCCACGATAATTTTAATTTGACTACAAATGTCTTGTTTAATCAACTATTTCAACATACCATATCAACATAAGTTTGTTTGGTCTTCTTTAAATCGGCAATCTCTCGTTTCATATATGCATTGAGTTGTTTCATGCCATCAAGAGCTTCAAACAGGTCGGTAAGACAGATAGAATCCTCTACCGATTCAAGAAGTCCATGTTGGATGGCAGCTGAAGTGACAGAAGCTTTCATGCTCTGGAGGAAAAAAAACATAATAAAAAGGAAGCTCAGATACAAGTAAATGAGGAATAAAACAACGTGGACTTAGCACAATAAAGTGCCGACTTGATATGAAAAAAGTATATGATTTTTATCTTGGTCACATTTGCTCTACAGCGAGTCGAAAACAGCCGTTTTATTTATTTTGATTCAAACCACCTATATGTCATGTATGTAGTTGGACAAAAAATGTTAAAACGGCTGTTTTCGACTCGCCGTACGGCCGCCGTAGAACAAATGTGACCAAGGTATTAATACCGAAATAGCGAGAATAATCTACCTGAATTTCTTCCTCAGCTTCTTTCTGTTTTTTCTCTGCTCGCAATGCTTTATTTTCCATAAGATCAATCATTTCTTTCATGGTTGATGCTTTCTCCTCAAGCTCCTTGATAAGAAATAAAAGATTGGGATATTATAAAATAAACACCAAGTTGTTACACGGCACTGGTACACACAGTAGGACCATATGATTCAGTTTACACCCGGTTTAACACTCTCTGGTGGTATATTAAACATAAGGGTGTTGTGACACCTGAGGGTGTTGGGATTCATCTGTTCCCAGTTTTTGCATTTTCCAAGAATCTTCCGGGTATTTTTTTTACCTAAATTAAGCATTTTGTCCTCATATTTACGTGGTCAAGTAACTTCTTTCTTTACACAATATTAGAAAGAAAATGTTTCGCGAGAATTAGTTATTACTTGGACGCTGAAAGATGTTTTAATCGATTTCATTTTCCCTTACATCAACCTGACCTTTTCTTTGAGAGAGAGGGGGGGTACTTCTGTTATTTGAATATAAATCGTACGATTTCCCAGCAATTTACAGACTCCTCTGAGCCCCCCACTCCCCCTACTTGAAAGAAGTACATGCATGTTCTATTTACCTGATAGCTTTTCTTCTGGAGCTCTAGTTGGTCATGAAGACTTCTGTTCTGAATGTTGAGATCAGTGATATCAGATTTGAAGGACTCAACCTTGGAGTACGCGGTCTCTATCTCGTTCTTAACCAGCTAAAAGGATATTGAAAAATAGAATTGAATAATAATAATAATAATAATAGGCATTGATATAGCGCCATCTATCTAGAAATGTTCTATTCCGAGGCGCGTTTTTATTATTATTATTACCCCGGCTTTAGCTCGAGCTGCCTCTCAGCGCTCATGCATTCAAGGAATTAATCCTGCCGGGTACCCATTCACCTCACCTGGGTCGAGTGCAGCACAATGTGGATAAATTTCTTGCTGAAGGAAATTACGCCATGGCTGGGATTCGAACCCACGACCCTCTGTTTCAAAGTCAGAAGACTTATCCACTGGGCCACAACGCTCCATAATAGAAAATATCTTTATAAAAATGAGATAGGACTAAATGATAATTTTTTTGCAGGATTCCTTCCAGGATTACTTTCATTTACTCTTCATAGACACCACTCTAAGGACAGTATAATTTTGAAAACAGCCTACCAAAAGTAAGTATAAATTGTCAAAGTTTTCCGAAATTGAATAATGTTCATTCTCATATGGCACTAAATCTACTAAAGAATTCTTTTCATTTCAGTTTTGTTTTATATATTTGTATAAGTCTGTAAGAAATGTGGAATAAATTCTCTTTCTTTCAGTGAAATGAATGCTTATTCGAATGATTTGATTTAAATTCAAATTCAATATATTTTTTTCATTTACCACTTTTAGGTATATTAACCACAATTTATGTTATATGAGTTCACATTCAGTATTTACCTTGATTTCATTCTCAAGATTCTTGTTCTTCTCTTCTATCCCCATTCTGAGTTCTTCTGATTCTTTAACCTTCTCAATGGCAGCCTGGTGAAAATGTGGAATTAATCGAAACTCTAGTCATTTTTTAGTATTTCAATTTACTTTCAATCTTGAAAAAACGCACATTTAAGAAAATGGTATGGCCAATTCCAAACTGTACTTTGAATCATAATAACATTCAAGATCAAATGTCTGTGGATTATAATAATATTCATTTTCATGTTGATATATTCTTTAATGATTCAACGAACTTCGAGTTCATTGGCACTTTCATTTTTGGAGAAAAAAAAATTGTGGTATATGAGGTTATGATCTGATTTAATTATTCGTTGAAGAAAACCTTAGAATATAATACTCACCAGTCGATCTCTTTCAGCCAGCTCTAACTTTTCTCGTTCTTTGTGGATCTGTACCTGTGCAAACTCCCTGCCGAGTACTTTGACAATCTCTTGGTCGATTAAAGTCGATGCTTTGAGGGCGACCTTACGTTTTGTATCGGAGTTCTGTCAGGAATGACAAATCATTTTGAGATGAAATTTCAAATCAGTGATTATCGAGGTGGCGATGAGGCGACAGTGGTGACTGTGATGATAAAGAGTTATATTTAATTTAACGGTGATGAGGAGTAGGTTCTGGTGGTGGTGGTGGTGGTGCTGATGATGATAATATTTCGGGGGGATTAGAATTAGTCTATTAGAATGGTGATAATATGATAACGATAATGATAAAGATAATGCTGCTGCTGCTGGTGATGATGATGATGATGATAATGATGATGATGATGATGATGATAATAATGATGATAATGATGATGATGACGATGATGATGATGATAATGATTATAATGATAATAATTATGATAATGCTGCTGCTGATGATGATGATAATGATGACAACGATAATGTTGATGATGATGTTGATGATGACGATGATGATAATGATAATGATGGTGATGATAATAATGATGCTAAAATGGTGATAATGCTGATGATTCTGCTGTTGATGATGATAATGATGGTGATGATAATAATGATGATGATAATGATGGTGATGATAATAGTGATAAAATTATGATAATGCTGATGATGCTGGTGTTGATGATGATAATGATGATGATGATAATGATGTTGATGATGATGATAAAGATGATAATGATATCGATGATGATGGCGGCAGATAAATATAAAGTTTTACATAGTAATTTGTCCCAAATAAAGGTGATACAAATATAAATAAGTTTATTCTATTGTGGAATTAAAAAAAATGTATAATTAGGTTTTCGAAGATCTGGCAATCCTTATGGCCGTTTGAAATATGTTCTCGATAAAATCTGCAGCTATGACAGAACATTATTCACCAAGCTTCACCTTCATGCAACATTTGACAAATATCAGAAAATACCCCATATTATGTAGATATAGAAAAATGATAGACCGTGATGATCATGACAGGTACCAGATTTTGTTTCTGATTCTCTAGTTGTTCCAGCAGATTGTTCCGTTCCTTCTTCCATTTCAGAGTTTCTCTCTCAAATTCTACTTTATCTTCGGCTGCGGCAGCAACTTTCTGTTCCAATTCCTGTAACATAATGTATAATGGAATGACCATTTATTGGGAGCAATTACAAATTTATTGGAAGTTGTGGACACATACACACATACACAAAATAATATCCCACAATTTAGAAAAGGCAAAAACAAAAATAATTCTAGAATGATTTGTGAGAGGCATTACCCGACACTGCTTCACGCTTCTCTTAAGTATACAAAAAATTAAATACGCACAAAAATTAAGACTGATCGGGATAACATTATTGTTCATATATTTAAATAAACATTTCATAATGTAAATTGAAAAAAAAAATAACAAAAGAATAGGACCGAAAATATTCTTTTCTAAATGACTTCCATTGAAACAATCTGAATTTCTTTCAATCAGACTCTCTCTATTAGAGAAAAAAAATCATTTCATATTTCATGAAACATAATTGTCAAATGATTTATTATGACATATACATACCTTGCATTGATTTTGCACAGACTCGAGTGAGGTGGAAATGATGACTTTTTCGTCCTTTGTAGAAAGTTCTTGCTTTTCAACTTCTTCCTCTAAACAATTCAGTTTGTCTTCCAAGTTCTGTTATAATCAGTGACAGGTTAAAGGTTATTCACATCACATTTCCGATTCAAAATCATGGAAGATTGTTCTCATTCCTAATTCCAATGTTTTCAGATATAAGGGGAGCGTTTCATGAAAGGATATTATCTGACAAGTCCTGTTTTATCCGACAATTACCATAGTAACAGCACCTCTCAGCCAATCAGAATCAGGGAAAGTTGTCAGATCTGACATCTTGTCGGACAAAAATGTTGATGAAACACTCCCAAGGTTGTTTAGAGTTGTCACCTACTTATTCAATGTTTTGATGCATTGATTTTCGTCACTAAGATCGAATGATGATTTACGTGTTTATTTAAAAGTGGATATTATTTACATATGAACTCAAGTCAGAATCCTCTTAATTCTACACAGCAAAAACTGTGGTGTTAACCGATGCACATAAAGGACCACATCAATTATTTTACACTGGTATTTGTTTTACACCTATAGGTGTTATTACAACACCTTTTGTTGTTACATCGACACTTTTTGGTGTTATGTTTAATTTCTAGGTGTAATTTTAACACCTCAAGGTGTGGTCCTCTATATTAACACCAATTGGTGTCAGTTTTAATACTGCAGTTTTTACAGTGTATATATTTATTGTAATTGTTAAATATTAGAGGTTTCATCTATCTATCGAAGCAAACTACACTGCAAAAAATCTGGTGTTGATTTAACACCAGCTCGGAATCTATATATGTCCCCACCAAAGCAGTGTTAAACACCAGTTTCGTTTTGGTCTAACGCCAGATAGGTGTCTATACAACACCATTTAGTATTAAAACAGCATCGGTTTGACTCCAAACTGGTGTTGTTTCAATACTTCTCTGGTGTGGACAGATATAGATTCCGGTCTGGTGTTAAATCAACACCGGAGTTTTTGTGACTTGGTTACTTACACGTCTTTCCTCGTACTCTTGTCCAATCTGAGATGATAGCTTGTAATTATCTTCAGCCAGGCTGTCTGCTAGAGCTTGAAACTCAAGCTTCTCACCTAGCAACAGTTCGCATTCTTGCTCCAGCTCCTATATAGGGCAAACCCATAACAAAATAGGTGAATGTAAGACAAAATGACGGAGAGACAGAGAAAGAGCGAGGACGGGAAAGACAGACAGAGATTAAAACACCGAGAAAAAGAATTAGTTTTAGAAATCATAATTGTACTTTTAGTATATTTAGAAGCAAAAGGAGTTTTATGCATTATTTTTTTATTTCTATGATTGAAAAATCATTCCCACCAAAGGGGGGGAATGGAAATTACAAAAATTAGCAATAATGATGATAAATGCTTCTGTCACTTTCATTTCTATTTTTTTCTTCAAGTTTTTACCTGGTATTTATTGTTTGCCTCCTGAAGTTTGACTGATAGACCGTCTCCATTCTCTGTCTGATTGCTAGATTGTTTCTTGATGGTTTTCTTTCTCTCGAATGTTTGATCAAGCACCTACAGGATGTGAATATTAATGCGTGTTCTTTAATCTGACACAATCATGACATTGAATATGAATGAAATTAATGTTCATTAAAAAAAGGATTATAAATAACCAAGTTTACAATTCATGTGCATGTACCTGTTCTGATCATTTGTGAAAATGCTAATAATTCTCCATGTTTTATTTTTTTTTTAGATTGCCATTTTAAAACTAACCATCCCAGACAACATGATGTAGTAAATAGAAAAGCTCGTACCTGGCAATGTTGGGGGCTCTTCCTGAGTTTGAATTTCGGTCCGTGTTTTTCTATTTCGAGACTACTAGAGGGAGATTGGTACGATTTGCTCTGGACTGATTTGATCACTTTGTCCCATTCTAGATCCTGGTTCTCCTCGGTGAAGCAAGGCTTTGGTTTCTGGACCGGTATCTCTTGGTCCCATTCTAGTTCTTGGTTGTCATCCTCTGTGAAGTCCTGAATCGGTTCCTGGTCTAGATCTATCTCTTGGTCCCATTCTAGGTCTTGACCCTCATCTGACAAACTATGCTCTCGACCCTAAAATATAAATCAATTCATTTCCAGGTATGTATACTTCAGGGATCATAGTTGACATTCAAAAAAGAAATTGCTGATCGTAAATTCATTCTTCATAAAAGCACGAAATTTGTCCTTTGATTCGCGTTACCTCAGTCGACTTTTGAATTAGGAAAGTTAGTGATAAAAACTAATCATCCTATTAAAGCAAATAATGATTGCAGATTATGTTCGATTAAAAAACAATGTTTGCGGAACAGTTGATATGTAATATTTAGTTTTATTTTTCTAACAATATTGCATCTTATTCTTTTACCTGATGATAGTTTTCGTTGATCTGAGCTGATAGACTGTCTCTTTCCTTCTCCAAACTAACGTTAAGAACTTGAAGTTGTTTCTTCTCTGCGTATACAGCCGCAAATCCTTCTTCCAAATCCTATAAAAAATCAATTACATAAAACTTCAACCACATAGAATATCAAATACAGTAACTTACAAGTGTACTTATGGACAATCGAGAATATCAGTAGTATTTTGATATCGAATATTATCATTATTATGTCAAATGTAAGTTGTGTTAATGTTCTGAATATACTGTGATTATATTTTTGTTTTAAACTGCCCATGACCATCTTCATGTATATAGATTTAGAATGAATTCGTATACTATACAGGATTCCGTAATTTCAAATACTATCATAGCAAAATAACACTTCAGTATTTCAATACCTGATATTGTTTGCGAGCCTCACTGAGCTGGGTAGATAGATCACTTTTCTCTTCTTCCAGGCAATCAGCGTTGGATTGGAGCTCAATTTTCTCTTCATTCATAGTGAACAACTGATCAGTTAGTTCCTATCATTAAAATTAAATTATAGTGGGATCAGTGAGAGAAAAGAGGTGAAAAATTACGGATGGAACAAATCATTTTTGTGCAACATTTAAAAACAATACGGGGGAAAAGGCCAAGAAAATAGAAACAATCCTGAAATTGATATAATATATGTATAATATATTTTTAAAAAAAGAAAGAACGGAGGGAGGGAGGAAGGAAGGAAGGAAGGAAGGAAGGAAGGAAGGAAGGAAGGAAGGAAAGAAAGAAATAAGGAAGGAAGGAAGGAAGAAAGAAAGAAAAAGAACGAAAGAAAAAGAACGAAAGAAAGAAAGAAAGAAAAAGAACGAAAGAAAGAAAGAAAAAGAAAGAATAATCCAAACAAAGAAAGAACAATTCAAACTCCCAATCCTTTTGAACCAACATTATGATCAAACTACAATTAGGTTTGTACTAACCTTATTTTCCTTTTGGATGTCTTCGAGTTGGGAAGAAAGTTTGCCCTTTTCTTCGGTAATCATCTCCAAACGATTTTCAAAATCCTGGCGCTGTTGATATGCCCTGGTAAATTTTTCCTCTGCTTTCTATTAAAAAGGCGAAAAATATTGTCATATATTAAAGTAAGAAATACAAGTGAAAAGAAATCACCAAATGGTGTCAAAGGAAAGGCAAAATGATTATTCGATTGGTTGGTTGAAGGAATGATTAATACCTTTTTTATATCATTTGATAAAGTCAAATCTTGATAATAAAAAATATAGATTTATCTGTAAAATGCTTGGAAAGATCGCAATGAAGGGTCGTTCCCATGTCTGAAAGATTAAAGTAATAAAGTATTAAAGTAATGATTATCAATATCATTATGATTCTGGATCACATTTAAATCATTCAAGTTACCTTGCAATCTTCATGACTCTGTTCGAGTTCTCTGGAGATTTTAGCCATTTTGGTTTTCAAGTCAGCGATCTTTTCTTGAAGCTTCTCAATGTCTTGAGTCAAGGCTGTTATCTTTCCATTATCCTGTAACGTTTCAAGGTTTTTATTTTCATTTTCTTTGTTCCTGGTAGATCATTCAAAATCATTTAGCAACGACTTGCAAAATGTTGTATTCCTTAATTTGATAAATGTAAGTTCATCATAATTACCATGTATAAATTATATAATAATTTGTAACTTTCATACCAAAATATTTAAAGATAAATGAATTTCAGTTTTGTTACCAGTTATAAGATTGTAATAATAATATTAAATGATAAGGAAATTGTGAGGCAAAAGCCTCAATGATGTCTATTAAATATGAGAAAAGTCAATTTCGAGTGCATTTGATAATGATTCAACTGTTTACACAATTATTTCAAATGATTACAAGCTGATGACCATCGCTCAAATTCAAATGCCCTTTTTCCTAAAAACGAACAAATTTAAATATGATTTTTACCTCTTGGGTTACGATCTGGTTGGTGATCTTCTTCTGGCGGGAGGCATCCTTTGCCATCGGTCGGTGTTTCTCCATTTTGTCCTGAAATTAGGATTGAAAATATCAGAATTTCTCTATCAAATATCAAATCATCATGTATTGATATATGATTCTTCATTTTACATTTACAAATCGACCTTTGTTTCTCCATTGATTTTTAGAGATTGCTGATAATAATACATCGAGGTTTCTAACAAAAAGATTCAATGCAGTTTGTAATATCAATGAAAGACCCTATTGACTTTTTTTTCGTCTTACCTTGAATTTTGACTTGAGATGTTTAAGCTCTGATTTGAGATGAGAAACCTTACTATCATGGCAAAGTTTTTCTTCAAGAAGAACTGATTTCTCCCGCAACGAGGACTGTGCAAAAACAGTAAAAACAATGATTTCATGGTAGTTTCAGTGTTTATCCCCATAAAACTAGTCTTTTTATTACATATAATTTATTTTTTCTCTTAATCAATTCATTAAAATTTTTCCTTTGTTTTTATCCATCCTCTCATTTAAATTGCACCTTCTTCGTTCTTATTATTTTTTCTGTATTTTCTTTTCATGCTCTTCTAATTCTTGTATAATTCATTCGGCTTTATATTCAATTCTTTTCTTCTTATACAGAGTTTAAAAACATAGATTGCCTACTTGTAATCGTTCCGTAGTACGCCTGAGAAGGAGATCGGTTGTTTCATACTGATCAGCACATTTCTGAACCAAAGAGATTGATTCATGGCGTTGATTGATCAAACCCTGTATGACGAGATAAACAGAATAATTACTTGATTTAAAGGTGTTTGGAAACAAGTTTTCATCACAAAGAAAAAAAGCATTAAGAAATAATATAATGTACATGTCACTTCTTTCCGCTCGATTATGCACTGAAATTTATTGTTATTCTCAATTCAGTACATTGTCAAATTATTTATATACTTGCATGAAAGCAGCTCAAAAGAAATGTCCTACCATCTTCTTAATCCATTTATACTGAAATACAAACAAATTCACATCTTCTCTCCCCACTATTTTATCAGAAGAATAAATTGAAAAGTCTATATACCTTGTAGAGTTTTTCTACATTTTCTTTCTCTTTCTTGATCCGGTTGATATCTGTTTTATGCTGTGAGATCAGGTCGTCTTTCTCTTGCTTCAAGCGCTAAAAAGGAAGACAGATAAAATCACAATAAATATAATGTCGTCATTTAGAGCTCGATACAAGAAATAACATCATGATTAACTGACTTAAGCGTTCGATTCGATACCTTTGAGAAACCATCAGTAAAAACACAATCCTACGCATGTAATAGAGAAAAGAAATATATAAAAAACGATATAATTATGATATTTGATAGGTTGTTTAATTAAAAACGGAATAAAAAGAGCTTTATATGGGATATAATATGAGTAATTATATTTTTAAGAGTAGAGGTAAGGATGTATACCTTAAGTTGTTGACCGAGTTCTGATTTTTGTCTGAGCAACTCGACGAGTTTTCCTTCCACCAACACGTTGTTGCTGTTGCTGGTTTTATCACTTCCATGACGATTCTAAAACGCCAAATTAAAACGTTAAGTGAGAAGTAATTAGTATTTCGATATAGCTTAATAAAAAAAACAATAATGGTACGGAGATCGATTATTTTTCTCACAATAAATATTTTTTTTAGAAAAATCAATGAAACTGGCAATAAAGGATCCTTTTCCCTTATCCCTTCTTTTCTTAACATGATGCTTTTCATAATTCTATATTTCCATTGTATACTCAACTAAACCACTCAAACAATAACACTAGTAAGAAGAAAATCTTTTTACCTGGAGTTGTGAAGTTAGATCTTTCTTCTCCTGTTCCAGATCAGAGATCTTTCTTTCCAAAGTCAAAGCAAGGCTGCCACCTTTACTCTCTGTTCGGTCATGAGCCTATACATTAAACATAACCGTTAGAGATAATGCCATTCTTATGTACATTTTATTATGAATAATATTAAATCAAAGTCAAGTTACTTTGGCATCATCGAAACTTTTGGGTATTATTTTAGAAAATGTACATTTTGATGTTATGAAATCATAGCCGCTCTTCAAAGAGAACTCTGTAGTCCTGTGATCACGTGTCTCAGGTCTGGGAGGGTGTGTCTTAAGTCATTTGACATCAGGCTCTGAAGTTGATTGTGTAAAAAATGATTACGTATTTGAGATCTTTTTCTTTAACTGCATTTTATAGGTATGTTCATAATTTTATCTTTTCTCTTTTGTCCCCTCTTTCTCTCTCTCTCTCTCACACACTCTTTTTTCATGCTTCTCTACTATTTGTTTACTGATTCTTATTAATCAAGATGTTTTTCTAGAACTTTCATTTATTATTATCCATCCTTACTTTACCCCCCCCCCCCCCTTCTCTCTATTTCTATTTGATCTTGTTTTCATTCTACCTCTCTCGTCATGCTCGTATAATGCCCATATTATCTTTCTCACTTTATTTCTATCTCAATTTCTCTTTAATCATGGAATAATTGGATTACTTGGTAATACCTCAAGTTTTGTCTCCAGTTGTAGCTTTTCTTTCTGCAAGATGGCGATTTCTTTCTCCAGCTCCAAGATATGATTGTCTTTCTTAGGCTCGTTCACTTGCAGTTTCTGTTCATCATATAAGGATGGAAGAAAATAGTGAGTAAAAGTATTCGATAGAACTGTTAATATTTTCTCTATAATAGGTTATCATTAACATTCCAATGAAGGCCATTTACAATAAGTTTAATACCATTAAGACTATGATTATTTGATATTTTGTCTATATATTAATTATTTTTCATGACTCCAACTTGTTGCTTGACTTTCCTTGTAGTTGGAAACTACTTGTATATAGTGCTATTATTTTTTATTGAATATTAATTTTGTATCAATACTTTAAAGAAAATATAATCCCAAGGATTCATCATATTGAAACAATTCCATGTTGTTTTTTCGTATTTGTAGTTTTATCAACGTCTGAAATTTGTAAAATTTATTTTAAGATTCAATATTTTGGAAGTATACCAATGTTATATGAATGAAATCAATATTTTTGAAATACCTTCAACTTCTGAAGAGCGTCATCTTTCTGAACTTTCATATCACCAAGTTCCAGTTTGAGAGAAAGAACTTGAGCGTTTGCCTGAAATTCAGCTGCTCGCAGGCTCTGAAAAAAAACATACTCGGATATTGAATTCGTAGGAATTATTTCTGTCAGGCTCTGAAATGAAGCATGTGGATATCAATTTCAGGTTTATGGAAAAGGTGACGAGAAAAAAATGAAACAGAAGAATCCCAAAGATTTAAATTATTTTCACCTCAAGTTGTGATTCCAGTTCCTTCTTTTGCTGCTTCCAGTCGGCAACGTCGTCTACCTTAGCATTGTCTAATGCCTGTGAGAAATATCAAAAAGGGAATACAATGCAATTCCAATTTATGTGTCATTTAGGTTAGTACTTTTCCAATAAACAAATGGCAGTGTGTGATTTTTTGGTTTTATCTTTACTAAATATTCTGTGAAATGTTGCTAGTTACGCTAATTCAATAGTTTCACAATTTCACAATTCGGATTTTTATCACAGCCTCTCCTATTTCCTATTTTTTAATTTGCATTTAAAAATATGATTTGTTATAAATTGTATTAAGATTGTTGATATGTCAGGTATACCTTGATCTGTAGATTAAGGAACTGGTTAAGTTGTTTGGTGTCATCCAGCTCTGTTTGAAGGTTAGAAACAATCTCTCCGGCTTCCTCGTAGCGCCGAAGCAAACCCTTGAAATGAAATGAATTAAATATACAAAAAATAATCTTGATAATAATATACTGTGTTTAGATTAGATTATGTTACCAATCATGAAACATCATTTTATAAGAAAACTAAAAAAAATCATTCATGACATTTAAAAAATATATCAAGTCAATCACCTTATTTCTCCAATCTTTACCTTCGACTCTTTGTGGTTGTTAAAATACATGTACATATATTTATATATATTCTTCCCTTTATTAGCTTAGATAGTTCGCCATTTCTTGGTTTGTAAGAATCTATACTAACTTCGATTTCAAGTGCTTTCCTGTCGTTGCCAATTTGAAGATCACGGATCTTGTGTTCCAGATCGCTGACAAGGGTGGTAGCTGACTTGAGTTTTTCTTGGGATTGCTATCATTGAAAGATATAATATTATAAATCGATCATGTTAAAGAAATAAAACTGATGGATTCCAATTTGGTTTTGTTTTTTGTGTTAAATATTGTAAGTACTTTTAAATAGATAACTGTATTACCTCCAGGTCAAGGGTCAGATAGTTGTTTCTTTTCTTGAGATCGTCCATTCCGTTCTCGAGTTCGACGATGCGAATGGAGCTCGTCTTCTCAAGATCTTGGACATTCTGACGAAAGAAAATAAAAGTTTATAAAAGTTTTGTTTAATGATTATATTAAAAGTTTCAAATTCACATGCAAATCAAATTCTATTTCCAACTGAGCATAAATTATGATACTAATTCATTTCATACATTTATAATTGCACTCAATGATATATAATGATAAGCAACATAATAAAGAGAGGTACGTTTATAAGAGAGGGCGATTTATAAGACATAACTTAGATATGAATGAAGAGTCTAAGAAACGGGGGATTCGCTCAGAAGCAAAGCTTGTTTAATGTGAACTCCCCCTCCCCTCTTAACAAATCGATATATACATTAATGAATAAATGAAATAGATTTATAGATCTATTTATTTCTGATCAACAAATAAACAAAATATAATCCAAGTAATGGTACATATTCAAAACAATATAGACAGTTCAATGACATTGCATAACAAATATAGAAGATAAATTAACTGAAAAGCATTGGTTAAATAAAAGGCAAGTCCTAAACTTAGTTTCAATACTAATTAACAGAGCCAAGAAAGCTCTATTTTGCAATAATGAAGACGGAGACGTTCTACAAACTAGTAATCTCCAAAAAAATCAAAATAAAGCGAATAAGCACTACATAAATAAAAGAGAGTAATTTGAATGATAACAATTTATAATAATAATGATAAATTCAAAGGATAGAATAATGATAAGGAGAAAAAAAGATAGATAAGTAAATCAGAGAGATAGGGACGTTTTTACCATATGATCATAATAAAATCCCTCACTTTACATCATCATGTGTATTATGTCTGCTTTAGAAAACAAACAAACTATCTCTCCTTCTCTCTCTTTGAATGAGAAATATGTATACCTTGATCTCCTCCTTCTTGACTTTGACCATGTCATTGAGATTGATGACGTCATTCTTCATCGATGTGAAGGTGTCTTTCATCTCTGTGACTATGGTCGAGAGGTTTGAGTTGGATGTGTCCACGTCCATCGCTCCAGCAAGATCCTAACCCCGAAAAAAAATTCTTCAATGACGACTTTTAAAAACAGGATTTTTTTTTAGTCCTAGTCCTAATGGTTTGATTCATTATTCGCGTTTGTCATTTAATTGTTTTTCATTACTTTAAAACTGCTTAATGATCTGAAGATTCTTTAATCATTTTACCTTTTTATTTATTTATCCACCTTTCTATCTATCTATCTTTCCCCATTATATTTACAGCTTGAGAAACAGTATTTGACGTCGCATGATATTTGTTTCGTTCTTTTCTTTTTATTCCAGAGAATATTTCATAACATGAAAATAACAAAAACGAATCAAATTATTTGAACAATTATTTCACAAACATTCTTTTACATACATTCGTTTGACATGTTTTCTACGTAACATACAATATTTCATAAATGAAAGATATTATGCAAAAATCTATTTCAAATCTCTCTTACCAAGATAGACCCTTTAAGATTGATTTTGGAGTCTTCGGTTGAAAGAGTGTGGCCATTCTCTTTCAGTTCCTGAAAAGTAACACAAAAGGTAAATAAACTATAAAATACTGATTAAATAATGACCTCAAAAACATTTTCCCCTAAAAAACATATATGTTGTTAAGTGTATTTTTAAATTCTCTAACTTTAAATGTTACTTCAAGACTGTCTCTTTTTTCCTTATTTGACAAAATTTTCTTTAATCGTCCCTCTAAAGATTATCGCACCAGTTTTGTTCTTGGTATTGAATTCTTGCTAAGATGGAAACATACACAATTAAAAATTGTTTTGAAGATCATTGTAAGAAATTTTGATTTTTTTTCATTTTACCTGGATTTTATTCTGAAGCTTTTTGATGACGTGGCGCTGTCTGCTCCATGTTGAGCTAAAGTACTTAGCAAGACCGTCTGGAGCGTGGTGACCGGATACTCCAGCGATATCTTTGCAAGTCTTAAAGAGGACCTCGGTCCCCTTTAAATAAATAAAGAAGACATTTCCAGTATTTCTTTCGAATTGTATGAGAATTCGATAAAAATAACTAATAATAAACACCATACATCAAAATATTTATCAATTTATCATTCATTTATTATTTATTTATTTATTTTTTCATTTATTTATTTATTCATTTATTTATTCATTTATTCATTTATTTATTTATTTATTTATTTTTAACTGGTTTTGTTTTTAAAATGTATGATATGAAAAAGTTTACATCTACCTAAATCATTTACTTCTGCATTCCCAAACATGTTTGATCCATCTTTTAATGTGATTTACCCCAAAAATATTTCTAGATATTTCAGAATTTCCCAAATTAATTTTATGAGCTTGTAGTGCTTACCTTAAGCTGTTCTGTCATTCGCTTGATCTTGTTGTCTGTACTTGACATTTTTAGTCTTAGTTTACAGACCGTATCTGCCGGGGTGGTTGAAGGCTCAAGATCAAATGATTCTTGAAGGAATTTCAACAGTAGTGTCACGTCCTGTTGGAGGTAAGTATTGTGATATTGATTTTATACCAGTAAAAAAAACTCTGTGATTTCAGATTCGGCATTTCCTGAACCCGTCATCAGTAACACAATCAGCTGCGAAATGATCATCATCCTAATCACCATCGCCACTACCACCACCATCATCACCATCATCATCATCACAATCATCATTATCATCATCATTATCATCATCATCATCATCAGTATCATCATCATCATCCTTATCATTATTATCATCATCATCATTATCATCATCATTATCATCATAAACATCATCATTATCATCATCATCAGTATCATCTTTTCCTCTTCTTCTTTTTCTTCTTCTTCTTTTTCTCCATCCTTATCATCTCAATCCCCATCATCACCATCATTATCACCACCACTTCATCATCATAAGCATAAATCATCATCATCATTATCATCATTATAATCATCATCATCACCATCACTCATTTATTATTATGACTGCCAATCTTTTGCAATGTGTTCATTTATATCTGTTCAGGTATTTTCTTATATTGATTTATTCAAGATTTGAAGACTTTATTTTCTCCAATTTTTTTCCAAAAGAGCAACAACAATAAGCAAAAACTTTGAAAAGGAATTCACTTACTTCGCCACGGATTTTCTTTGATTTGAAAGAATCCGCAGGTCGTGCACTCAGCTGTCCCTTCATATTGGGTAGGTTGGTATCACCCATCTTCCTCACTCTACTTCGTAGAGGGGGAAGGCTTTTCTTCTGTTTTTCTGCGACACTCATTCTGTAATGTGAAGTTCGAAATAAGAGAAGATCAATCAGATTAGTGTTCCTTAGTTACATAAATAAATTAACTAAGTACAGAAAAAACAGATAAGTAAAGTAATTTTCCTGTAAACTCTACAACATTGTTAAGAAATAAAAGACATTGCCTGTGTAGCATTTTCATCTTTAGCAGCAGATGCTTAATACTCATTAGCTTATCGATTAAAATAAACACCACGACCATAATCATCATTATCATCGTTATCATAATCAGTGTAGACTTAAATAAACAATATCATCAAAATCGAATCTGAAGAATGCAAAGACCAACACACACAAAAGTTGATCTTTAAGTGAGGGAAAATCATAATAATCTGGAATATATGAAATCGTCTAACGTCCAACAATAACTCCTTTCCGCAATAATCGTAGAGCTAACGTTAGAGTAGCTTGAATATGTTCTTAGTTAGTATTACATTACTTATGAATATTTTTTTAAAGGGAGAATGAAAAATGAAAGTGGGTGTCGTTAACAATTTTACTTATAATTCTGCCTTTTAACGAATATGGCAAATAATCATCCTCAACTGAAAAGTTTAGAAACTATATTTATTAAATTTCACATTACCTGCAATGTCACAATGCTTTCCGTAGAATGATTAACTGAAATCAACGTTCAAAACGTAAATGTTTCGTTCAGTTTCGAAGTTTCGATTAGGTGCTAGCTAAACGTGCTCGCTAGTATGCTACATATAATCATTGTGACGATTGGTTGCCAAGCAGAATATGAACAAAAGTAAAAGTTGCGTATTTATCGTGACGCAACAATAACTTTGATCAAATGAGAGCGTCATGCATGGAGACCGTATGTGCCGTACGCGCATGCGTATATCTGTGCCAGTCACGAAGCGACAAACTTTTGCCCAATTAGACCGTCGTGCTCCTCGTGAAGTATTACGTCACAATGGTAAATACTCGAATTTTAAGTTTCAATGCCCTAGGCCTACGAGTACGACTGAGCAGTCCCATAACATACCCATTAAACTGACTTTCGTATAGGGGTACTAATCAGGGGCAGCGTCTTAGGGAAAAGGGAACACCAGCCCCATCCCTGTATTTTTTTTAACAGTGACCACCCCCCCCGTGAGAGGGGAAATGAGGACAAAAATGATATGTTAGATTGGCACTTTGACACTCATCCAAACTTTCTCATTCTTTCTTTTCTTGTGCACCTCGGAATAGAATATTTCTAGATAGATGGCGCTATAAATGCCTATTATTATTGTTGTTATTGTTATTATTATCATTATTATTATTATTATAAACAACAATAAAAAGAAGTATAAAAGAAGCGTCTGTGTTTTTGCTCTGTAAGCACTTATAATTCACGTCACCATTGCCATCATCGTCACCATCACAATCGGCAACATTGCCAGCATCATCATCATTATTAAAATCATCATACAGTCTAATCATATCATTATGATCTGACAGTGAGATCGAATATGAGGAAAACAGCAAAGGCACACTTCTTCAATCTTATAGGATGAACAGGTTTAAAGAAAAAAAATAATTTCACTTTACCTGCAATGTCACAATGCAATCCGTACAATGATTAACTAAAATCAACGTTCAAAACGTCAATGTTTCGTTAAGCTTCGAAGTTTCGATAAGGTGCTAACTAAACGTGTTCGCTAGTGTGCTGCATATTATCATTGTGAAGATTGGTTGCCAAGCCAAATATGAACACATGGAAAAGTTGCGTCTTTATCGTGACGCAATAATAACTTTGATCAAATTAGAGCGCTCAACAGTGCGCGCATGCGTATTACAGCGAGAGGAGCCAGGCTTAATAATCATGCACATCCACGTGGTGCGCTTGTATGAGTGACGTGGAGGCGGTCACGTAGCAACAAACTTTTGACCAATAAGAACGCCGTGCTCCTCGCGACGTATTGCGTCACAATGATGTAGGTTCATCTTCTCTCAAATCCCCTATACATCTAAAAGCTCCTGGGCAGGGCAGACCCATAATGCACCCATAATCTCATTAAGTTCATGAGTGTCGATTTCGGGGGGGGGGGGGTGTTGGATATATCCCTTAATATTTCAGGTGGGGGAAGGACTGTGTTATCAAACATATTTGTGATGAATCATATGACAATGACAAGTATGATCATGATGATTAGGAAGGGGTGAGCAAATGAGGTTCATGATAATGATGGTATAATGATTTTTCTTTTGTTTATATCATGGGCAGAAATCTCTCCCCAAAGGCACGGGGACCAGGTGTGGGCCCAGGATTT
Source organism: Lytechinus variegatus (assembly GCF_018143015.1). NCBI lineage: Eukaryota > Metazoa > Echinodermata > Echinoidea > Temnopleuroida > Toxopneustidae > Lytechinus > Lytechinus variegatus. The sequence goes on from NC_054744.1 coordinate 10,794,925, forward strand.
TCCAGGGGGACACATTTTCGCCCGAAAAAATTTCACAAGCAAAACAACAAAACAAAAGAAAAAAAATTATCACCCAAAATGCAACGTCATTTTACCCAAAAATGAATTTGACAAGCAAAAAAGGTCATCATTTTCAAAGGGGGGGGACACATTTGGGAAAAACGTGTTTTTTTTTATTACAAATTGTCATTATGATTCTCAAAGGAGGGCACAAATAAAATGCCGCAAATAGTAGGGGGACATTTGATGTTGTACCCCCCCTCCAAATAGTAGGGGGACGCGCCCCTCCCCCCTGACACCCTGGGATTTCCGCCAATGATTTATAGTTAATGAATGAAAGCATCCCTTCCAGATATGTTAGAAACAGATGATTTTTTTTCAGCCAGGATGAAATACATGTAGAATAAGAAAGAAAGAAAAATAAAAGGAAAAGAAAGAGAGTGAAATGTCACATTTTTTTAAAATTACATGTCAAAATCTATGACAGAATGATATTTTTGTACTTGTTTGGTCACAAATCTTTGTCGGTCCCCTAAAAAGAAATAGATTCATTACGCCACTGACCCCCACCCCCCCCAAAAAAAAAAAAAGTCAAATAAACATGAACGCCGATCGACACATATGATTAAATCAGTAATTTAACTTTAGTATAAAGGTTAGTAATCTGGGGCGATGTCACAAATAACAATATAAATGTTTAAATGCGACATTATGGGGAAAAACTGGGGTTGTTGATACTTTTTAGGTGGTAGTCCTAACTAAAGAATGAAGTTTCAGCCTGAAACTTCAGGTATCTCAAGTTTATTCTAACATATATAAGGCCCAAGTAGATAACATGGATAACGAGAACACGAAGCGCAACTTCAAAATTAAGAAATTTGACAATTTTAAGCAGTTTTTGGTAATAGTTAAGAAGATATGTATCTACATGAATGTAACTAATCAATAAATCGCGAAGGGCGAGCTGATTTTTGTTATGAACTGACCTAAAAATTACCTGCTATATCAAGGGCAGGAGTAACCACCCCCCCCCCCCCCCCCCCGTCTCCAGCTACAGGCATGAACTCCCCCATTTGGACACTGAAAATATACCCCAAGGAATTTTTTCGCTCGTTCTCATTATTCATGTAATATCTATCAAGTTCAACCTTTATCGATATTTCTTTTCTTCTTTCTCTCTCTCTTAATCCAACTAATTTTCAGCGTTTTATTCTCATCTCAATTCTCCACTAGTGAATTTCGCATTGGAAGACTATAGCTAGGATATTAACATTAATAGGTAAATTGCCAAATCGTCTACTGTCAACTCGCCAACTCACCACATAGTCTACTTTCATTTAGTCTTAATGCAGTTCCGTCCATTAACATTTAGTCTTTTAACCATTTGGTCCAATTATCACTTCATCTAATCACCACTTCGTCTATGACCATTTTGTCTCATAACCAGTTGGTCTAATATCCATTTCATTTTCATTCATTTGCACAACACTTGGTCCAATTAGATAGAATGGTATATGGACTGATTATTGGACCAACTGGTAATAAAACAAACTGGTGAGTGGATGAATCAACAATTAGACCATGTGGATAGAGGACGAACTGATGGTAGACCAAATGATAGTAGACTACTTGGCAATTGACAATTTGGTATTAGACGAAATGGAAAAAAAACACCATTCATACATACACTCCTGTCGATACATAAACTTAGTAGACATAAAATGAGTATTCTTTTCATTTTTTTTTATTCATGCGAGCTTTAGGTGTTGAGCTTTCAGCTATGCTGGCCTTCCTAAGGCCCACAAATATATCAAACATCAATAATAATTTTAGTAGAAAATATATATATACACACATGTAAATCAACTCTTTCCAATTACAATCTAAGAACATCAAAATACGATGAAAATCCAAGTGTTCAATATAGACAAATAAATGCTTAGATTAAATGTATGTCACTTATACACATATATACAGGGTGTTTCATCAACATTTGTCATTTAAGAAGCAGTCACGTTTGAACATCATTGGCTGACAAGTGCTTCTTGGTCTTAATTTGCTATCAAGCACTTGTTTCCGGGGGGGGGGGGCTTCTTCTTTTCCTCCTTTTTCCGGGCTCAGGCTTTTCAGGCTAAATAACTTGGATTGTACAACTTTTGTCTCCTTCGGCACCACATAGCCTTCAAGTTTTAGTTTAGTCTGAAGTTCAATGAAATGATAATTTGTAAGGCCTAAGCTCATACTCATTTTGTGCAAGGCTCTGTAGTAATATACCATCCCTGGCCCCGCATGGACACTCCAAATCAAAAAGTTTTGGGTTGCAGGGGCCGAAACAAGTTATACTGTGGTAGAGTGAATGAAATTAGTACCATCTGCAAATAATTCATAAGAACAATCCAAGGAAACAACACAGGTCATGTGAACTGATATAGCACAATTGTATATATGTAGTATGCTGTTATCAAATGTGACATACAGTTGTGCACAAAAGTTAGTGAACCCCATCACAAAATGCACTCCTTCATGCCCAGTGTTGAATATGGACTACAATTATTATTATTTGAATTTATTTATACAGGATAAAAAATGATCAGCACAGCTGTTTTACATCATGGTCCTGATACAACAGGTTAAAAAATTGAAAATATAATTATATATATATAAATTCATCAAATTTTTTTTTTTTTTCGGCGAGCCGCAAGAAACACATTTTTTTTTAATGCAATACTTTATCACCTGACTTCAGAAACATAAAAATCTGAAACATGACAGGACTTGAACACTTAAAATATGTTCATTTTCAGGTGGGGTTCACTAACTATTGAGCACCACTGTACGTCTATACATAATGTCAGCTGAAAGCTCATTTGCAGAGATCATTCTTACCACATCAAACTAAGATGGATTCTCAATTGCATGGTATGAATACATGCCACCATCATAAGCAGACCAAGAAAGTAATCTTATTTTTCTATTTGAATCACTTCATTGTTGGAAGCAAAAATTCACAATAAAAGACAGATTTAATTTTTTTTTACCAAGACAGAATTAAAAAAAACTGTTGTTTTTTTCATTTAAACCAACTTGCTATTTGGAATGACGGTTTCTAATTGAAAAGCCAGTTTAACTCGAAGAAGCTTGTAGTATACAAACAGGAAGCACTTGCAAAATGTTAGTAAGAGGTTTCAATGAGTTTACTCTCATGTTAAAACAAGAAAAGACCATTTGCAAAATATTACATATTAATTTGAATTAAAAAAAAACCAGGAGATATTGAAGTTGCTGATATCATAGGAGGTTCAGAAAAATGACTTAAGCCCAGACCACACCATACAATCTGACTATGACGCAATTTTTTAACAACTCGCGTTGTACATTTAATATGAAAGTTCCAAGAAGTAAAATCATTTAATTTGAAGTTCAGCATTATTGCTAGGGAACCTCAAATCAGAATTCTCCTTTGCTGCAAGCCAACCTTACTTCATCATATCATTGTCATTGGAATTCAGTTGCTTTTATTAATTTCCACAGCATCACACATTCATTCACGTTTGAAATAGAAAGCGTTTCCTTGTGCCCTAAGTTCCTCTTCAAATTGGGCATACTCCTGATCTAAGAGCTGACGAAGTGCTGCTCTTCGCACCTACAAATTAAATGGGAGACAAAGATGTTACCAACGTAATGACACAATTTTATATATATATCTGTGCATTATTTATGCTGGACAGCAGCCTCGTTCACTTTATCTTGAACTTGGAAAGTTATTGATTAAAACCTTGTGGCAGCCCATGCTGAATTAAGTAGAATTTTAGGTCACATTATAAAATACAACAAATAATCATCTTTATATCTTCGAATCGTGACCAAAGAATGATAACAATAAAATTAAAGAGAAAAAAGAAAAAAATCAGGAAAAAGGCGGAAGGGAGGGGGAGAAGTAAGAAGTTGCCGGAGATGGAAACAAGTGAATAGATGAAGGATATAATGGAAAGTGATTCACTTTCCATTATATCCTTCACTTTAAGTGATTTTTTTTTTTTAAAGGGCATATATATAAATCATATGGTATGTAAATCAAAATCTTTGTGCATTTTAAAAATGGGGGGGTTTTATTTGAAATTCAAAATCATACAAGAAATTTATTTATGAAAAAATTTTAATTCACATTTCTCAGAGAATCTGTATGTTATTGCGATGGCCACAGACTCTAAGACCTTGTCAACCTTAACCCATTTACATGAGATCACTATCACTCCCAAATGGTACTCATAAGCTAAATTTGAATTTGATCAAGCATTTCTATTGTAACTGTGTCAAAACAAAATATTCCAAGACAGTTTATCTTATTGAACCAAAATATAGCAACAGAATCCCCACTCCACTGCAAGAGCAATGTTTGAAGGTAATAGAAGCACTTCATTTATTCTTCAATTATAGCTCAAGAGCATGTCATTTTCATTGTACTGACTTTAACATGACCTATATTACCTAAGACCTGCTTTCACTTGTAATTCCCAAGAAGTCTTAATTTACTCCTTGTATTCATCCCTTTGACACCCCCCCCCCCCTCCATCCAATTCAGGATTTTCAGAGGCACACACCAGCCTAAATAATTATGTTCATTATTCTGAAAATGATTTTGAGCCAATTTACCGCAATGAGGGTTTTCCCGGCAATTGCAATCTCGCTTTTTACTGCAGCTTTCTCAGTTCTCAACCTTCTATGTGCACTCGCTTCTTCCAGCTTTTCGGTCCATTCAGCTTTCTGGTTGATAAGAAGTTCACTGACATTGAAAGGAAGAGAAAAGTACAGTGTATTAGAAATATAATTTTAAAAAACATATCACATCATGCATAGTTACTGTACCAAGATAAAATCTAACACTTTGTAGATCTAAAATGAAAGGACAATTGGTTGTATAAGGGCTTTTGCTGAAGAGTTATACATGGGGTAAAGTATAAAGTCATGCTGATTTAAATGTATTTTTAGGGGAGTGGTGAGCAAGAATGCTTAAAGACCCAGACCAGGCCCTAAAGCAATCAAAAGCTTTTAGCCTACTAAACACAGCAATGAAAGCTTTATGCATTTCCGCTGCTTTATCAATACCAGCTGAGTATTTTGCTTTAGATTAGAATACCTCAAATTTTCAGGATTTGAAAATGGGTTTTCTTGTGTATAGTCAGCCCCACAAAACCATTGTGTCTAACTCAAATCCATCTGGATTCGTGACTGCCTGATAAAAGTGATAATTATTTATAATAAGAAAATTTAAACCAAGGTGCTTGAGATTTTCCAGTATAGGTCATCACAGAGCAAACAACATTCAGAGTAGAACTACAAGAGTGCTTTTATTTCTTGCATGATTTCTGATAAAGAATTCAATAGTTTTGAACTTACTTCTTCACCACACCTTCTCTTGCAGCCATAAGCTCATCATACTGTAAAAAAAAAAGAGTAGTCCATTTCACTGCGAGTACCAGCAAGAAATATATGAAGGTTTAACAATGCAAAATCATCATGAAATGTAGGCCCAACTGATTTAGAACCCATTCTTTCTTCATGCGTTATAAATTCACTGCCAGTTCAAAAACCTTGCATTGCCATCACAAGTGTCACCACAATCCTGCATGACTGTGATTGAATTTATAACAGTAACAAACAAAAAAAGGATATTTGACATGATTTACCCTGAACAAGAATGATGTGAACTCGTTACTTTAAACAAAAAAAAATCTCCTTTTTTAGAATTAACTACTTATTTTGCAGCAGAGGGATTTATTGTCAGCAAACAAAAATGTGATAAGCACATTCATGGATTTCAGCTGTCTTAACGTTACGTCAGGACATCATAGGGTGATATCACGAGCGGTGTCGGTGTTGAGAGCGTGAAAAGGCTACTAAACTGAACTCCAACACCGAGCTGGGTTCAGAGGAGCGATAGCGTTATCGATAAAGCCGATGACGTCACGCCTCTGCACTATGCTGCTGATCATCTCAACTTTACACGAGAAATTTTCAACGTTGAAAGTGAAATCGGGGAGAAATTGCAATAAAATCTTATAGTACAGAATGCAAAGGTAAAATCACTGCAAGAATCAGAAAGCGTTAATATTATTTTTCATTGAAATATATAGAACTCTAATGATTTCGCTCATCTGAACTGTAAAAGATAAATTTATGGAAACTATGGGAATGTTTCATCGTGTTCGCAAGCTACAATTCATCAACACCAACACAGAACTGGCTGGTGTTGGTGTTGTCACTTTATAAACATCAGATTTCAACACCGTATAGTCACGTATTGTATTACCGGACACTATCATATTTCCGGACGCGCATATTACTGCGTACGAAATCAATTTCGTACCGTAAGACTTCCGCAGTTCAATTTCACATATCAATTCAAAGAACAAGTTTGCAAAAACAAGGCGAAAAAATCCAACTTTTACCTTATTTTTCTCAAAAATGGCAGAAAATGCTTAAAATATCATATAACATAGTTTTGCATTAACAATTGATCCCAATTGATCTATTTTCTGATGGCAATATGGACCTAATTTTGGGCCTGATTCGCCGAATTTCAATCTCGTCCGCTCCATCGATCAGATCGTCGACGGGCTAGTTCTCAAGGTATGTACCCCGGCCGTCCGTCCGTGCGCGAGGTAGATAGAGAGCCGTCAACGATCGTCTGCGCGTCGATAGAACTTGACTGAGGGTCACGATATGAACGAGCATTAATACTGAAAAGTGCCATATCGAACACGCAATCAATAAAAATTTAAAAAATGAAATTAGTTAGCAAACACCAATTTATTACAAAGATCTGCTCAAAATCGATATAAGAAAGCAAACAAAAACTTAGAATTTACCCATGAGATGATATATCATGAAAAAATCACACCAACTCTTTCTTACATCATTATAATCAAGAATATTTTTACCCGTCCGTCGCGCGTCCGGAATTATGATGTAATTTGTCACGCACGAAAATAATTGTTTTTCGCGGAGGGGTATGCGGCAAGTGCGGTGCAAAGAAAACGGTTGGAAAATATAAAATAATTTCATCATATTCATAATTTTCAGAATATTTGGAATAGCAAGGTATAATTTTTTTTCATTGTATTTCCTCTAGTTGTCATTTTTAAAGCACTGAAATAAAGGTGTCCGGCAATAGGATACACTGCCATACTTGAAATCACCCATACTACCCCTGCGATCCAATCCCTGGCCTGGCCGCGAGATCCGCCGCCAGGCTCCCGGGCGTGGGGAAGAGTCAACCCGCCGCCAAAGTACCGGAACTCGGTACCGGTACCTTACGTTGTCGAGTCTCTTACTTAGTCTTACCTTTATCCGTTCTTTCTGTCGATGCAGAGCTCTCTGTAAACTTTTGTTCTCAATGTTATTTTCAAATCTGTAAGAGGTTGCTTCACTCATTTTGCCGAATGGTCACTCAATTTATAACGTTAGGTAGAGCTCTGATACTTCTCTCACTCAGTTTTGTTGCCTCAGATAGCCTTAGCTAATTAACCGGGACCGGTCCGGAAATGGAACTCGCTTGTTGTTGTTATGGCGACATCATCTGAATTTTTTCGTACGCGTTAACTCAAATATATATTCATATATTCAGTATCAAACTGCGGATCTCCGATACAGCGGAGGAAGGATACAGAAGAAGAAGTACATCCACCAACGGGTAGAGCAACGAACGTAGAGGGCAGCAACACACAAGCGTCAAGGCCCTATATAAACAAGGTTGCGACACCGGAAGTTGCCGTCATTTGCTCATGGAGCTTTTCAATAGTTCCAAACTCACCGAAGTTTGTGTACAAAGTCTATGAGGGAGATTTTTCGACAGCAAATTTCAGGTAATTGAAATTGTTCTTAATAAAAACAAAATGATAGTTTTTAAAGAGAATTTTATGCGCTTCATTTTGATATGATTGGTTTGCAATAATTTTGACTTTTAACATGCTTTTTTACTAATTTTTAATAGTTCCAAGGCGTAAACATGACAGTAAAGATACGGTATGGGACTGGCAACCGTAGCCGGCAGTGCGGGTGGCTCAGTAGCCTGATATACGCTGTGGTTGTGTTTCCTGACGGGTTGGGTGTGGGTGTCCGGACTCCTGACATCTCCTTTCCGTTTTGAAAAGTTTACAAGCAATGTCTTTGATTTTTTTTAGCACAGAATGTAAGAAAATATTATAAAGAAGAAATAATGATGATGATAAGCATTATTCAAGCTATAATTTTTGCTTTATTTTCCTGAGAAATGAGATAAAATAAAAAAAAACAAGTGAGATAAACAACAACAGCAAGCCTAGGGCCGGGGGGGGGGTACTCGACCAAAAAAGTGGTAGGGGTGTGCCGCGGGCGAGACAAAAAAGGGGGCCTTGGAGCGGGCTTATTGTAAAAAGGAGGGTCCTCGGAACGGGCTTCGGAATTACAATTTTGTGAAAACGGGGGTCCTTGGAACGGATCGCCAGCGTGTGAGTACGTGCGTATGCACCCCTATGGAACGGGCATGCGTGCATGATGAAGCTAGCGCTGCCTCAGCCGGGTGCGCTCGGGCAGAGACGATGGTCGGACAGCGCTCGGCGGCCGCTTTTCACCAAAATTGCAGCAGCTCAATGCGACCGGAACGGCTTATAATGAAAAATATGCGAAGCTTTGGAGCGGACTTCCTTCTTCTTTTTTCTCGATAAGAAGAAAATGCTATGCCTTGGAGCGGCTTTCTTTGTTCTTTTTGTCAACAAAGCAAAAATGCTATGCCTTGGAACGGAAATTTGAGTGTGAAAATGGGGGTCCCCTCCGCGGCACATACCCACTATGCATTATATACTGAGTGCCCCCCCCCCCCCCCCCCCCCCCGGGCCTAGGGCTGGACTTCTACAAATACAAGGCTTCATTTTTCAGTGTCTGGACACAATGTTCCACAGATCCAAAAACAAATTTTCCTAAAAATGAATCCCAAATTTTCTGAAATTCATAGACAATTCCTGGAATTTTCCATTTTGATTTTTAATGAAAATCTGGCAATAATGATTAATACAGTGAGCCTAAATTTGGTCCAAGAAGTGACCAAATCAAGAAATTAAACATTTTTTGTTCATCATGTCCTCTTGAAAAATAGGAAAAAGATTACGAAATGACGAGCGCAGAAAATTTTGAGCTTCGACGATGGAGCCTGTGTCTAGATCCGGAGGAAGATCTAATGTTAGATCTAAATCTTTGTAACTAATCTTTGTAAAATATTACATGAATATTAAGTTGCTACTGTAAATTGTCATTTAATTGTAATCATGGGCGGATCCAGGATTTTCCAAAAGGGTAGGCACATTTTCGTGAGGAAAAAAAATGACATACATGACTTTACTTTCAAAGGGGGGGGTAGGGGCACACTTCTGCATTTCTACATTACAATTTTTAATTTTGCTTCTCAAGGGGCCCCCCTTGTAATTTTTGGATTTTCCTGAATTTCCTGGAATTTTTGTTATTCTGGAACCTTTCCTGGAAAAAGTAAAAATTTCTTGAATTTCAGGAAGAGTGGAAGCACCCCATCCACTTGCACCCTCCAACCACTCTTTCTGTCTTGAGTCTATGCAACATTCACAATGCACACTCAAAAATTCAGATCCATTCAGTTAATTTGTTTTCATTCTAGACTTAGTAATCTTTTTATTATTCACAAGAGTGCTCAAAAAACTTTTAATTTTGAGCATATTTTTGTGAGGCCCTCTGTGACTGATGCAGATCTTCATCTCCACAGACTCTCTTTTTAATCTGTTTTTAATTAGAAAAAAATTATAAATTTCAAGAATTCAATTTAGTTTTGTGCCAAGGCATTTTGTTATGATGAATTCACTGTATAGTCAAAATTGACTGTTCCAAAATATCAAGTATTCATCCAGTTTGGATCAAGAGAAAATTGACACAGGTTACTAACTGCAGACAAGGTTATCACAACCTTGTGATTAAAGTGGTGTTAGCTTAGCACTGCATTTTTAAAAAGTGGTGTTAGACCACATCCGGATGTTTTTATATCACAACCTTGTAGTATTGGACAAGTGCCCCCATCATACCACTAGTTGCATGTCCGGACAGGTTGGGTATCTAGACCAAAAATTTCTTCGACTAGGCCAAGTAATTTGAAATGGTTTGGAATTAAAATCAATTCTTTTTAGTTTTTCAAAGAAACTTTAAAGGGCTAATTTAGCACACATAAACATGTAGACCTCTACTCTGTTGATAAGTATGGTGTGATAAGTAATTACAAAAGCCAATGATAATACATGCTTAGTTGACAAGATACGGTAATCATTGATGCACCAAACTTATCTAAGTTAGATCTAAATGTAGATTTTTTTTCAATTTGATTGTGGACAATAAAAAATATGCCCTAATTGCTGCCGATTGATCTGTTTTGGATGAGAGGAACTCCTGGATAAGCCTGTTAGCTGTGTAAGTATGATTGTTTGATTTCCATCATGATAGTAATAAGATGTGATTATATTACATACATGTAGGGCTACATTGTGCAATCATTCTTTCTTATTTTCTTGAAATCTTCTTTAAATCTTGCATCATGTATCATTCTGCCTGTCTTCTGACCGCATTTTGTGCAATGTTGGATGAGTTCGACTCTCATGAAGTTCCAAATTTAAATTCAGAACTTTCATTGGTGGCAACAGCATAAAATGAGGGTCAATCTCTCACTCTCTACCTCTTGTTTCTTTTATTTCATATTTAGTGTACATGTAACGATAATATAGTTGGATCATGCGTTAATTTAGATAGTTGTAAAGAGGTTGTTTTATTAAGCAAATACATTTTAATGCCAATATGAACTTTATATGGCATTGGATGAGTGAGGAGGTGTCATGGCCGCATTAGTCTGCAGGCACAGACCGAATGAAACTTGTTCTAAGTGTGGCTCCACATAAAGACTAGCACATACAAAACTTGCTGTCTGAGTGGGGGCTTTCAGTACACAAGGCATGAGTAGGACGACAAGAACACACTTGTCGAAACGTCAAGATTGGCCCGATTGGGTGGTCCTTTTCAGGACCAACATTTGCCCAAGAAAGATATATGATGACCGTGAAACCTCCTACACTATCTCAGATGTTTTTTGCTACACTATTCTTCTTCGCCATGGAAACTTCCAGAAGTTACAACATCTGAGATGGTGAAGAGATTGAAGATTTTTTGTCTAGAAGATGTGCAAAGTATTGGCAGTGCAGAAATGAAAGTAATATTTAAAAAAAAGGAAGCTACATGCAAACCAACTGGATTACTAAACTCATTTGTCCATGTACTGACACCATGAAAGCATTTAGGGTTATCACTGGTCAGTGATGTTCGAATATGCCTCGTGAGAATTGAACTCACCCAGTACACAACAAAGAGATTATAGCCAAATTGGTACTAGGCTAGACAGGAATAACCATTTCCGGGATTTATTAAAAAATTTCTGACACTTTACTAAGTGAGAGAAGCCAACGCAGTTCAGCAAGACAACTGAATACAGATAATAATGCTTTTGGTCGAGTACTTTTCTAGGCCTACTTGGGTATTTCACATTCCTTCAGAATAGTTTCAGTTTTTAGTTTTACATCACGGTGGCAACTATAAGGATAACCCTGGCCTGTATCATATGAAAATAAAATAAAGCATGTTGATCTCGAGAGCACCGAGGTGTATGTATTATAAGGCATTGAAGTAGTATAAAATCCAAAGAACACCATGGTATGTTTTTACAGGGCACAAAGGGTAGAAATATTAAGAACGCTATGAAAAATTCTGTAGCGATAGGAATATAAGGGGAAACTAGCACTAGCCTTATTCTGGTGACAACTGAAAAGACCACTTATCCAATGTAAAATTTTATGATATAAATAACCTAACATGATCCTCATTTAGTAAACCTTGTGCTGTGTGGTGACTGAAATGACTAAATATTTATTTACTTTTTTTATGTTCTTTTCATCTAAACTGGATAAAGCACTTCATTATTTGATACAGTCCTGGTTGTAAATTCATTTTATGCATTGGCCCCAAAATAAATTGAATTCTTGAAATTAATTTTGTTCTTATTAAAAATAAGGTTAGTGGAATTGAATATCTGCATCCTGCACAGCACTTATCTCACGTTCCATCAATTAATAGGCAATATATGTTTCATCTTCAAAATCTAAATTCACAAGTTTGATTCAAATTGTCAAAGTTGATTTTAATATTAAATGAACGTAATTCCCAATTAAGGATACCAATAATCTTTCTTATAACGTTTGCATACATTTTTTGCCAGTAAATTTTGGCATGTTTATTTTAACTCACTGCATGTAGATCTAGATCTAACGTTAGGCCTAGATCTGTTTGGTATTAGTAATAGATCTCGTAACATTTTTTGCTGTTCTTTTTTATAATAGGGCCACATGGAAAACCAACAAATTGATGATATGTGCCGCCCTGTGGCCTATTTAAATATCAGAAATCAAAAATAAATAAGGACCCACTCACTCAGTAAAACTCAAACTAGTCAAGCACAACGATATCCTCAAATCATTCATGTTTTTTAGTGCTCTTGTAAAAAATGACAAATTCAGATAAATTTACAACGGCACAAAATCTACAATAAGAATTTAGGATATGAAACTAGTATTTATGGCACCACATGACATACCGGTACATCTCACCTGTCGCTCTCCAAACGACCCGTGGGGGACCAGCAGAAGCTTTCATCCAGCCCGACAGTTCCGGGAAAATTAGTGCAGCGTCCCGCTCGCTACAGCAGCAGTGAGCATTTACGACGTGCGACGACCTCGGTTGCCATTTTTCAAATCAACGATATTTCACGTATTTTTTTTATAAGATCGTACAAATTTGATAAATTTAGGTGGTCGCTAATATATTTATATGAATGTGCAGCGCTAAAATAAATTTCTAACGTCAATTTCCGATATAATTATAAAAAATGATTCAAAATTTTGCACGCATTTCCAATTGTAGCAGTCGACAAAAAGGCCCGGTTGGAACTATTCGAGATCCTTCAAATTTGACCTTTGACCCCTGTTGTCGCAACCTTGTTTATATAGGGCCTTGACAAGCGTGTTGCTCTAAGGAAGGTCAACTCCGCTCGAATTTTGTGACCAGTCTAAAAAATAAGGGGGACTTTTCGGAAATTTGTCGAGTTGATTTTTTTTTCATTTGTTAATTTTAAATATTTTTAATGAACAATTATTACGTCGGTTATTCTAGCTAGAAATATTAAAAATATTACTTTTATTTTTAAAGAAATTATTTAGCTTAAATAATCATGATATTGACATTTTTTCTCATTTTGGAATATTAAGTCTATGACGAGGATACCTCTTATCTCTTATTTTCCTCTGCTGAATTTCGCTGCACCACTAATAAATGCATAGACAACCATCGTAATAATCGAGGTCATTTTTCTGGCCTGGGTGCGCCGAGTCTGGGCCGGTCGCGTAGCTACTTGTGACGTTAGTGATGCGCTGGGGCTTCAGTCGACTCGTCATAGATCTTCTAGCAACATACACAATGACGTCTAATTTGCCTGGTCTGATTCGAAGTGCAATCGCTTCAGGGCTGAAGTTTATCAACGATGATTGTTCAAGGTCAGATTTCAAATTTTAATTTGCATTTGACTTTTAAGTCTATAAATCTTAATACAAGGCGCCTAAACCCCGAAATCCGGGTATAAATTTCAACTTCGAGTCCGAGACTATGGACGGCGAAAAAAAAACCCATGCATCGGATGCATTGCATTGGCTGCGCTGCAGCTGAGCTGCACAGCCAGGCGCTGCGTCGCGTCGAAGGTCGATAATCATTGAGCAACCAAACTTCCAAAGCCAAATTAAAGCTTGAATAAAATTAAACCTATTCACATTTTCCCTGGTTTTCTTCAATAATTTCTAAGAAAAATCAGCCAATTCTGGGAAATTGATTGCAATGTTACATCGTTTGCAGAGTGCCATCATCGTTTTGCGTTAGACTTAACCTTAGTTATACTTAGATCTAGGCCTAGACTAGAAGAAATGGGAGCTGGATATTATACACCATCTTAATTTATGATTTTGGGCAGAAAGTAGATTTGATAGACAGCATCCATATCTTAATTTGACCATTGATTCTGTGCAATCAAAGACTTTTACATAATTTGTTTGCCATATTGCAAGAATTGGTAAATTTTCCTGGGCCTGCATGGCCTGGGCTTGGCTGGCAGAACGCGTATTTTTTTTGGAGAAATTTCGAAAGTGAAAGAGCAAAGTGACTAAGCTCGTCGTGATTTTATTTTTATGCATTATCTAACTGAATTTTAATTCTCATGCCTAACGGTAACTTGTCAACCATTAAATCTTCTAGTTCTAGATCTAGATTTTACCCTGTAGGCATTTAACGTACGGACTAAAAAAAATCATAACCTCCTAGCGGCTAGCCCATGCAGGCTGGCCTTAATTGAACCAAACTTAGCTTGCATGGACCAACCCTCAAATGATTTAGGCGTCCTATACTATAAAAGACAATGTGGAATTCATCTGTTTTGAGTTTATTATTATTTTAGTATTTTTTTATTGTTGCATAGACTAGTCGTGCTAGATCTATATATATTCTAGATCTACCTAGATATCCAGTGTGGAACAACATCTTCAACAAACAGATCGAGACTGGTCAGAGCATTTGTCTAGTTAGACAAATAAAGTTAGATCTTTAGACTTGGGTCTATCGATCAACTAGACAGGAATAACCGTCGTTTCTGGGGATTTATTCAACAATTTCTGACATTTTACTATAATCTCTATCGGTGAGTGAGCCAGCGCAGTTCAGCAGAGCAACCAAAATACAGAGACTGAAGCTTTTGGTCTATCGATCAACATGATCAAGATCTAGGTTAGATGTGGACTTCACTTATTACTGATTGGAATGTATTTCTAAATTTATAAGTTTTGGGGACAATGGTGAAAAGAAATGATAACATACTATTGGTAGATACGTGAATTATTTTTTTTTAATACCCATTGGCATTGCTGCCTGCTCTAATAAATAAATAAATAAATGAGTCACGGCCTATATGGACTGCAGATAAATGCTGATCGACGCCTAGCAGAACAAGTACCAGTGCTAGACTAGGGGGTTGAAATCTAAGCAGACGACGGAGCATAATGTAGCTTAAGGATAGAATGATGATGGGTTCAGCGAAGAGCCCAGAGAAAATAAGGGGGACATATTCAATCCCGAAATGCTTTGCGAGTGGTCACAAAATCGTCTCGGCGCAAATCACCTAATTCAGCCGTCTGGTGAAATCGCTGATAACAACAATCACCGATTTGGTAATGATTTTAGTTTCCTGAAACTTGCATTTGTAAAGTTTTAAATATCAAAGTATGTTTTCATATTTATGTATATCCCTCAACATATTTTTTAATGTTATCTTTGATATCGTTGTAGTCATATTCTTTCATATTCGTTTCTTGATCACTACTAATTTGTTGTTGTATTTGATCGGCATTTGATTTCGTTGTCATGAACAATAAAATATGCGCGCAGCTCAGTTGCATGCGCGTATCGAGTTGACCTTCCTTAGAGCAACACGCTTGTCAGAGTTATCAATAGACAGAGTGGCGACACGCGCACTGAAAACATGATACGCGCGGTCAAAGGTCAGCCATGGGGGGCTGATTAGTTCCCCCTGCGCACATGCAATGATTTGGCAATCATCACTATTTTTATTCCCGTTTTTATTATTCCTTTAATTGATTTTCGGCAAACTAGCCTAGGTCCGGAAGAAATCATAATCGAGCTAGTCTAAAAGTAATTTCTCCTCTTTGATTTAGGACTTGATGATGGATCCCCTTTAACATTTTGGTTTAATTGTCTGGCAATATTTATTAAAGCTCCATTCCGTTTTTTAAATAATAATTTGAAGAATTATACAAGTTTGATTCACTCAATTTATAAATAAAAAATGGACAACAAAAAATAGGCAACAATATGGGAATACAAAAAATTAACAAGGTGATGCCGAAGACATAATGGAGTGGAAAATTTGAGGGAGGGGGCAGGGCAGTTTTCTACTTCTGAAACACTACACTGAAATTTGTAATCACAACTCCGGTATCGTACGGGGATAATAAACATAAATGATCACACAGAATATATAGGAAAAGCATATATTTTGACGATAAATGTTTTTTATTTAAACTTAGAATATAATATAGTCCCCTGAAAAATGTGGGCTATATAATTATTTGCGCTGATTTAGGGGTCGGGCCCATACAGGTGGCAACTCCTAGCTACAATATTTTCACTGACTGTCAATCAATTAGAAATAGGAGCATTGTACTCATATCGAATTTCATGTGTTAAAATGAACTCGAATAATTTCGACAGTATGAATATTAGAATTTAATCAAGATGTCAAAGGCTTTGTAATCGGATCGGCCTGCAAACTTGTCTTTTTTTTATGTCACTTAAAAATTAACCATTTATCTTTCTGTTTTGTATAACGAAAAGGGGAGTCTTAGGGATGAATTATTTCTTGATTTAGTGTTGTTTTCTTTATTATTATCATTATTATGACTATCATCATTGTCACTATAAATAATTATCATTGAAATCATTATTTTTATTATGATCATCATTATCATCAGGACGGCGAACATACTTTCTCTTTTCTTTTTTAACTAAAAAAGTTGAGGCGGTTTTTGCCCCCCCCCCCCTCCTGGCGATGCCCTTGATAAGCACTATCATCTTTTTAATAGGGGGGGCAGAGGATCTAAGCGTTATATAAACTTTTTTATCAAACGAAAAATAGGGGGTATAATGAGAGTGCCAATACCCATACAATCGTACAAATTTCCTTCGATTTTCTCTTTTTTGTTTGAACTATTTAAAAAAAAATGTAGAGGGTGATCGCCTTTCAACCCGTTGCGCCTGATCATCATTATCATAATATCTTGTACATATCTGAAGAAATGTGATTTATAGTTGTTTCCATCTTAACTTTCATCAGCGGCCGCAATGTCATTATTCTAAGTGAAGTGATGTAGGCTTAATATTCTGAAATTATCATCTATTTAAATGCTGATTATTTTCCTCTTATTTTCGGAACTTTTCGATCTTCTTGGTAAAAACAATTTCACTTGATTTTAAATTTGCGGATTGACAATAATTGTCACATTAAAAAAATATTTACCTCCATTTCCCCCTCATTGGTTTAATCTGACAATTATCCTGGCAAATGGTGGAAATTGTCAATAATCTTTTAGTTGTAAATGTACGTGTTTATTAGTACTACCCCTCCCTTTATCACTCTCTCCCTCTCAATCTCTCTTTCATTCTCCGACGTATACCTTCTAAACTTTTATAAAGACGCCTGTCATGCATGTTTAAGATGGAGAGCCTATATATAGCTATAGCAAGATCAAGGACAAATATTGAAAATGAGGGAGAAAACAACCAGACTGCTAAGTGGATCTCATTGGCGGAGCAAAAAAAAGGGGGAGAGAAGAAAAAAGAAGGAAAAGGGAAAAGAGAGGAATGAGGGGGGGGGGCGAGTGAATAAAATAATGTGAGTGGAAGAGGTAGAAAATACCCCAAAAAGTATCGTTCATATCACATTATATTGCATGTTTGATGTTTGTGATACATATCTTGTTCAATATGCTGATACGGAGCTTAAAATATCAAGTTTTTAAAATTAATATAATACAAAACATATTTCAGCTCGGACATCGAGCTTTCATTATTTTCTTTGATTTAAAATTTGATTTCTGGGAAATCAATGAAAAATTGAAGTCATCTCTTTGATACTTACTCCAAAAATGTATTTAAAACAACAAGAGCTTAAATCATACTGTATAGTTTAATTGATTTACATAAAATTGCATAATTGGTAGGAAAAACTTTACAAACGATTTAAAACGTTTTAAAACAATTTTTTTTTATAAACAAGTGGAATGCCTCTGGCCGTCTCACCTGCATCACGCGGTTCAATATAGCAGCAGTGCTGACTTTGAATACTACTCTAACTCGCACAAGATGTTCAGTGATACATGGTTACTCTATGTCCACTTTTTATGAACTAGACCAATAAACTTACAGAGATATGATGGTTATTCAACAAAAAAACCCAACATGGCCAAAGTTCATTGACCTTACATGACCTTTGACCTTGATCATGTGACCTGAAACTCGAACAGGATGTTCAGTGATACTTGATTACTCTTATGTACAAGTTTCATGAATCAGATCCATAAACTTTCAAAGTTATGATGGGAATTCAACAGATATCCCCAATTCGGCCAAAGTTCATTGACCCTAAATGACCTTTGACCTTGGTCATGTGACGTGAAACTCATGCAGGATGTTCAGTGATACTTGATTAACCTTATGTCCAAGTTTCATGAACTAGGTCCATATATTTTCTAAGTTATGATGACATTTCAAAAACTTAACCTCAGGTTAAGATTTCGATGTTGATTCCTCAAACATGGTCTAAGTTCATTGACCCTAAATGACCTTTGACCTTGGTCATGTGACATGAAACTCTAATAGGATGTTCAGTAATACTTGATTAACCTTATGGCCAAGTTTTATTAACTAGGTCCATATACTTTCTAAGTTATGACGTCATTTCAAAAACTTAACCTCAGGTTAAGATTTGATGTTGACGCCGCCGTCGCCGTCGGAAAAGCGGCGCCTATAGTCTCACTTTGCTTCGCAGGTGAGACAAAAACCCTTTTTTTATTACAACCCTTGATGAATTGTTAATAAAATATTAACTCATGCATCCTATTCATAATCACAAAAGTGCTTTATATGTCAAGTTTTCAAGCCTTGACATCAACAAATTTCGCACTCTCATAGGGCTTATTAATCAATAAATAAACGATAAAATTTTCGAGAATTCTTGATAATTCAATAATTTTTTATAATGGAATATTGACACATTTCATTTGGCGTTTAGGAAGAGGAATAGAAAGATGACCATTTTCATATGATGACAAAATGTCCTTAGAATGTCCCAGTCCTAGGTTAAAATAATTCAAGAAATATCAGCTCTCGCTTCATTTTCGCATCATCTGTTACATGCATTCCATATCCACTTTACAATTTTAATTTTCAGTGCTTGTAATAGAGCTTCAATGAACATTTTTCAGATCAGAATATCAAAATTTTTAATGTAGGAAGATACCTAATTACCCATCTTCATGGTTTACAAAACATGAATAGAGAGTCCCGTTTTTAGGTCTACATGTAAGTCTCAATTTTTTTTCCGCTCGCATTGTTTAATTATTCTGTTCATGACTACAAAATTAGAATTTCCTTGTTTAGGTCGGAATGTCAAAAATTTTCAGCACGCGCTTCTCGCTTGCATTATTTGATTGATCTAATATGTATCGTCGTCATGGCTAACTGCAAACAGTCCCTAACAGGTCCCTTTTCGATCAGGCCAGAACGAATATTAAAAAATTACTATTTATTCATGAATTATTTAGCTACATACGCATTTTGTTCAGGATCACAAATTACCCAAAAATGTTCATTTTTCAGGAAAATCTATATGAAATTTTTGAAAATTTTAGATCGAGCTTCGTGCTCGCAATAGTTTAAATAGGGCCTTTGTATATTCATGTTGTTTTGTAAGAATGAAGTGACTGTTAGGTCTAACCCTTCAAAGAAACAAACAAAATTAAACTTTGAGCAGTCGATTGGGGAAAATGTTGGTGAAAAAATTCTGCCCCACCCCCTTCCCCCTCTTGGCAAAAGCTGGATCCTCTCCTGATCACCTGATACTTTTTTAAAAGAGAAAACAATAATAAGATATCATAGGTGATTTCCATGTAAGAAATATATTTCTCTATGCACGATAAGATGGATTCAAACAATACTTTGTTTTTAATCTTGCGTTATGTCACTCAATCCTTCACATCCAATAAAGCTCATAAAAACTTTTAAATTGCGCATGCATATCCTATATATACATCGAGAATGACAATAAGAATGAAATAAATCTCAATCGGAAAATCATATCTTGGTAAAAAAAATAATGTGAACAATTTTTTTATTTTCCCATTACATAATCACATGCATTAGATTAAAAAAACAGGCTGTTGAATCAATTTTAATTAAACTAGATTTTTTTAATAATGAATTTCAAATTTGAATAACAGACACTTCTTCTTCTCCTTGTTGTTCTTCCTCTGCTTTTATCGGAGATCAGCATCAAAATGCAGTATGTCGTAATCCATCCATCCATCAGGTACATTGCATTTGAAGGTTACATAATCAAATCATTGAGGACAGGAGATACGTTTCATATGAATCTTATATAAAAATAGCATATATGGAAAAGCATTTTGATATAAGATAAAAAAGATGGGTATACATGGAAATATAAATGTACATCCTAACACAAGGATAATGAGGGATTTTATTGAAAATGTAGTACAATAGTCCCAATGACATGATGCATTTGTAAACAAAAAAGAGGAAATACCCGAAAAATACATTTATGAAAAAAAACAATCATACATAAAAAAATTATATCAATATATGTTGTTCATTCTTTCCAAATTGCACAATTATAAGGGGGAATGAAAATATATTTTACTTTCAATTTTGCATTATTTCCTGATTGTGTTAACTTTCATTCCCTGATAAACTATTTTTAAAACATTATCAGCTGAGATATTTATTAGATTATGACTTACCAGAAACCACCTTTGAAATTAGTAAACTCTGTTCAGCTAGTTGTTTCCAAAGTTGATGCTTAAAACTTGTAGTCACTAAGGTCATTACCTTAATTGCATGATCTTTGAAAACACATGCAATTATGATAACAAAATTAGTGATCAAGTACAGTTACCAGCAGATAATCCATAATCCATTTCCATCATCAATCCATGCAAGCATTGTTGTCACAGTCATATTAAGGTCAAAGCACATGTTAACACATTTTGAATACTACACTGACATACACTAGGAGTGAATAAAATTACAGTACTGTCAGGAGGCCCTGAACTTGTAGCTAGATGAACGATCCCCATAAACCAAACACAGCTGGGTTACATACAGCAATAAATATGCAGTCCCTGATATATTTGTACATGTAGATCTAGCACCATCACTGCTATTGAGGACATAGACCAAAGCACTTTGTGTCATCACTCCTTCTGTTTGTATTAACTAGAATCTAGATTGATTCACCTGCTGTCTTGAGAGGTAGATCTAAGCTCTTTTATTGGATTTTAGCCTCTAAATATCGATTAGTTAGAATCAATCTTGGCCTAGACTAGGTCTACATCTACTGTAGATATTCACCAACATTAGACCCTAGTCCAGATCGAGTAAATAGACTTGAGTACTGTCTGCAGTTCAGTTGTTAGATTACAATTTTAATCTAACAACTGCACTGCATGCAGTGCTCAAGTCTAATTACTAACCTTACTACTTAGTCTTAGGCCTAACATTAGATCTGAAATTGTTAACACATTTGCCTTATAAAATATAACAAAAACAGAGTCTACAGTATAATATAGGGATACTTTCCTCTCTGATGAGATATTTCCATCTATATATTAGTAGATTCAAGATCAAGACCAGCAACTTAGAACTAGACCTAGGCTAGACTAAAGTCTAAAGTTAAAAAGTGCCTCCACCCTGTGGCATTGGACTGGTGGCGCCATCCCTGTAAATTACTAATTAACCGCCTTAGGTCTATAGGGTGGGCTAAGGTTTCCGCCGCCGAAAGCTCCGGCGGCGCAGCTCCTTATCTTTGGCTAGGGTCTTATGAAGGGTAGTCCCATATGCTAAATTTTATGAACTGTTTTTGGTAGAAATTAAATGGATTTCCCCCAAAATAACATGAAATAAGTTGTTAAAAGATCATTCAACCTTGACAGTCATAGTAAAACACTATTTTCAACACGTTGAGGTAATTTGTGCAATACATGATTACACAAAACTTGAAAAAATGCAATTTTTCTCTCTTACCAAACACTTTTTTCGACATTATTTTGGAAGCCGATTTATGCAAAATAACACCAGATGTATCTACAAAAAGACAACTTTATATGTTAAAATACTCACATTGGCGTCTAGAAAGTATATCCACGAGTGGAAAGTGTCGAGGTATTTAATCACTAAATGTGAGAAAACGTGTAGTTTATTGATATTTCCGGGGTATGCACCCAGCAGAAGATCACAAGCGCAGAAAATATGCCAGAGGGAACTAATTGGAGCTCCATGAAATATCGGACCAATCAGAGCACACTTCCGGTTTCGCCACTCTGTCTAGGTAGGCACTTAATACTTCAGTTTGAAAGGACACTCGTAAAATGACGTCACTCTCGCCGATGAATATTCATTAGATTGTGGTCGTGTGTGTTCCATACAAACATGCACACAGAAGTGCATGCATGCAGAGAGTTATATGAGAGGAACATTGGCTCCAGAGAGAAGTTGTCAATAACGTGTGTGTACTATTCCATGCTGTCCGCATGGGAGAGAGTGCATGGCAATTCGGTTAAACGAAGTTTCCGATATAAAGAGATAATTACTCTATGTACAGTAGACGTATACTGTAATAGAGGCAAATGTCAGATCAGGGGAGGCTGGAGTACAATCAGGTTTTCTTTTTGTAAGGGAGAATAGTGTATAATTATAGCCAATTGATCTAAGTAAGGGAAGTGAACAATGATGTTTTTTAAAAAGAATGGAATATACCTGCATGGTGAAGCCAATTTGAAAGGAGGTGAGGCAAGTTTCAATGGAGGTTATTAAAAAAAATAAACTGTACAACACATTATAGTGAAGCCAGTTTAAAAGGAGGTGAGGCAGGTTTCAATGGAGGTTTTTTATAAAGAATAAACGGTATATACCACACATTATGGTGACGCCAGTTTAAATGGAGGTGAGAAAAGTTTCAATGGAGGTTTTTTCAAAAGAAACTGTACCACACATATCATGGTGAAGCCAGTTTAAAAGGAGGCGATCAGTTTCAATGGAGGTTTTTATAACTGTACTCTGAATTATGGTGAAGCCAATTTAAAAGCAGGTGAGGCAAGTTTCAATGGAGGTTTTTTAAAAAGAATAAACTGTACCACACATTATGGTGAAGCCAATTTAAAAGGAGGTGAGGCAGGTTTCAATGGAGGTTTTTTAAAAAGAATAAATGGTACCACACATTATGGTGACGCCAGTTTAAATGGAGGTGAGACAAGTTTCAATGGAGGTTTTTTCAAAAGAATAAACTGTACTACACATATCATGGTGAAGCCAGTTTAAAAGGAGGCGATCGAGGCAAGTTTCAATGGAGGATTTATAACTGTACTCTGAATTATGGTGAAGCCAATTTAAAAGCAGGTGAGGCAAGTTTCAATGGAGGTTTTTTAAAAGAATAAACTGTACCACACATATCATGGTGAAGCCAGTTTAAAAGGAGGCGAGGCAAGTTTCAATGGAGGTTTTTATAACTGTACTCTGAATTATGGTGAAGCCAATTTAAAAGCAGGTGAGACAAGTTTCATTGGAGGTTTTTAAAAAGAATAAACTGTACCACACATGATGGTGAAGCCAATTTAAAAGGAGGTGAGGCAAGTTCCAATGGAGTTTTTTATAACTACTACAAATGATGGTGAAGCCAATTTAAAAGGAGGTGAGGCAGGTTTCAATGGAGGTTTTTTTTAAAAAGAATAAATGGTACCACACATTATGGTGACGCCAGTTTAAATGGAGGTGAGACAAGTTTCAATGGAGGTTTTTTCAAAAGAATAAACTGTACCACACATATCATGGTGAAGCCAGTTTAAAAGGAGGCGAGGCAGGTTTCAGTGGAGGTTTTTAAAAAAGAACAAATTATGGTGTAGCCAATTTAAAAGGAGGTGAGGCAAGTTTCAATGGAGGTTTTTAAAAAACTGTACTGGTATTATGGTGAAACCAATTTTAAAGGAGGTGAGGCAAGTTTTAATGGAGGTTTTTATAACTGTACTACAAATGATGGTGAAGCCAATTTAAAAGGAGGTGAGGCAAGTTCCAATGGAGTTTTTTATAACTACTACAAATGATGGTGAAGCCAATTTAAAAGGAGGTGAGGCAGGTTTCAATGGAGGTTTTTGAAAAAGAATAAACTGTACTTCAAATGATGGTAAAGCCAACTTGAGAGGTGAGGAATGGAATGGATTTTATGTAGAAGCAAACTTTTCCATTCCCCCAATACGTAAAAATCCCCTTCCCAAAAATCCAATTATCACTGAAATGGAATATACATAATATATTTTTTTATAAGCCAGGTTATGCAAAATAATCATGTCATCCTTTGTCAACAAGAAATCTGTACATGTCCTCTGGAGAAAAAATAATACCTTGGCCGCCTTTTAATTTCTAAGTTTTGATTTTATTAGTATTTTACTTAGCAATTTGGCTGGCTTAACAAAATGCTTAAACTTGCATGCAGATCAGATCTCAGAATTTACCTTATCCAAAATGAGGTAAATACTAATACCCATTGTGATGTTATAAATTTTTATCCAAATAGTGCCAAATGTATGAATGAATTTCTGTGCGTTTCATTTTTGGATATGCAGACTTAAGTCTAGTAGATGGCCGACTTACATTTAGGCAAAATACTTAGCCAAAAAAATGCAATTGAATACCAACGATGGATAAGTATTTTACTCTAGCAAAATACTGAGTAAAATATACTTAAAATTGTGGCTTTAAGAATAGCATTGAATACTGGGGTACCCTGTTCCTCATCATCATTATTATCCCACTACCACACCAGTTTCTGCAGCACAAAGTTGAACTTTCATGGGTTGAGTCCATTTCAAAGCAAACACTCACTTTAACTTTCTCTTACAACATGACGTCCACACACTGGCAATCACATCATTACAACACCAACCGTCAGAGTACAACAGAACTGCAGTTACCATAGCATTACCCCAACACACCACTCAATTTTTAATTCATCCAAATGAAATATGACTGTGTTGCACAAAGAAAAACTATGTAGTCATAGTAGATTTTATTGACTTGCACATTTATAAGGCTATACATATATTTTGAGCGATTGCTCTGTTGTCATCAGTGATAGTTCGTACCCACTGTGCTTATGGCCAACTTTGGTAAAGGCATACATTGAATAAACTTTTATAAGATACAGTTTTTAAACCTTGTATATGTACTGAAAATGTTGACAGAATATTTTCTTAAAAAATAACATTAAAACTGCATGACAGGTCATACAACATATTTCAACATGAACTATTTCACAATTTGCCAACATGACAATAAATACTAAGCTTAAAAAATATAGAAGCTGATATTGGATGGAAAAGAAAATCTATGTCATACAGCTTGAAAGACATTACATATGTATGCACTTAATGGTATCTATATGATCATGAAGTTCTTCTACACAGCTTGATAATGTTGATTTATCCAGTTTGGCAAGTACTGTTGTGGTTGAGGCAAAGTTAAGGGTTGTTCTGAATACTAAACCCCATTTTGTGTAACAACATGAAATCTATCAGAGTAACATGAAATAGTACAAGAGACGAAAATACTAGCAGCTAGGCAAGCTTTTTTACATAAATGTTTTTTTTTCATATATGCTCTTTGATATTTTTTCTCAACATAACGAAATTTGGCCAGCCACCCAAATATCAACAATAAGTTGCCAGTGAAGGTTCGTAGAAAATAACCAAAATAGTAATTCGGTTTTCCAAACGTATATTAGAACATTGGGTTATCCAAAAAAGTATTTTTTTTTCTTCATACTGTCAAAATGTGAGGTTTTAAAAGTTGAAGACAAAATACAAGACTTCGATATCCGTGTTTTGCTCACTGCTAAGTAGTTGAACTACATATTACACATCGCATGCTTAAGTGAACCCCATATCTTGTTCTCTTATTTGAAGCTCTCACCAAACTTCTTCTGCATTCAATCAAGTACTAGCGAGGGATATTATTGATCAATATTATCAAGATAAATCATTTTACAGCTTAGGATGTGATTGTTCAAGATCAATGAGAATCTTTAAATCAATGTATTTACTGTTGGTATTGGGGTGTCTGGACACATATAGCAACATACTCTTGCTGTTAAAAAGAACAAGTGATAATTACAATAGTTAACAGCAAGTATTAACTGCAGTTTGAGTAAATAAAAATATACACTATAATACAGTTTAAAATACGTTTATTTTCAGTACTGGCAGGCCTAGGATCATGATAAAAGATGATAAGATACTAAAAGTTGGCAAGTACTGTGTGCTAATGGCATGCATTCTAATCAAGTTTATGCACAAACATCTACAATGACTGTTATGTGGGCAGCAAAAATTGTGGCAAATTATGTTCAGAATGATATGAGACATTTTAACAATACTGAATAAAACACAAAGGTCATTTAGTCTTGCATCAAATAGTTATTGATCAGCCTCAATGCCGATTAATGCAACAAACAATGTATCATTATTTACACAGGTTAACATTTGCAAGTATCCTAAGGAACCCTAAGTTGAATGGATAAAATTAGTTGATGTTTTATGACTAACTAGATGGATTCTCAAATACATGCAGTCAAAACTTATGGCACTGTCTTTGCTAGACCAAGAATACATTATATATTTACATTTTTAACATGACCTTGCCGACAATAGAAATTTGACTTAAAACCTTCACTAACACAAGAGGTAATTTTCAAATTGATCCTTTCAAAGATTTGAGGAGATTAAAAAGTTATCAGTCAGAGTGCAGGTCCCTATGCTACAGAGCTACCAAGTCTCATGCATTATGCGTGAGACTCGAGCATTTTGGACTCTTGTTCATCCCGTCAAATCTCTGTCTCACGCAACTATCACAGCCTATCCCCATATACATTGTACACAATGTCTGTGATCTCACTCAGATTCAAAGAAAATCTCACGCATAGCTGGTCTTTGAACTTGGCATCTCTGATGCTAATGAGCTAATTGGTCAGAATCATCCAAATCCTCCCGTGGCTTGTGCTTTTGTCTTCATCAAGGTCATTGAATATTCAAAACCTCTGTAGTCACAACTATCACTTGGATGAAATATGCTTTTTGAGGACATGACTGTTATACCATGAACTTTGACCTCATGGGCTAATATTTCACCAGCCATATGCACAGATAAGCCATATTGGAAGTAGAACCCTCAAATGATTCTATAAGACATGGGAATAGGAGATATTTTGGGTATACAAGTATACTGATGCCTGTGACCTATGAACTGAACTACAACTATTTACAGAGATTATCTGCATTAAATGTGCATTCAGGAACCAAGCTTGAATTTCATCCTATTGACAATTGTACAGATGATGTGAAAATGAACTGTTTGAATTTATATAACGACTGCATATCTGTAATCTTGCAATATAATCAGAACCTTACCTTAATTTTGAATTTGATCCCACAAATGATTCTTAACTGAATAACAGCAAGAATAGGATATATCATGTATTTAATGAGTCATTGACTCTTAACCCCAAAATCTGATCAGATCATCTGTACTCAATAATACACACTTAGACTAAGTCTCAAGTTGATTAGAGCAACTATTCTTAACCCAAAACAGGCTGAGGGGAGGGTTGAATCAACTCCCCCCTCAACATTTTCTGCGATAATTCCACCGCGCGAATTTTGACCACGCCATTGCAGAGTTTATACTTAAAAGTCTTGCGCATCTTGAGACCAAATTTACGAAGCCCATGTACGCGGTTCTGAAATTACGCAACATTTTATAAGTGCATGTCTGACCAAAAATTGTGCCAAAACATGATTTTGTATACAAATTCAATGCAAATTGAGTTTTCTCATCTTAGTCATAAAGATATGATTATTTATACTTTAAACAGCTGAAATAAATTGATTTTAGCATAATTATGCTTCAAAAAGGTTGTGCAATAAATCTGGTGGAAAAACAAAGCAAAACAAAAGGTTGAAAATCAGAGAAATACATAAGAAATTCATAAAACAATAAAATACAATAGAAATTGATTTCCAAAACAATTTTTTTCCAATCGAGATTGTTAAGAATGCTACAAAGAATAATTTTACCAAAACTTAGCATTCAAGGAGCTTTATTATTTAGTGAATTAGAACAAGAAGTATAATTTATGCATAAATTAGCATAATTAATTTATATAAAATAAAATCTCCTTATTTTGGAAAATTTTATCCTACAGCCTTGTTGATTACATCGCACAATACCAGCATGCAAATTATTGTGGCACTTGCGCCATCGGCAACCAAGGTCTCGGGGGGGGGGGAATCAACTCCCCCCGGCCACTGAACAGCCAAAAAAGCCCGGCCTAGTTAGGGTTAAGTTGTCGGGAGATAAAATTGGCTAGACAAGCCAGAATAAGCGTCCTGCAAATTTTGTTTATATTTTATAATCTTGTTTATAGTTGTTAAACAATCCATATTTACATTTTGTATGGTGAAGATTCAATTTTTCTTGAAAGAGCTGAACTTTAAAGTAAAGGTTGCAAACCTGTGCTTCTACCCCTTTTGTCATTGGTGTGATGTAGTTTAATGTTCATCTTGTAATGAACTTATTAAAACAAGGTATAACTACACAATCACAGAGGGGGCCTAATACAAATCAAATATTTTTACAAGAGATACTGTTATGGAGTAATTTAGTACTGTTTCACAACTATAACATTCAGCTGCCAACTGCCTTTAAAAAATACATGTTTTACAAATATTGCATAGGCATTGAATACATCTACTAGAAAAAGTCACAAACAGTGTCCCAGGGTATAAATCAATTTCATCAGAAAGAATGCTTGTAAAAATACCAATCTTGCTATCATATAAAATAAATTGTTAATAACATGAAAGAGAAACAATCACAGATTTGATCTTCACCTGTAGTTGCATAATGTGAATGGTGACGCACCATCAAAGGAGATAATGCTTTATTAGATCTAGCCTTTTGACAAGGCAACATGACTTCATCAAGTAGTGGCTAAAATTGGCTTCACCATAATTCAGAGTACAGTTATAAAAACCTCCATTGAAACTTGCCTCGCCTCCTTTTAAACTGGCTTCACCATGATATGTGTGGTACAGTTTATTCTTTTTAAAAAACCTCCATTGAAACTTGCCTCACCTGCTTTTAAATTGGCTTCACCATAATTCAGAGTACAGTTATAAAAACCTCCATTGAAACTTGTCTCACCTCCATTTAAACTGGCGTCACCATAATGTGTGGTACCATTTATTCTTTTTAAAAAACCTCCATTGAAACCTGCCTCACCTCCTTTTAAATTGGCTTCACCATCATTTGTAGTAGTTATAAAAAACTCCATTGGAACTTGCCTCACCTCCTTTTAAATTGGCTTCACCATCATGTGTGGTACAGTTTATTCTTTTTAAAAACCTCCATTGAAACTTGCCTCACCTGCTTTTAAATTGGCTTCACCATAATTCAGAGTACAGTTATAAAAACCTCCATTGAAACTTGCCTCGCCTCCTTTTAAACTGGCTTCACCATGATATGTGTGGTACAGTTTATTCTTTTTAAAAAACCTCCATTGAAACTTGCCTCACCTGCTTTTAAATTGGCTTCACCATAATTCAGAGTACAGTTATAAATCCTCCATTGAAACTTGCCTCGCCTCCTTTTAAACTGGCTTCACCATGATATGTGTGGTACAGTTTATTCTTTTGAAAAAAACCTCCATTGAAACTTGTCTCACCTCCATTTAAACTGGCGTCACCATAATGTGTGGTACCATTTATTCTTTTTAAAAAAAACCTCCATTGAAACCTGCCTCACCTCCTTTTAAATTGGCTTCACCATCATTTGTAGTAGTTATAAAAAAACTCCATTGGAACTTGTCTCACCTCCTTTTAAATTGGCTTCACAGTGTGGTACAGTTTATTCTTTTTAAAAACCTCCATTGAAACTTGCCTCACCTGCTTTTAAATTGGCTTCACCATAATTCAGAGTACAGTTATAAAAACCTCCATTGAAACTTGCCTCGCCTCCGTTTAAACTGGCTTCACCATGATATGTGTGGTACAGTTTATTCTTTTTAAAAAACCTCCATTGAAACTTGCCTCACCTGCTTTTAAATTGGCTTCACCATAATTCAGAGTACAGTTATAAATCCTCCATTGAAACTTGCCTCGATCGCCTCCTTTTAAACTGGCTACACCATAATTTGTTCTTTTTTAAAAACCTCCACTGAAACCTGCCTCGCCTCCTTTTAAACTGGCTTCACCATGATATGTGTGGTACAGTTTATTCTTTTGAAAAAACCTCCATTGAAACTTGTCTCACCTCCATTTAAACTGGCGTCACCATAATGTGTGGTACCATTTATTCTTTTTAAAAAAACCTCCATTGAAACCTGCCTCACCTCCTTTTAAATTGGCTTCACCATCATTTGTAGTAGTTATAAAAAACTCCATTGGAACTTGCCTCACCTCCTTTTAAATTGGCTTCACCATCATGTGTGGTACAGTTTATTCTTTTTAAAAACCTCCAATGAAACTTGTCTCACCTGCTTTTAAATTGGCTTCACCATAATTCAGAGTACAGTTATAAAAACCTCCATTGAAACTTGCCTCGCCTCCTTTTAAACTGGCTTCACCATGATATGTGTGGTACAGTTTATTCTTTTTAAAAACCTCCATTGAAACTTGCCTCACCTGCTTTTAAATTGGCTTCACCATAATTCAGAGTACAGTTATAAATCCTCCATTGAAACTTGCCTCGATCGCCTCCTTTTAAACTGGCTTCACCATGATATGTGTAGTACAGTTTATTCTTTTGAAAAAACCTCCATTGAAACTTGTCTCACCTCCATTTAAACTGGCGTCACCATAATGTGTGGTACCATTTATTCTTTTTAAAAAACCTCCATTGAAACCTGCCTCACCTCCTTTTAAATTGGCTTCACCATAATGTGTGGTACAGTTTATTCTTTTTAAAAAACCTCCATTGAAACTTGCCTCACCTGCTTTTAAATTGGCTTCACCATAATTCAGAGTACAGTTATAAAAACCTCCATTGAAACTGATCACCTCCTTTTAAACTGGCTTCACCATGATATGTGTGGTACAGTTTCTTTTGAAAAAACCTCCATTGAAACTTTTCTCACCTCCATTTAAACTGGCGTCACCATGTGTGGTACCGTTTATTCTTTATAAAAAACCTCCATTGAAACCTGCCTCACCTCCTTTTAAACTGGCTTCACTATAATGTGTTGTACAGTTTATTTTTTTTAATAACCTCCATTGAAACTTGCCTCACCTCCTTTCAAATTGGCTTCACCATGCAGGTATATTCCATTCTTTTTAAAAAACATCATTGTTCACTTCCCTTACTTAGATCAATTGGCTATAATTATACACTATTCTTCCCTTACAAAAAGAAAACCTGATTGTACTCCAGCCTCCCCTGATCTGACATTTGCCTCTATTACAGTATACGTCTACTGTACATAGAGTAATTATCTCTTTATATCGGAAACTTCGTTTAACCGAATTGCCATGCACTCTCTCCCATGCGGACAGCATGGAATAGTACACACACGTTATTGACACCTACAATGTTCCTCTCATATAACTCTCTGCATGCATGCACTTCTGTGTGCATGTTTGTATGGAACACACACGACCACAATCTAATGAATATTCATCGGCGAGAGTGACGTCATTTTACGAGTGTCCTTTCAAACTGAAGTATTAAGTGCCTACCCTCTGTCTATTGATAACTCTGACGCTTGTCAAGGCCCTATATTATATAGGGCCTTGACGCTGTGTTGCTGCCCTCTACGTTCGTTGGGGTAGAGAGAGCCCGCTCGGCTATGAATATTCATTAGGTGGGTGTTTCTACACTGTTATAAAATGGAAGAAAGAAAATATTGAATTCTAATTTTAACTATCTCAATTTTATGCTTAGCCTTTGGAAATGTTCTTGAATTGTCAAAATTGCATTTGTTGCGGGATTTGTTTGGTCAATATAATTATGGTCCAGGATATCTTGTTTGATTTTTCCACCATATAGATGTCAGAATCATCAATTCATTTTTAATTTTAAAGTAAAGGAAACTGTTTGCCCCCGTAGATAATTAAGGGTCGAGATCCCTCGATTCCAAGACCTTCAGGCCCGTAGCCAGGTGAGATGGGGGGGTTCCGGGTTCGGCTAATACTAATAACGAAAATGACAATAAGGATAATAATCTGACGGCAATGTTGATGATGATGATAAAAAATATCACCGAAGGTTTGAGAAAATTCCATCAAAGAATGAAAAAAGTTATCAGAATTTTGATTATTTGATTTGTAACGTCATAAACGAGCAGCTGGCCCATACAGTATGTTATGTAATATAAAGATGCATAAATTTTATCTTTCAAATGGTTCATGATGACTTATTTTTGTTTTCTTTTTAGGAACGGATGTGAAATGGTATACTGAAGTTACTAAAAAACTATTTTCAATTTCTGAGAAAATAACATTTCTTTGATTTTTACCATACGACATTTAGGAAAGCTGCTCGCATTCTCTGATGTAATTTTCTCAAACCTTCGGCGATACTTTTTATTATAGTTTTTTTCTGCTATTTTTACAATAATTTTTGTTTCAGGGTGAATTAAGTTCCCCTTTAAATAAGTAATGAACTTGATATTGTTGATGTACAAACGCCAGATGTGACTTTCTTGTACACTATTGGGAGAAAACTGCAAGAAGTCGGAAGCACTGATCTTAATTTATCTCAATCGTGATTTAAGGACATTCCACATCATTTAAAAAGAAATCCATGTCATTTTCACAAAATTTGCGCAGAGTTACTTTAGCACCTAAATATTGATCAACATGGGTTCATGTGTTTGATTTTTTTTTTTTGCTATCGAGCTTTGAAGGGCATCCACAAAGGGCTCGAGAAATATACGCAATAAAAACATTTTTTGCTTTTTAGACCCCCATGTGATCACAACGTTGACCTCAAAATTCATCTATTCATAAAATTTTGCATTATATACAAATAAAGAATCCAAGCAATCATAATGCTATTCGTTTACTCTTAATTTTGAAAACAAGGTGTCAAAGTCGACAAAAACATCGACATTTATCTAACAAAATAAGAAATACAATAAATGCTGCACTAGTAAAAGCCCATGCCATATATGTTTAAAAATTTTTGCATGGTTGTAGACACTGGCGGATCCAGGAGGGGGGAGGGGGTACAGCAGGCCCTTGCCCCCTTGAAAGGCACAATTAAAATTTGTATTGCAAAAATGCCGCTAAAACACAATTTGTGCCCCCCCCCCTGAAAGTGAAGATTTTTTTTTTTTTTTTTTTTGCTTGTCAAATTTTCCTCGTGAAAATGTGCCCCCTCCCCATGGAAAATTGGATGCGCCCCTGGTTGCAGAGAAATAAGGTATGTACTTAAATCTATGAGGTGTAATGTAATTTAAACATTCAATTGGGGGTTCTGCTTGTTTTTAACTTGAATTATAATATATCAGCACTTTTTTTGGAGCAAATATGTTTTAAAAACACAAAACGCTCCAAATTGCTTAAAACTTCGTAAAGGAAAATTTTACACTACCTCAAGGTCTTACTCGTCAAGACTGCGCTTATTACAAGTTATGAATATTCAAAGTTGCTCAATTAACGTGTTGATCTACTAAAAAAAAAAGCTCGGAGATACGGACACGACATGGCTGGTCGGCCGGGGCTAGCCCGGCGGCCGGCCGACGCCCCCGCTAGCAGTATGCTGACATGGACGCAGGATCAAAGCAGAATCAGCACCCGGGAATCAATAGATTTGAAGTTTCTTGAGATCTGGAATAGTATTGTAAGTAGATCTAAGACTAAGCTTAACCGTTGTGAAATAATGAAATACCGGTAGATACTGTATACGGGCATATTCAGGTAGCATCATTTATCGGAGGTCAATTCTAAAAAATCTATATTTTCGGATAACCCAGGGAGCTCCGGCCCGCTTCGCGGGCGAGAGCCCAGCAGAGCAGAGGAGTCTCGACCGTGCAAAACGAGGGAGACACTAGGTCTGGGGTAGATTGGGGTCTCAATAGTAATCTTAAGAAAGTACCGTATGCACTTACGGTACCATGATTATATGGATGAAGGTCTATCGTGACACACAAATCCTGACATCGAGGCACAGACTGGAACCTCAAAAAAACGAAAAGTTCTGTTCCTTTCAAATTTCAAAACAAAATGGCTGATCGAGACCGAGGCTATATATTTTTTTTTTAGGTTCCAGTCTGTGCCTCGATGTCAGGATTTGTGTGTCACAATAGACCAGGGAGCACCAGCTCCGAAAAAATGAATAGTTCTCCTTTCAAAATTCAAAACAAAATGGCCAATCGAGACTGAGGCTATATTTTGTTTTTTTGAGGTTCCAGTCTGTGCCTCGATGTCAGGATTTGTGTGTCACGATAGACCAGGGAGCTCCCTGGGTTAATTTTCGGACTTTTTTTTCTGGACTGGAGACGCCTCAGAATTTCACAAAAATAACCACTGCAGCTCGACCAGGGCAGGCCTGGGGATTGGGTCGGGCTGGGGTGATGTTGTTATGTTTAAGTCATGTCAGATCTGGTAAGTAGGGAGTTACCCTGGCATAAATAGATCCGGAAGGGGTTGTCCAACTAAACTGTCTAATCAGTATTAGACCACAGTCCACATATTGACCACCTCTCTTTTGAAACCGACCACCTTACGCGCATTAAAATTCTTGCGTATTACAAATGATAGGTGCGGGAGAGTAGGCGCAGTGTCCATAGGAGCGGTAAGAATTGATTAAACAAAATTAGAAGGTAAAAATTTAGTAGAAGTTATCAACATTGTATTGACCAGACCCAAACCCCCCAGATAAACAGTTGTTGTTCATACCAAGAAAACTTGATAGGAAACGGCTTTAGAACAAATAGATCTATAATCTATCCATTGTCAATCATCGAATCATATCCTGGAGCTGGCAGTGGAAGTAGTGAGATGATCATTTAGCATGTTGACATGATTTGGAAAATTAAAAATATTTCGCCACAGCGGCAATAATCGGCCGTAAACTTAGTGTATCACGGGTGGTCAAATCAAATGAACGGGTGCAAATGAGCAAATAAAAATTCATTGCATTCGTTGTCCACCAATACATAGGCGAATACAAACATGGGAATCTGATCTGCTCAATTTTCTGCACAAATGAGACGAAAACTAGGTAAAACTGATAAATATATTTGCAGATATGATGCTTCGAAAATTAGGTGGTTGATAAGGGGTAGTTTGAACCATACAAGTGCAAAAAATATAAGATGTAAAATTTTTGCAGAGATTTTTCTTCTTGATCACACCCCTTTTTGCAAATTAAATATTTTGGTCATTTAAAAATGTGTTCTCCAATAATGTGACTTTTCTGTTGATTCTATTGAACATACAGGGAAAAAACAGAAATGTCCATCTTTGCTAACTTATGCCGAGGTGTATAGATCCAGACCTCTAAATATAATTTTCACACTTAGTTCCCTAGCCTGACAACATATTCATTGCTCGAAAAATACATGGTTGGAAAAACCAAGACAATTGCTTGACATTGGCATCCTTATTTTCACACAAAACCAGGGACTGGAGAAAATATCGCAAAAGAGCTACATGCTTGTAATTTTGGTTTAAGTGGTATAGATTTTCCCTGTACAAAAACGCCATAGGGGAAAAACGATACAACGGTTCGGATGAACGCCAACAATATTCCCAGAGGATAGTTCAGAACTTTAGATCCAAAGGTATACGAGTATGGAGTCAGAGATGCATCATCATCATCACGTGACGTCTGTCGATTCAATTGAACGTACAGTGTTTCCTTGAAAACAGAAGTGTCCATCTTTGCTAATGCTTATAGAGCTTTAATATGACATCATTCTCATAGCACGTTCCCTCAGAGGATGTACCTGTAGGATTGTGCGTAATATGTAGTCGCTCGAAGTGTGATACATGTAGCTGCAGATCACTGAAGCATGCAACGCACAATGACATCAATGTGTAGGTCTATTCAGTGTTGTTTTTTCTTGAGTGATCTGACAGTTTTGTTTAAAATTATCTTTACTAAAACTAAATTGCATTCAGATTTCGCAAGATGTCTAACATGAAGACAATGAACCCTGAGCTGAAGCAGTTCTTGAGGAGGAACAAGGTGCCTGATGTCTATGAGGTATGAATGACTCTTCTGGGGGGGGGGCAGGGAAATAATTACACGGGAGCTGGGGGCGATTTTGCTCCCTAAATTCTAAAAGAAACCCCTGGAAATCCTATTCATTGCAAAGTTAAAGCAATGTTGCTGATTATAGGCAGTTTTTTCTTTCATTTCCTGTTAGGGGGTGTTGCAAGAAAATGGATATTTGCATATTTCATTTATTGACAAGTAATAGATCCAGATCAATTTTACCTTAAAGCAAATCAGTTTGTATTTGTTGATGCAAGGACCATTCTTGCAAAATTTCATAAGTCCTTAAACAAACCTTGTGATTACAGTAATATTGTGAATGGGTTCAAATCAAGATGATTTTAAACAATGTAGATGATCAAACTATGAGGTGGGGAGAGAACCTCAGGCCCTCTATACCCTTAGGTTTGATATATCCCATATATTTTCATATCACAATACTCTCAGCTTTTGATACTGTTTTCATTGCCTTTGTATCTTGTTGGAATGCAGAATGAAAAGACATCAAACAAACGAAAATAGCAAAACAAAACATATTAAATAAAAGATCAGAGCAAACGCCTACATTGTACTTTACAGATTAAATACCATTGAGATCAGTCTTGACGTAGTCCTAGTTCCATATCTCACAGATTAGCGATTGATCGTACCCTTGGTTTTCACAAGTTTACATTGTAGTCAATGTAATCAATCATAAAAAAAAATGTTCTACAATGATTGCGAAGCTTTGTATTACAGGCCCCTGGCTTCAGTATGAGAATATTGTCATCTTGCCTTTTTATTTTCCTTTGATATCCAGGGGGGGGAGGGTGTTTCACGAAGAGTTACTTGTGACTTGGAGACACACTTAAATTCCCAGTTGTGCATGGTTTAAAAGGCATGATCATCAAATTGGTCAGATCATGCTAAGAAGAAGTGCGCTACTGTGAATGAATCAATAAGATTGTGCATTACATATCATGTGTGCGTCTCCATTGAACACACCCTTAGTTACACTTAATTCTTTGTGAAACACCCCCCAGGCTCTCTTAACTGGTCTAGCTGTGGTATGTCCAGATGATCCACATCAATACCTGATTGAAAATCTTTCCGAACTGCTTAGACAGCGAGAAGAAGATGTCCACGGACTGGAATCTCTGAAGTGGTAACTACAATATTTAATCTACCGTAACGGCTGCATGGATGGGGAGGGGACGGTCACAAAAAGGGGAAGTTCACCCTGAGTATACGTTGGTTTGAATAGCCGCAGAAAAATGACAAATAGAAATAAAAATATTGATGATATAGTTTGATGAAACTTTGTGAAAGAAAAATGGAGTTATTGAAATTTAAGGGGGGACTCACCATAACAATCAGTTGGTTTTGATTAAAGCAGGAAAAATTGAAAATAGAAAAATGTTTGATGAAACTGTGAATGAAAAATGGAGTTATAAATTCTTAATGTTTTAATTTTGTGATGTGACAGACAAGCAGCCCCTCCTTGTTTTTGGAGATTTTACGAACTGGCCTACACCTAATTTGTGGCCAAATGTTTGATTTTTGCTAATTGTTAATTTCTGCAGTAATCATTCAACTTTCTCTTCCGAAAAATCACTGGCTAATGTTATAACCCACTTTACACTTACATTTTTGTTCAGATCATATTACTTCCACGTCCTCTTATTTTTAATTTAAATTTCTTTTGAGATAATTCATTCATTACTCCGATTCCCTTAACTATTATTATTACCATCAACACAGTGTTTATTTAGAATCATTATCAAGCATGTCGAGAGCAATCCCAACCCAGATTACTGTATCATTTATAATATTTATACATGTTTTCCTCCTTCAGTTTCACCCAATTAATAGCTTTATTTTTTTTTCTTTTCTACAAAGCAAGTAATTTCATACAATCCTCTCTTCAATCTACATGTATTGTTATTCATTCAAAATTAGTTAAATATATATTTATGTTAAAATGTGCATTATGTTAAAGGTATATACATTTAGTCTACTCCTAACCTTTCCCCATTCCTGTATTTGACATTACTTCTCCCTCTCTATGCTTTTCTTTTTGTATCCCCTTTCCAGTATTATACATTAGCATACTTTGTTGTTATTTTTTTTACTGCTTCGCTTGTTTGTTTACTAAGATTTTACTATGTACAAATTCATGCAATTCAGCCTTTGGCTGCTAATTGAATTTTTATCACAATAAATACCATTTATCTATCTATCTATTATCATTTTACCTAAATGTTTGATTTTCAGGGGTGGGGTGGTTGCGTATTATGAGAGACTGCTGACTTACCAAATTTCCTATTGTTTGTGCTTTGGCACGAAGGAATGACTTAAGAGTTGTCAGAATTTGTTCTGAGAGAAAATTTGTTGAAATTATTCATTGAAATGTAAAATGTTTAATTTTCAGGCATTTTAGTCCATCCCACATAGTATGGAACCTGGGTGCAATATAGTTGAATAGAATATAATGTCTACCTTGATGTTCTTTGGTCTGCATTATTTTTTTCAGGGACTCCCTTGTGCCTGATGAATTGAAGCCAAAGAAGAAAATATTTGGAGCAGCTTACCTTGATAATATATATCTACTGGATGAAGAGAACCTCCATGTGAGTAAACACTATTTCAGTATGATTTTTTTTATGCACCCAATTGACAGACCCCCATCTATCATTTGACAAATCAGCTCCAAATTTTTTCAAGTATTCATATAGGAGTGATGATAATTTGATTATTGATAAATGACATTATTAGCCCACCTATATCATATTGATGACAGGATAACCGGTTTCACAAAAAATTATGTAATATGATTATTTCTTATCAGATTTTGCTGAAAATTTCAGTGTTTTGCTATTAAAGTGAATTTGAGAATAAAATATTTGTTCAGCCCAGAGTGCCCATTTAAGACAGAAAAAAATAATTGTGGAGCTCAGCTTACTAAAAGTGTATACATAACAATTCATCAAATTATTGAAGGTCAAGTCCAGCCCAGAAAAATGTTGCTTTGAATAAATAGAGAAAAATCAAACTTGCATAATGCTGAAAATTTCATCAAAATCGGATGTAAAATAAGAACTTTATGACATTTTAAAGTTTCGCTTATTTCTCACTGAACAGAAATATGTACAACTCAGTGACATGCAAATGAGACAGTCAATGATGTCCCGCACTCACTATTTCTTTTTTTTTTATTGTTTGAATTATACAATATTTCATTTTTAACAGATTTGAAAACAAGGGCCAACTTGAATAGCCATATAGTATTAAAATAATGCTTATTCTACATGTTGAGGGTGGAATTTATCTTTGCTTCACTTGACAATGAGGAGAAATTTAGAATGTTTCATATTTCATATAATGAAGTACAAACAAAAAATAGTGGATGGCGTCATCAGTCTCCTCATTTTCATACCAACCATGATGTGCATATAATTGTTTTGTGAAATAAGTAAAACTAAGACATAACTTTCTTATTTTACATCCGATTTTGATGAAATTTTCAGTTATATGCTCATTGGATTTTTCTTTTTTTACTCAAATCAATTTTTTGTGGAGGTGGACTTGTCCTTTAATTATTTAAGCTTGTGGAAGAAGTCAATCCCTTTAAATGAAACATAAATATTGAACCAGAGAATAGGCCCATATAAAGATATACACTTATCTGGCAGCTTAATCAGTTTGTTGGAAGTTTACACTGAAAGGAAACCCTTCACTATATGGTTGAATACAAGATGTTTAATCTATCTAAGCTTACCATAGAGGGGGGGAGGTTATCTT
Source organism: Lytechinus variegatus (assembly GCF_018143015.1). Classification (NCBI taxonomy): domain Eukaryota; kingdom Metazoa; phylum Echinodermata; class Echinoidea; order Temnopleuroida; family Toxopneustidae; genus Lytechinus; species Lytechinus variegatus. The sequence continues at coordinate 10,834,966 of NC_054744.1, forward strand.
GCAGGTACTTATTCTTTTTTTGGGGGGGGAGCATTTTCTTATGATCAGGAATTATGATTTATTTAGATCATTAATCTTTAACTTCATGAATTCAGTAATTGATCATTATATTGATGTAGACATGAAATAAGTGATTGTGATATTAATGTAGGCCTATTCATTGAATTTTACTTTGCTAGCCGTGGGAATGGATGGTAAGTATCATTAGTTTGTGATGAGTTTATTTGTTCTGGTCTTGTTGCATTTTTGGTTATTTTTGTGATCAAATGGTAATTACAAAATGTATACAATGCAGGTTTTCCACTGTTATTGACACCCATTAATGACACACATTACATACATGTAGCATAAACAGGATCGATTGTGATTGTGGCTTTCCACAAACCATGTCACCTCCCCCCCCCCCCCCATTGTTCTAACCTCAAAGTGACCTGGTCCCCGTTGCATAAAAGTTACCATTATGTTAACTTTTCCATGCAATAGTAACTTGCATGGAATCCTTGATTTTGATTGGCTGTTGATCAGCGTCCACCATGGTAGCTACCATCCAATGGTAAAATCACCATAATAATAACTTTTATGCAATAGGGCCTAGATGGCTGCAATAGCAATGCTGTACAAAGTGGCAAGATCTGGCCAAATATCTGGCATTGATTGATGTACATTAACATACAATTGATGTAGATGATGGACATGAAAGGAAGAACCATTCTGTATTTGGTAGCCATTCTGACCTCTTGTTTTGATATGATTTTCTTGTTTTTCTTGATGATTTTACTGCACAATCCTCGTGTTAAAAACTATTTCTCCCCCCCCCCCTTCTTTTTATGAAATCATCCTTATTTCCCTACAACATTGACTAGGAGTTCTGTGATTATCTCCTGCATTTAATTTTCATAAAATACAAATGATGCACATTTTTGCCAATGGATTGAGTTATTTGCACATTGATTAAAACTAACGATTGGTGTGAAGTTTCACACTTGCACTTCCCCATGAAAATGCACCTGCATCGGCTGCATGAAAGCTTACCTGGCTGAAAAATGAGCCACCTTATATTTGTGATGAATGCTCAGTAATGTGTGACCCCGCTCTCATCACGTTCCTAAAACTATTTTAGTGGAAACCAGGGGAGCGTTTCATCAATATTTTCATCCGACAAGTTGTCAGATCTGACATCTTTCTATGATTTTGATTGGCTGAGAGGCACTGTTCCTATGGTAACTGTCGGTTAAAATGGGACTTGTCGGATAAAACGTCTGACAAGTCCTTTCATGAAACGCCCCCCTGTTTAGTGGAAAATACTAGTTTAACATGTAATGGGAACACTTGAAGCAGTCTTGGGAGCCATCTTCCAAACCAGTTTGGAAAACCATCTAGCGATGTGGTTTTCAAGACTGCTTTACCTTGTTAAACTGGCTAAAGTGGTTTATAAGCTTAGGTGAGGACACAACCGTTCTTCGGGAAGCGATCTACGCACATGTTTGACGCGCTTTTCCACACACTAAGTGTAGAATATTTACGCTGCGGTTTCAAATATGACATGAGAGATGTTGATGTTACCCCAATTGTTGAGAGCATTCCTGTAACAACAAGACCGCTTTGAAACCACTGAAAGCTACTTTCGGATGATCAGCTGGGAATGCTAACAAAGCGATCTTCCTGAACCCGTTTCCACTAAACTATTTTTAGAAAGTGTACTGTGAATGGAATGGGGTCTATATGAAGCTTTCTGGCGTATATAGCCTATTGCGTAAATTATTTATTTTGAGCTTATACTCATCAATTGACGTTTTGTTTGTGCTTTCTTTGAGTTTAAAAGTTTGAATCACTAATATTGTTATGTTTTGAATTGAAATTGCAATGGTTGAAGTTTATATGATTTGGTTATCATAAATATGTAGTTACTTGGTTCTTTAGCAGTAAGCATTGAGCTCTATTTATGAATTGATATCTTATCATTCAGTATTTGATGTTTAAGTTCTGACATGTTACAGCCAGCTAAATGTAAAATAACTTTCTGAAATCTGAGTCACGCTGAAAAATAATTTACTGTAAAACATACCTTACAAGGATATGAATAATTTCCAACACCTTGGAGTAGTTTTCTTTTCTAATAGTGGAGTGCATGCCTATTTTTAATATACATCATATGTACAGTTACTTGTGATCAGTTTTATCTCACCTGCATAAATGTGAGATATGTACTGCTTTTGACAATGGAGGCGCTGTCACATTAAAATCTTATCCAAGGTTAAGTTTTTGAAATGTTATCATAACCTTTAAATATAATGACCTATTTTGTAAAACTTTGAAACAAAAGTGATAAAGTATCACTGATTTATTTTTTCTGTGATAGTCAGGTCACATGATCATTGTCAAAGGTCATTTAGGTTCAATGAACTTTGACTATGTTGTGGTAGTAATATAAAAAATATGAAGATTTATGATTTCGAATTTTCAAGATACAAGATATTTAAACAAAGTCCCTAATGCATTAAACCCTGCCTTATAGTAATATCTATCTAGTACCGGTATCTGCAGTTGATTTCAGATTACTTGGTCAAGGTCAAATGTCACTTTAGATAATTAACTTTAATAAAGAATTTATATTTCGTTCATTGTTCAAGAAATGTTTGAAAAAAAATATTATATGAGGTGGTAATTTGATATTGCAAATGATAACAAATGAGTAATAAATTTCCAAGTGATGGTCAAAGGCAATTTGAGGTCAACAAACTAAGTATGTTTTTGTCAAATAACTCATTGTAGTTCTTTTTAAAAACAGCACTGCTATTTTGAATCACGTAATGCAGGCAAGACAGCTAGAGGCATTCCACTTGTTTGTTCGTCTTCTTTTCTTTTGTTTTTATTCTGTTAGGATTTATTTTGTAATCTTTAACCCAACTTTAAGGGCATTTTTTTTCTAAGTACTGCAGCCTAGAGTTGCAACACTTTAAGGATGTTAATCATATTTTGTTAGCAAGTAAATTTTATATTTTAGATTATCAGTAATTCTTTAAAAAGCAATTAGTAACAAGAAACATTAACCGTGTTTTCAGGTGTACATTGCGTCTTTCAGCAATACAGCAATATGCTATATTTGAACTTCGAAATATTTTCAACAGAGTCGATGGTTTAAATCCTTCCCCCATTATGAATCAGAAACAATTTTAAACTTAAATTAAAAGTTTTGGTTTCAGATTATGTCACACTGAAAGGTTTAATAATGAGAAACTTGTGCATTAGACGAACACATGATTCAACATGGTTTAATGCGCATTTTATTTTGTTTGTCCTTCAACATGTCTGTGGGAACGTTCTACAGCGTGTCCCAGAAAAAAAATGAAACTGTAATTCAGAGAATATTTTTGCAATCATAATAATAAGTTTGCATCATGAGATGTTCATCAATGAAAAGATATGCTTTCACTCTTTCATTTCAAGCCCATCTCAATGTTCACAGTACTCTCATGACTCGGAACAATGGAAAGTTGTGCAAACAACCCAATCATAACCAGCCGCAATCATATTTTATGCATTAGGTCTCATATGAAAGAATTGTAAATGGATATAAGAAATATGAACTTTTTCCGAATAGATAGCAGTAAGAGCCAGAAAAGCTCACAAAATAGTAACTTGCTCGTGCAAATGGAAATTTGATGTACAATTTCCCATTATTCTAACTCAGTCATATATTATTATTATTATTTATTTCGGCAATGAAAATTGAAAGAAATTGGTACAGTGTATACACATTATAAACATAACAGAGTATAGATTGAGCACCCACTGGACTGCCAGGGTCAAATAAAGTTAACTTAATTACTGTAGTCAATAAAGACCATTTGACCCTATCCAGTGGGTGCTTACATAAAACAGAAGCGGATAAAAGAGTGGGTATGAACAAAAATGTTTAAGATCAATTATAATAGAATAAAATAACATAGGTCTACTTAATAACACTTCATCTTAACTTAGAATATCGAAATTAGCTGTTTAAATAAAGAAATAATGAACTCATGCAAGGGAACTTATGGTCATTCATTAGGCATGAAATTTTTCCTTAGTTCATTTGTCCATAAAATAAGTGAGTTTACAACCACCCCAGAGCGCAAACTTGCCGGCAATTCATCCCAGTAACGGGGAAAAGAATTGATGGCTGAAAGGTGAAGTCGATTTGTTCGCGCTCGGAGGTGGTTGAACTTCACGACCTCCAAGTGCCTACTGTTAATGACAATGGAACATCTAACTGCATCACAACGTACAATACCATACAAAGCCTTGACAACATAAATTAGTAATGAAAATTTCCTCCTTGATTCCAATGTTTGCCAGTTGAGTTTTAGTAATCTGTCATGATATGACATTTCTTGCCTTCTTTGTTTAAGTATTATGCGGGTGGCTCGTCTCTGAACATTTTCGACCTTTTGGGATAGATATTTCGTATGCAAGTGCCAAGCTGGTTGACCGTACTCAAGAATCGGAAGAACAATTGTTTTGAACAATGAGAATATGGAAGATGCTGTCAAGGACTTAGAGACTGACAATACAAACCCGAGCATACGATTTGCTTTCTTAACAATGTGTTCAACGTGGGTATTCCATTGTAACTTATTATTAAGCATTATTCCTAGATACTTGTATTGCTGAACTGATTCTAGAACAATATTGTCATAAGTATAGTAAGGTACTCCAGGGTTCTTTGCCCATGTTATCCGTAGAACTTTAGATTTGGATGAATTAATGCGCATTCTATTGTTCATACACCATGAATGAATATTATCGATATCGTTTTGCAACTGACAACTATCAGAGGGTGTAAATATTGGTCTATATAATAACGTATCGTCAGCAAAAAGTGCACATGGTGATATGGTTTGGGAGAGAAGGTCATTTATAAACAAGTTAAAGAGACACGGCCCTAAAACACTGCCTTGCGGTACACCAGAAGTTATGGGCAACCAGCAAGAGGTCGAACCCCTATAAATTACTCTTTGTTCCCTACCATGAAGGAAGGAAAAAATCCAATTCCAGACACTGCCAGTAATGAAGAATTGTGAAGAGAGCTTTTTCATCAACACGTCATGTGGCATTATATCGAAAGCTTTTGCGAAGTCGAAAAAGATAATGTCAAGTTTTGGTGTGGGAGAGGTATCAAGAACATTCAACCATTTGTTTGTAATATTCATTAACTGAGTCACACAAGAGCGGCCTTTCACAAAACCATGTTGGTTAGGGTTAAGTAGACAATAGTCATTGATATGTGTTTGAATACGATTTGTTATGATACGTTCCAGTACTTTACATACAACCGAAGTAAGGGCAATAGGTCTGTAGTTTTGTACCAGAGCCTTATCCCCGGATTTGAACACGGGATATATTGGCACGTTTCCAAGACATAGGCAATCTACCATGAGAGAGCGAGAGGTGAAATATCTTACATAATACAGGTGTAATAGTAGTAGAACCCAATTTCAACATCATTGGAGTGATTTTGTCTGGACCTGGAGATTTTTCCTTCTTCAAACCCTTTACCACATTAAGCACATCTATTTCTTTGATTTCAATAGTATGTAAGTAAGTAGCAAGTGGATTTTCCTCTAATTGGGGGGTTTCTATTGGTGCATCAGAATAGGGTGTGAAAACAGAATTGAAATATCGACCAAACAACTCCGCGATCTTATCAGACTCATACAATATTATGTTATTATCATTGATTGTTAGAGGATCTTGACTCTTTTTCTGGCCCTAACAAATGAGAAAAATCTCTTCCTATTATCAGATTCATCAGAAAATAAGCGATTTATATAGGAATGGTATAATCTACTGGTAATAATTTTAATGCGATTCCGTAGTTGTCTATACAGTTCCCAATGAGTGTCTAAGCCTGATTTCTTTGCTTTTTTGAAAGCTTTACTTTTTTCAGAGGCCAACTTCCGAACTTCGACCGTAATCCATGGGCTACGTTGTTTGGCACGACCCACTTTCCTTGGAATGCAATCACGTGATATAGCATCAAACAAATCATGAAACCCTTCCCATGTCTTATCTATATCAGTTTCGTCGAAAAACAATTCCCAAGGGGCGTAAGTAATTAGATTATTGTAATGTTCAACATCAGTTTTATCATACCGTAGGAATTCCCTAATAATATTTTTAGGAGATCGAAGCTTCTTAAACTTTATTTCGAAGGAAACTGCGTCATGATCACTGGAAACTGGGTTAGACATGGTTTGAACATTATCAATATAATAGGGAGAAGTTGTGAAAAGTAAATCGATGATAGTTCCTCTAGAAGGGTCTTGGGACGAACGTCGAGTGATATCTTCTACTAGCTGGGTAAGATCCATCGATGACATGATGGAGTCTAGCTGATGAACTATGGGGAGCTCCTGATCGGCCCAGTTGGTGTTAAAGTCTCCAGTAAGAATGATCCCTTGATAGTTAGCAGAGATAGACTGAATGTCGTCGACTGCTTGTTGTAGGTGATCCCAGAACTCAACAGTTGCTGATGGCGGGCGATACAGTACGCAGATAAGCCATTTGATGTTGGGTTTACAGGCAAAATCGACACACACCATCTCAATATTGGCGTTTTCCAATTGCGGGAGGCGTTTTGGTATCAAGTTAGGTTTGACAGCGAGTAGTACACCTCCACCCCTGGTTCCTGATCGGTCTCGACGGAACGTTACGTGATCGGGAAAATGGACATCAACCGTTGTGTCCATATCTGAGAACCAGGTTTCGGTTATTCCTATAATATCTGGGGATGACGTCTCATAAAATGAATTGAATTCATTCATCTTATTCCTTAAACTTCGAGCGTTAAATATAACAGAGGAGATTTGGGTAATTGGACGATTTGTTGATGTACCCTGTTGTGAGTCAGATTGGGGTGGGTTATTGGAGTGGGAACGAGGACCTGGGTTTTTCTCGACATCGCCATGGCAAAGTATGCATATGTTGAACGTTGAACATGAATTATATGTACTGTAATACGATACCGGACATTTCAGATATTTTATTTTCCGAATGTTCGTTTGTTCAGAGTTTTTTACATCATAATCGGAATCATAGGTGGTATTAGTAAGAAGCAACACAGACCCGGTAAGTAGCAACAGGGTCACTATGGAGAGCAACCCGAACTGTCCGTGACAATACATCGTGAATATTTATGACTGTTACGTAATCAACATGCGATTTGTCAGCACGGTTCACATCCACGTATCGTTTCACAACATGAAGCTCTAGCTATGTGTGAATGTATGTAAGACAAGTCCGTTGAGAAATGACGATAGTGCGTAATGATGTACAAAATTTAAAAGGTAATATACACGAAAAGTTCAACACAAACTCACATAATTCTGCTCCGAGGTGTATCCGTAAATCCAAAGTATGCTATGTTCCAAAAATTGTGCAGGAAAGACTTATGAATCACTAATAAACAAGACCAAATAGTACAGGAAAAATGAGGTGCGACCCACTCCAATCAAAAAAAAAAAAAAAAAAAAAAAATATATGCATTATGAACGCTGAGATGGGCTTCAAATGAATGAGAGGATGCATATCTTTTCATTGATGGACATCAATATGAAGCAAGTTTAATATCATGATGGCAAAAATATAAACTGATTGCAGTTTCCTTTTTCTCTGGGAGGCACTGTATAGTTCAATGTTTGGTTGTTAACGCATTCTTCTTAATTTTTTTTCTGATTGTAGCCACACCCTGAGTTATATCAGAAGGCCTACCAGTGTTATAACAATAGATTGGTCACCATGACATTCAAGTAAGTAATTAATAGTTGTTTATGATATTACAAGATTCTTACATTTGATGTACATGATTAGGAAGGAGTCTAATGATCTTGATCTCTATTAAGAGTGATTCTGTAAAGGGAGAGAGTGGTTGAGGTGTTAATACCTGGTGGCAGAGTGGTCAAAGGTAAATGCCAGTTTTGGTAACGATATCAAAATGAGTTCGTACAGAATCCAATGAAATGACCACCAAAGTGTCTGTTTGTATAAATAAAATGTGCCAAAGGATTCTGGAAGAAATTTTGTAATTGCTGAGAAATCAGCAAATAAGCACAGGATTTGGGTAGAGCGTCGGGCCGGACATTCAAAGCAATAATTATACACTGTCCCACGTGCACTTATCTGTGTTGGGGATCTTCGGTGTGAACATTTTACAGTGTAGATTTCAAGATTTCACAAAGTTCAGTTATTGTAAATGTACCAGATCTAGATCCTCGATGATATCCTGACAATTAAGCCTTGTTTTACAGACTTTCTCATGAAATCAGTGTTTACTGCAACTACTGGAATTTCTCTTTAATGTGAATGTCCTAATTTGAAAAGTAGGTCCACCCCAGCAACCAACAACAACGGAACATTTGAATAAATATAGAAAAATTAAATAATCATAAAGCTCAAAATGTCAACAAAACATTTCATAAAGGAAAAAAATGTATTAAATTCTACAATTTTGCTTAAGCCCCTTTCGCACCCTGTTTATAGCACGTGCATGTATATTTGTTTTTATTCATAGTATCAAGCCACAGGGTTTTAATTGCATTGCTTAATACACAGGTGCCACTTTTTGTCAGCCAACATGAAGGTTGCAAAAAGGTTCATGTAAAACAGTGGTAGCTGTGTTTTGGACTCCTATGAATGTCAGTTGATTGAAGATATCACTGGTAAGGCTCGATTCACTACATGATCTCTAAAAAATAAAAGTTTAAAAAATTTTGATTGTTTTTAATAAAAACAAAATATACCACTATATGGGTAAAAAAGGGTACTTGAGTACATGGTATGGTCTTTTATTGAATTGTCTTTTCCAAGCAGTGTGAATGAATGCCAACTGATGATATCCTACATGTTTTATATAGCGCCTGGTTCAAGTATCACCTCCGAAAGAAGGCAAAGCGTGAATGGCTGGCTCGGAAGATGAAGGAGGCTGCTGATTACTATTTCTTGAGAAAGCAGCGGGTTCACTTCAAGATCTGGTCTGACTGGCATCACTTTAGAATGCAGAGACAAGAGAGTGAGTGTTTTAATCATAATAGAGGTGAAATACACCCTGATGATACACTGGTGTTGGAATGTTATTTTATAGTTAAGTTATTTCACAGTTCCAGCTTTGATATTTATTTCAGCTTTGTTTACATTGTTGACGCTTCTGTTGTTATCCATTTCCTTTTGACATTCCTCCTTCTCCTGTCATTCTCTTGCTATTCAGATGTGTTTGTTCATTCAGTCATATGCAAGCAGCTTCCCCATAGCATGTAATATATATTCCATATATTTTATTTTTGTAGTAGAATATAATGAATAATGAATACTAATAATTTTGCTGACAGAAGTATTAAACAATGTTCTTGGGGATATGTCCACTGCACAAATAAAATCACTTTCAAATGTTTAGTTTCAAGTAGTAGTTTTAATAATGGTATGTTTGTTTCATGTTTTTGTTTTCTTGCAGAGGCCTTCAATATCATCCAGCATGCGTACAATGTTTCTTTGTCTCGACTTGTGTTTGAAGCCTGGCACAATGTCATGCAGGAATCCAGACGGACTAAAGAATATTTTGAGGTATGCTTACAATCGTCGACTTGTTAAGCTCGTCCTGCCCAATTCTTGTGCTTCAGCATACATGCATGCAAGTTAAGCCCTTTCCCTCTCTTCTCGTAGCCATCTTGGAATGGCTGCAGTTAAGGTTCTCAAACCCAAATTTGTGAATATTTGCTTACTGTAGCAATTTGGGTGTTTCATAACAATAACTCTTTGTGTAAAGTCAGCCTAGGGGTTTATTTTGCAATTTCCTTGCAATAACCTGATAATGTGATAATGCAGCCAGCCTAAAATGGCTGCCATATTGGAGTTTGGACTGGCACTTTTTGTTTCTTGAATCCTTTACTAACATATTGTCATTTTATTCAAAGAGAGGACAAACGGAATATTTTTCCCCTAAGGAAAGCACTATATTACCCACTTACAGCTCACTACTTTCGACATATATTTTTCTCTACATCTGTGTTTAAGGCAATTTTTTTTGTCTTTTTTCAATGTTCGTTATGCGCCTTAACGCCCTCTACCTTCGTCTTTACGTCTACATGTGAATTAAGAAGGAATAAACCCATTCATAGACTTCGCCCTTTCGTAGGATGTATGCATATATATCAAATGTATATTTATATATATATATATATATATATATATGATATACTGGTTTGTGTTCCTTTGAACAGAGGTTAGAGAGGGGTGAATTGGATGGAGAGGAGGACACACTGGGTCCTAGAGGAGAAGCTAGAGATGACATCTCATTATTGCCAAGAAGAGTAGCCATCAAGGTAAGTACCAAGGGTTTTTTTTTTTCTTGAAGTTAGATGATATCTGCCATGAGGGACCATACTTTTACAAACCAGGGGCCCATTTCATAAAGCTGTTCATAAGTCACGAATGACTTAACGCACGACCGGTGATCCTTGTGCTAAATGATACAGTCCTATGTAACTGATATAGTGCCTAAGAACAGGTTCCAGTCGTGCGTAAAGTTGTGCGTAAAGTTGTGCGTAACTTTACGAACAGCTTTATGAAACACCACCCTAGCTTTCCTGAGCTCTTGTTTTCTTTTTCAGTATCATGTATTAGATCAGTCTATTCCCATAGTATACTCTAGCCATGTCTTAAAGGGACAGAAAAGCCACAAATCGTTGGAAAATAGAATCATGCAGAAATTTGGAAAGGCTTTTTTACTTGCACATGTTAATCTGTCATGAAGCCTGTCAGATTTAAAAAAAAATTTGGAAAGCCAACATTTGTTAGATCTTATGAGTTAAAGTTCTCAAGTATCCTAAGTCCTAGACTCCTAACTGGTCGTATAATCGTTAAACCCAAACGAACATTCTATATCGTGCTTATGTTCAAAGTGATTATTAAACTTATAGGCCCGTATTCTGAAGTCAGGTTTAACTTAGACCATGGTCTAACTCTGTTCTAAAATTATGGGAAGCCAAAAGTGTCAAAATTTTTATTAAGTTGTTTGTTTCATATATTTACTGTGCTCCCTCCTGATTCTTCAATGGTGAAGACAATCATCTATTTGTACTTTCTAGACAATTATGACTGATTTGAGAGTCAAATGAGCTGAAATATGATATCTGTACTGTTGGTGATTTATGTACCAATTGGCTATCCATACTTAAACCACAACTTTAAACCTGAATTTAAGTTAAACCCGACCTCAGAATACGGGCCATAGTATACTTCTGGGTCCTGTCTCGCAAAGCGTTGTGATTGATCCGATTAACCTCAACTATACAGAAATCCATCAATGTCGTAATTTAATCTACAGGATCTTTGCAAAATGTCCTTTGCGAACAAAGAGAAGCACAGTGAATTTCCAAGAATCAATGAATGTATGAATACACATATTACTTAGAAATCGTTCTGAACAAACATGCAGATTATACGTTGAGGTTGACCGTTGCTGGCTTTCCATAGTTTTGGTTGGTTGGATCTATCACAACTGTTTGTAAGACATAGCCCTGGTTGACAGAAGACAGTTGATGCGATGACAGTTATATTGTTGTTATCCATCAGATCTTTGGCTACCTTGATCTTGTTGACATCAGTAGATGTTCTCAGGTTTGTCGTTCGTGGAAGATGATCACAAGTAATACCTCTCTATGGAGTTGGGTGAGTCTAATAGATATTTTTAGTACACTCATTGGGTGATTTCAAGTTCAGTGTTCAGTGTCGGTGTTGGTGTTGAGAGCGTAAAAAGGCCGCTGAACCGAGCTCCAACACCGAGCTGGGTTCAGAGGAACGCTACCGATTGCGTTACCGATAGCACATGATGTATGATCTATGATGTTAAAAGTGTGCTTTTGCAATCAGGGTATAACTGTAAAAATGACATCCTGTGCATCATAAAAAGAAATCTGTGTGCTGTTAATGCAAATCTAGGATGGGATGTCTAAGGCACTGTTACGGCAAGCTGCAAGTCCTTTTAAATAGAATCTAGTAATATGCTGCTAGAGCACATTTTATAAGTATAATAATAATGATGGCGGTGTCTTGTTGAGCTCAGCAACAGTCCCTTTGGATATATATAAATATATAAATGTAAACAGGCATCCACTCTTTAACATGACTACTGTGTCTTGTACCAAATACTTTTAGGCAAAAAATTACAAGACGATTTGACGTTGCTGATAGACCACAATTTTAATCCCCGAGCTTTCGGCCTAAGGCCTTCTTCATGGGTTCTGGGTCTTTGGGGTCTTTCGAGCTCACTGCACACCTCTGAGTCAGCTCGAAAGACCCCAAAGACCCAGAACCCATGAAGAAGGCCTAAGGCCGAAAGCTCGGGGATTAAAATTGTGTGCTATCAGCAACGTCAAATCGTCTTGTAATTTTTTTGCCTATATATATATACCTATATAAAATTGTGAGCAGCAGGGTCCTATACATTGCTAGGGTGCTTTAGAGTATATAAATTGAGAGGATGCTATAAATACAGCGAGAATAAGCAACGAGACGTAGCCAGGGTTGAGTTCATCAAGTTTAATCGCAAGCTTTTGGCCATAATTGGGCCTTCTTCAGGTATCTGAAGTACAAGAGAAACAAGTGGCCATAATGTACAAAGAAATTTGCGGATTTGTATACACAGAAGAAGGTTACGACAACTTTAAGGCTGATTTAAGTACTTAGTAATTGAAGTCAATCATGATTTGGCTGCCGCCTTATGAAAATCTGTAAACAGACGTCTTAAAAAATATATATATATATTGCATATCATCATATAAATATGTAGGCAGATTCTATGTGAATGGTTATGGAATTATATTATACAAAAAAACCTGTTTTTATTTTAATTATGTACAGTTATATTAAAATTCACATAAGTAAGCGCGATTTGTAAGCACGTGAATTCTCGCGATCATACACACTCATTTACATTCTCATGCATCCTTTCACATATTTATTGATGCACATATGCTTTAAATAAGATACGTATCAAACTTAAAGCTAGATGTACTTTGTAGAGCTAATAATAATACAAAGTATTTCCACAACATGTAACAGTTATATAAGTATATATACTTAGGGGTGTGGTAAATTGTTTATAATAAAATGTAAGCTTCTTAGTACCTTGAATTTTAGAGTGAGTACTTGACTGTTCAGGTGTTTGTATATAAGTTTATATGGGTGAACGTAAATAAATCTGGGGAGGTGATCCTGTGCATTGACCGTAGAGGGGGAAACGGAAGTGGGTCAAAGGGTAAAGGGGAGCGGGGGGTTGAAAGTTGTAAGATAGGGAACTTTTTTTTTATCATTTGGGGTACCTTGGCTGTTATGGGAGAGAAGGTCATGGGGAAGTAGATTTTTTTGCTTTGTTCTTGATGGTTCTGATATGTGAGGAGCTGTTCTTTGGGTTTTTTGTAGCCTTTTTTGATTTGCTGTTTAACACTTTGTGGATTGTATTCCTGGTCTTCAATTTGTTCTTGAAGCAGACCAAGATGGTAGTCTTCTCGGTCACCTTCAGAACAAACTCTTCTTACTCTGAGAGCTTGGCTATAGGGGATCCTTTTGAGAATGTTTGGGATGGCACGAGGAAGGTAGGAGGTAGGCATGTGAGTCGGTTGTTTTCTTGTAAAGTTCTGTTTGTATTTGATTATTGTGTAAGGTTAGTGATACATCTAGGAAGTGTGTTTGGTGGTGGGATGAGGTGAACGTGAATTGGTCTGATGTATGCTTTTCATTTTTCCTTTGAATTTTTCAAGTGTATTTGGTGAACTATTCCACAGGAAGATGTCGTCTATATATTGTTTCTATCATTTTGAGAGCATGGGGGAATTCCTTTGATATATTAGTTTTCTTGCTACGTGGCCCATGAATATATTTGCATATGATGGGGCGACAGGGGTGCCCATGGCTGTGCCTTCGACTTGGATATAATGTTTGCCATTAAAGTTTAAGTTATTGAGTTTGAGGATTAATCCTAGCAATCTGATTAGTTGACTGGTGGCCGGATTTGGGTTCTTTCTTGAGTTTAGTGCTTCTTTGCAAGCTTCCATTCCTTCATTATGGGGTATGTTAGTGTATAGGGATGTTCCATGAGCTGTTGCTAGGATTGTTCTGTTGGAAATTATGCTGTGGTCTCTGTACATTTAATTGATGTGGTTCAGGAAGTGAGTAGTGTCTTTTATGTGGGAGGGCTGGCAGAGTTTTCGATAAGGGGCTTAGATAGAAGTTAAGGTATTTAGATATCTGGACTGTGGGACATGAGCAACCTGATACTATAGGTTGGCCGGGTTGTTAGGTTTGTGTATTTTTGGTAAGAAATGGAGATTGGGTCGAGATGGGTTCTTTGGGACAAGTCCTTGTTTGGTTTCTTAGTCGATTTCGAGTTCTTTAACTGTTTCTTTGACCTTCTCAAAGTGTGCTGGTGTGGGATCCTGTTTGAGTTATTGTCTGAGAGTTGTCTTTCAGCTTCCCACATGTTTTTTCATGTAAATGAAGTCAACAAAGAGATCTTAAGTTACTACAAAAACGAAAGGGAAATGTGAAAGTATAAGTAGTATTCAAAGTTTGGTGCCTTTGTTAATGTTAATTTTTTTGTAAGTTCATTACTTTCCCTCTTAACTTTTTCCTCACAGGTGGACTTGTCAAAGACAAAGAACATGTAAGTGTGTTTGTTTGTTTATCACAGCTATACACAATTCTGTTGAGCAAGGGTATTATCACATCATTATCTGTCCAGTGCCTATTGATATCAGCCATTCCACAGTTAGATCATAATCAGCTTTTCTCAAATTACCTTTACCCATTTTTGTCTCACCTGCATAGCAGTGTGAGACTATAGGTGCCGCTTTTCCGACGGCGGCATCAACACCAAATCTTAACCGAAGGTTAAGTGTTTGAAATGACAGCATAACTTAGAAAGTATTTGAACCTAGTTCATGAAACGTGGCCATAAGGTTAATCAAGTATTACTGAAAATCCTGCCTGAGTTTCATGTCACATGACCAAGGTCAAAGGTCATTTAGGGTCAATGAACTTAGACCATGTTGGGGGAGTCAACATCAAAATCTTAATCTAAGGTTATGTTTTTGAAATGTCATCATAACTTAGAAAATATATCAACCTAGTTCATGAAACTTGGACATACGGTTAATCAAGTATCACCGAACATCCTACATGAGTTTCATGTCACATGACCAAGGTCAAAGGTCATTTAGGGTCCATGAACTTTGGGGGAATCTATTGAATTACCATCATAACTTTGTGGATCTGATTCATGAAACTTGGACATAATAGTAATCAAGTATCACTGAACATCCTGTGCAAGTTTCAGGTCACATGATTAAGGTCAAAGTTTATTTTGGGTCAAAGAAATTTGGCCGAATTGGGGGTATCTGTTGAATTAGCATCATAACTTTTAAAATTCATGGATCTGATTCATGAAACTTGGACATAATAGTAATCAAGTATCACTGAGCATCCTGCATGAGTTTCATGTCACATGACCAAGGTCAAAGGTCATTGAGGGTCAATGAACTTTGGCCGAATTGGGGGTATCTGTTGAATTACCATCATAACTTTGAAAGTTTATGGATCTGATTCATGAAAAAATAGTAATCAAGTATCACTGAACATCTTGTGCAAGTTTCAGGACACATGACCAAGGTCAAAGGTCAATGAACTTTGGCTGAATTGTTTTTTTGTTTTTTTTTAATTACCATCATATCTCTGTAAATATATTAGTCTAGTTTATAAAACGTGGACATAAGAGTAACCAAGTATCACTGAACATCTTGTGCGAGTTATATTAGTTTTCAATTGAATTGCGTGATGCAGGTGAGACGGCCAGAGGCATTCCACTTGCTTATTATGAGGAGCACCAACACTTTCAGATGATGCATTTATATGCCTTCCTGGCATAGCATCTTATGGTATTTGAATTGTTTTAACTCTTCATGCGTTCACCTGTAAACCCCATGTGTGTTGCATTATATTAGCAGTGATCCCCTCTACGCAGTATAATAGACTTT
Source organism: Lytechinus variegatus (assembly GCF_018143015.1). Lineage (NCBI taxonomy): Eukaryota > Metazoa > Echinodermata > Echinoidea > Temnopleuroida > Toxopneustidae > Lytechinus > Lytechinus variegatus. Next base: position 10,851,030 of record NC_054744.1, read on the forward strand.
TTATCTGATCATTTTGAAAGAAAATTTTTTCTAGTAAACTTGTAGAGTGTTTCCTGGGCTTTTGTATTGTATATAAATTTATTGGATAAATTATGGAAAAATGTATAGTAAATTACATTTTCTAAATGCTTTCTCCTAATACTTCCAACAAAATATAGCCCCCCCCCCTTTATTACTTTGGTTCTTGTGTTAGTGGCATGATTTTTATTTATCCACTTGGACTGTTCATTACATAAGCTTTGTATTGATACCAAAATCATGAAAATCTGATGAAAATAGCCCATATATAGTGGAAAATAAAAGAGAGTAAATTTTTGCCTGGTCAAGGTATTGAAAGGATCTCATTCACATTCGTGCCATGAGTCACAGACTCCTAACAATAAACCTGGCCATGGTATTGTTTGTGAGGAGGGTTATATTGATTTTCTCCTCTCCTTTTTCAATGAACTTCCTGGCTTTGATCAGGATGTATTGATTTTTGGGGAAAAGTCAAAGATTCCGTAATTTTTAAATTGCGATAATCTGTCGAACGCTAAACTAACGTCGCACGCGCGATTGATCAATCGGTACACAGGTACGGTATACACAAACACCAGGCTATACATTATAGCTAGGCACGCTCTGGGGTATGCAATTGTTCGAAAAACAATGGGGCAGGGGACGTCTATTTAAAATGTGTGGTTGTGCAAAAATGCGAACGAAACACGCCTACGGATGTGCAATAATGCGAACGTAACGCATGAAGAGTTAAAGAAAGATTTTGGCGCATTAGCTGTTATTTGGCCACATTGGGCTACTGTCAAATACTCTACCAAGGATTGTAAACACAATAAAATGTGTGATGTCAAGGGTAGGTTGTTGATTCCAATAAATATACTGCAGTTATGTTCATTCTTAATGATACATCATTGTCTGTTCGGCAGGATTGAAACCATTCATGATGGCAATAAATCATCTTTTTGTTGTTGGATCTCTTGCACGAATAGATGCTAAGTGGTAGTTTTATTTTTATTATTTGTTTGATTACAGGTGAAACTTAAATCATAACAATGATAAGTTTATAGCTCGAACGTATCAAATTAATAAAAAAGAACTAGGAATAATCTTTCAAAGGTAAACTAAGTGATAGAATAGAGTCCACGAGCTAAAATTTACTCAAGTGTTCTCCAACTAAATTAAATGCTCAAACTTCAAAGCAGAATTTCTCAATGTTTTTCATGGGCGAATCTGCAGATAATGTGCATACCCTTTTGCCAGGTTGGCGCCAAGCTATAGAAGCTCAATGGTTTTTTAACATATATTCTTTGGGATTCTGTTTTTTCCTGTCTTCTTTTAAGATTTTGTTTCCTTTTAAATTCACTGTTCTTTCCTTTTGCAGTGTGACTGACAATGTGGTGACAAGTCTCCTTCAGCATTACAGACCCTATGTTCTTCATCTCAACATCAAAGGATGCACCATGCTCACCAAACCAAGCTTCAAAGCCATCGGTAAGCATTTACTATTGTACAACGCCTACTTAGCTTGTTGTACACGAGCAAATGGGAGGCTGAATGTCAAACATCCTTACAGTTGCACACATGACGTACCATCCAAAATGTACCGTTGCAGGGCTTTAGGAGGTGACGTCACAATACGATTTAATTCATTGTGCTCAGTAAAAATGAAGGTGCTATACGCGAATAGCCTGCTGGCTAAATGCGCAATGCTGCCTAAGGTCACATGCGCTTTTCGCTAGATTCCAAGGCGTTGTACAATACAAATAGCGAATATTCATATTCGTGCAATGGTGCAGAAGAGACACTCTATTCAACTCGGCTAATGTTTTGTTGAATAGATCATCTTTCTGTCACCTCATGCGAAATCTCACACCATTGCAATCATGCCTACCGGTATTCGCTATTTGTATATTAATAGTTGGATTCTTACAAATAACAGCATGTTTTCCCTGGGTAGCCACTTCAGTACTAAAAACTGTTCTCCCAGCGGGCCCTGCTATTACTATTCTCCCGGCTTTAGCTGGGCTGTATAGGGGCTCAAGCATTTGAGGAAGTTCTTCCTTCAGGGTACCCATTCACCTCACCTGGGCGAGTGCAGCACATTGCAGGAAAATTTCTTGCTGACGGAAAACGTGACATGGCTTGGAATCGAACCTACATCCCAAAGATTTAAAGACAGGAGTGATAACCACTAGAACACAATGCCCCTCAGGGCATTTGTAGAGGATACAAAGTGCAAAAAACAACATCAAACAAATGACAAAAATCTTTGCATGAGTTGTATGATTTGTAACTAATTGTAGAATAACTCACTATCTTTCTGTAACTATTCAGCAAAAATATCTTTTTTTATTTTACATTGTATAATTTTTATGATGTTTCTTTTCTAATGTTTACACTATTATACTACAAAGTTGTTTATTAATAAGAAGTTTACGGTACTTGTTTGTGTCCTGAGGAATGGCATATGCCTCAGAGCTCGAAGACTCTGGAATACATTTTGCCTCCCCCCTCCCCCCCCAAATTTCCTATTGAACTCAACTATATATATTTCATTTTGCAGGTCAATGTCGTAACTTGCAGGATCTAAACTTATCCGAATGTCCAGGACTGAATGACGATACCATGAAGTATGTAGCCGAAGGCTGTTCTGTCTTACTCTATCTCAATCTCTCCTTCACCAACATCACAGATGCTACACTAAGATTATTAGCTAGGTAAGCATGTTCTTTAAGTATCATAGGTACCTTGTACCTTGTAGTTCCATTCCCTGAAGTCCTCCACCAGGAAGGGTACCTCAGGGCTGACGAGAGTAGGAGTATTATTGCTCTGTTTTGCTTTTTAGCAGGTAAATAAGTAAATACATCTACATGTATATGTGTATAATTCATGCCCTGATTTCTTTCTGTCTCAATATTTACAAGACTACTCGCTTTGATACAATGTTTGCCCCCTTATGGGCATTCAAGGAATTCCTTCCTTCCGGGTATTGATTAACTACACCTGGGTGGAGAGTGGCACTTCTATTATATATTTGAAAGCAATGGTAGTCATATCTCGTATTGCATAATATTGCACTATCCTGCACTCTGACATCATACTAAAAGTACTATCCTGCACTCTGACGTCAGAGTGCAGGATAGTACGAGTTCTAGAATTTAAATCAAATATATCATTCGGGACAACTCAGAAACATGGGTAAGGGGGAGGGGTTATATAAAACAAATAATACACGCATTCTTGTGCATAGAGGACCTAAATAATGAACTCTGTGCTCGACTCGCCAAATGGATATACTGCACTCGGTCCTGCTAATATCCATTAGCTCTTCTCGCACATCGTTCATTATTTGGCCCTGCATGCACGCGCTTACGTGCATTATTTGTATAGTATAATTACTATAATAATTATTATTTATGTTCTTACAATGACTTGTTTCTATAGATGCTGCAGCAATCTACAGTACCTGAGCCTTGCATATTGCAAACGATACAGTGACAAAGGGCTTCAATATCTTGGGACTGGCAAAGGAGGAAGGAGATTAGTCTATCTGGATATGTCAGGGTGTCCTCAGGTATGTAACATATCTCGAGTCTTGGGTGTTAATATCTAATTAAAGCTGGGTTATTTGGACCCACATTACAGCCGGGAAGGAGGGGGACAGATTCCAACTCCATCCCCCCCCCTTTCCTTTGATCTCGGCTGCCAGTCGCGTGAGCCCCACAAATATGTGCACAGTGGTAGTGTGTGATGTAATCTACAAGCCTGTTTGGTTAATTTTTCTGAAACAATGAGACAATAGTTCCAGGCTTACATTCGTTTTAGATATAGGTTTGCAATAGGGTCCAGAGGGGGAATTAAGCATTGCCCCTGTCCATCTGTCCGTCCCCCCTCTTGGTTTTCGCGCAATAACTCTAAAAATATTTAATGGATTAAAAAAAATGTTGATGTGTAGGTAGATGACACCAAAATACTGGCTAAGTTCGAATTCGGAGTCCGCAGGTCAAAGGTCAAGGTCACAGCTTATTGAATATGCGAGTTGGTTTCCAAGCATTAACTTATGAAATATTCAGCAGATTTGGGTGTGTAGGTATATGATACCAAAATACAGGCTAAGTTCGAATTTGGAGTCCGTAGGTCAAATGTCACAGCTCATTAAACATACGAGTTGGTTTCCGCATGATGACTTATAAAATTTTCAAAAGATTTTTTTAAATATTGGATGTGTCGGTAGATGACATCAAAATACAGGCTAAGTTAGAATTCGAAGTTCTTAGGTCAAAGGTCAAAGTTCATTATATATGCAAGCTGGTTCAGAGGTCTAAATTTGTTCATTATATATATGCATGTTGGTTTCTGCACATTATTAAGTTAAATGATATTGAATTAATTTCTGATCGCGTTAAGTGGGGGCATCTGTGTTTGGACATGTCAAATTTCTAGTCTATTCAGAGACTCTTTGTAGGATTCTGTTCAAATAAACCTTTTAAAAGATGATATTGTGATTTTTTTTCCTATGAATTTTATTAGTTTTTAAATTTCATGTGTGTTTCTCTGTGGTTTTTTTTTTATATGGAATTGGCACTGGTTTCTGATCATAAACAATACAAAATTAATTGACATTAAAACTTAAAAGTTGAAATAATGATACATTTATGAATTTTGGCTAAAAACGCAATTTGAATTGGGTTTTGTACATGAATACATGTTTTTCGGTAAGCAATTTGGGGTTCCGACATACGCTCCTGAAATGTTGTGTGATGGCTTTCAAAATTTTGTGTTAATATGACTTGTTATGAAAAAAAACATGTTATCTATGTTTCATGCATTAGGTAACCGTGAATGGCTATAAGAATATATCAGGCGGGTGCCCGAAGCTGCAGCATCTTATTATCAATGATTGCTTTACTCTGAGAGATGACATGATCATTGCTTTGGCAGGCAACTGTCCTAACATCCGCAGCGTGTCCTTCCTCTACACGCCCAACATCACAGATGGAGCTCTGAAAGCATTGGCTGCTCATCGAAAACTACAACAGATTAGAATTGAAGGTGAGTCATACGTATCCCAACAATAAACCTAATTTTTGATTTTTTTATATAGTCATAAAATCAATTCTGCAATATACATATTTGATGTTTGACATATATGATTTATGTATATGATGTATGTAGTTCCTGATAGTAAAAGTGCATATAGGACCATTGATATCCACCTTACATCTCTACACTTGAGTGTATATAGGACCAGCACCTTACACCTTTATATATTAAAGTGTATATTGGGCCAGCACCTTACATCTGTATATATTAAAGTGTATATTGGGCTTGCACCTTACATCTCTACATATTAAAGTGTATATAGGACCAGCACCTTACATCTGTATATATTAAAGTGTATATTGGGCCAGCACCTTACATCTCTACATATTAAAGTGTATGTAAGACTAACACCTTACATTTCTACATATTAAAGTATATATAAAACCAGCACCTTACATCTCTACATATTAAAGTGTATATAGGGCCAGCACCTTACATCTCTACATATTATAAGTGTATATAGGACCAGCACCTTACATCTGTATATATTTAAACATATATGTAAGACTAGCACCCTATATCTCTACATATTAAAGTGTATATAGGACCAGCACCTTACATCTCTACAAACTAAAGTGTAAATAGGGCGGTTCTATGACATTTGCTCCAGCAACGATATCTTTGATGGAAAATCTACACATTAAAGCCAAACATAAATCCTAACCTCCAAAATTAATAAACCCTAATCCTAATTTTTTCATTATTCTGAACCACAAACTCTATTACTATCTTAACTCTAACCCTATGTCCACTGAGATAAAAAGACCGGAGCAAATGTCTCAGTAGCAGATTTTGTGTCACCTATAGGACCATCACCTTTATCTCTACAAAGTAAAGTGTATATATGACCATTGAAATAATTTACCTCACATCTTCTACTTATTCCAGGGAACTGTAAAATAACAGATGCCTCCTTCAAGCAGCTTGGTAAATACTGTGCTGATTTGAGACACATCTACGTGAGTGATTGCCCAAGGATTACTGACGCTGCGCTGAAATCTCTAGCTACATGCAGAAACATCAATGTCCTCAATGTGGCAGATTGTATCAGGTAAGCTAAATGCTTTTTCTGTGGTATCTAAACTAAATCCTCATGATCTTCAACATGAGAATATTAATGAATAAAATGAAAATATGGAGGAGAGGGGTCGACAGGTACAGGGCTGGGGGGGGGTCATCGTCACATTGTTTCCTAAAACCATGTACAAAAACATAAAAATTACCATCTGATTGTGATATGGTCAACCCCAGCCCCCCCCCCCCCCCTTTCAAAACTCTTCCCCGGCCTCTGAGGTATGTGTAGTGTAGGACATTTTTTTCTTTTTTAATTATTGTGAAGAAATCCCGAGTTTGGATGATTTACGTGTACCAAGTAACTGATAACATTGTTCTTGTTGTCTTTCCCATATAGGATTAGCGACAATGGTGTGAGGAATCTTGTTGAAGGTCCTTCTGGTCCTAAACTGAGAGAGATGAACCTAACAAACTGTGTCAGGGTCACTGATGTATCTATCATGAAGATCACTCAGAAGTAAATATCTCCTTTTTCACTCTTCTTGAATTGCAGATTGATTTATTTTCAGAACCATCTGTATCTACCTCTTGATTAGAGCACAGAGCATATTTGAGTATTAAACAAGAATGTTTAAATAAAGGATACTTTTCATTCACATTTTCAGAAAATAAGCAAAATGCGATTTGTTCCAAAATTGGATCGAATACCCGATGTGAGGTGTGCGGAGACCTTTACATTGTGAATTTCTCTGTTTTACCCCTTTTCTGACCAAATGGTGTGATATTTTGTATAGATATGATATTTTGTATGATATTTTGGATGGAATTTGATTAATCTTTGGTTTGATTGCATATTGAATTGCTTTGAGCAAAAATACATTCCCTTTTGTTTTAGAAAAAGGAGACATTATTTTATCGAGTAAAAACAAGACCATGTTCTTGCCAGCCTTCGCTCATCTACTCAAGCCTCTCTCACCTCTTCAACACTACCAGCCTTCTATCTATCTATCTATCTATCACCCTGCCTACTACCCAAGCTTTCCATCCCTTCTGCTTTACAGTCCTTTTTAAGGACAAAACTCAGTCTGAAAAGAATACTCTACTCCCCGACCTGCACTTTCATGCCTTTCCATAATTTGACTTCTACCTCTATCAAGTTTTATCTCAGTTCTTCAAGGACTTTACACATTGTGTACCGTAAACCATTAATCTGCAATTGTTCATACCTCCATACAAACATTCAAACATCATCTTTCTTGTATCTCTACAGATGCTACAGCCTAGTATATGGTTCATTTTGCTTTAGTGAGCACATCACCGATGCTGGGGCCGAGATGTTAGGAAACATGCCGGCTCTCTCATCTCTAGACATCTCAGGGTGCAATATCACAGACACGGTAAGTCACTGTGTAGGAGATAATGCTTGGTCATTTTGGCCCAAATTCACAAAGGAGGCTTTGAAAACCTGTTGGTTGAATCAATGGTTAATGTAGATTTCATGTATAAATTCGCTTAATTTACTGTGTATATTGAAAAATATTCAATACCGGGGTCCGTTTCATAAAGCTGTTTGTATAAAGTTAAAAGCGACTTTAAGAAAGACTGGTGAACCTTTCTTACGCGCTTATCCATTGTTAATGAATATACCATTTTCCACAAGAAAGGATCACCAGTCGTTCTTAACTTACAAACAGCTTTATGAAATACCCACCAGGGGGCCGTTTCATAAAGCTGTTCGTAAGTTAAGAGCGACTTTAAGAACGATTGGTGATCCTTTCTTATACGTGCTTAACCATCGCCAATGAATACATCATTTACCACAAGAAAGGATCACCAGTCGTTCTTAAAGTCGCTCTTAACTTACGAACAGCTTTATGAAACATCCACCTGGTGGGTGTTTCATAAAGCTGTTCGTAAAGTTACGAAAGACTTTACGCATGACTGGAACATGTTCTTAGGTCATAACTCAATTACATCGGGATATCACATAGCACAAGAAAGGATCACCAGTCGTGCGTAAAGTCATTTGTATCTTTCAAACAGCTTTATGAAACACCCACCTGATGCGCACTTTTGTCTCAGTACAGCAAATTGATTTTGCCACAGTTTTCCATGGTATTTTATTCAAGATCCCACTGTTCAAACCAGTGGATGCATGAATAAAATAGGGTACCATGCCAAGGCAACAGGCATCAACTTGGTGCACTGTATCAAAAGTGTGCATCCAGTATTGGACATTTTTCAATGAACACAATAAATTAAGTGTAATTTATACATGAATTCTGCACAAACCATGCCTGGGTTCAACTGAATTATTTCAAAACCACCTTTGTGAATGCGGGCCTTTATTTCTGAGAATAAGATGAGTTTACTTATACCTTGGTCACATTTGCTCTACGGCTGCCGTACGGCGAGTCGAAAAACAGCCGTTTCATCAATTTTAATTCAAACCACCTATATATAGTGGGACAAAAAACTTTAAAACGGCTGTTTTCGACTTGCCGTACGGCCGCCGTAGAACAAATATGACCAAGGTATTACTCGGGAGATATTTATGACACACGTTGTTGGTGTCTAATTGATTCTACATGTAGTTTGCAACTTGGCCCGGCCCAGAGTTGCTTTCTTTCATCAGGCATACATTTCCACAAGCTCGTATACATCCGCCCTTGCAGTCACATTGCGAATGACACGTTGGATTTTACTTTTTGTGGACAATGCTGGAACCACCAGCATATATCATTCACAATAGTATGTGATTATTCATATGTGAGCTGTTTTGCTTGATGTGACATTGATTTTATATTTGCGATTGATTCTTTCCATAGGGTCTTGGTGCATTAGGTAACTGCTATCACCTGCGTGACGTGGTCCTATCAGAGTGCCATCAGATCACAGATCTAGGCATCCAGAAGTTTGCCCAGCAGTGTAGAGATCTGGATCGACTGGACATCTCTCACTGTCTGCAGCTCACTGATCAGGCCATCAAGAATCTGGCGTTTTGCTGTCGCAAGCTCTCCTTTCTCAACATTGCAGGCTGTAGTCAGGTAAATTGTTTGTTCCGGAGACAGCGATTTGTTTATTAGGTATGGGATGGTTTATTTGAATGATAAATCTAACGGATTGAACAGGGTTGATGTATAGTACAGAGGTACTGGTACTTAAACAACTTCTCAGTTTGGATAAGATTATGTTAGAGCTCGTACTCATACCTTGGGGGTTTTTTTAACAGTGGACTTGGTGCATTATAAATCCCATCTATGAAAAATGAACTTTTAGATTTTATGAAGTTTGAAGAAGCGCACCCTAAGTTTTTAAAATGATATATATATCTTGTCAAACTTGATCAGCAATAACCTACAATAAAAGTACTTGATTGAATGAAGAAGAAACCGGGCAAGAGCTTTGAACAAAAAAGAGAGAAAACGATGTTCAAGGCATGAGATGTGCTCACTGTGCAATCTTGATTAAACTTCCAAGCATTAAAAAAAATGGGTCTCTTGAGTAGCCTGGAATTCTTCCCCCCTTGGCCCCAAATGTCTGTTTGATTCGCTCTGCTGCAGCTGCCCACCCCTACAGAGTCACTGTCCCAAAATCAATCACTTCTCTTCAATCAATCTTCATACATACCAAGGACTCTCGGCTCTGGAATTCACTTCCTCCCAACACATTCTTTAGCTCTTAACATGGACAGATTAAAAAATAGAGTTAAGACACATTTAATTAGCTTGATGTAAAACCTTGTACTCTTGATTTGATTATGGTTTATTGCGTCATGGGCCACTTTTCATCATTTTATGATGGCAACATCATGCCCAAAGAACAATCTAAAAAAAAAAATTTAAGTAACTGTTGTACTTAAATTTAAGAATTTATTTTTAATTATAATTTTATGTTGTATATGAGCAGGGAAGTATTGCCGACAATTTCATGATGCATTTATGCTTAGCATGATGTCAGATTTGATTATTTTGTAAATCTTAATTTCTTTCTTTTTCTTTACTGCAGTTAAGTGACATGAGTATCCGGTACATATCGGGTGTTTGCCACTACCTCCAGTCTTTAGATTTCTCTGGTTGTATCAAAGTAAGCGATGATTCGATGCGTTTCCTTCGCAAAGGTTTAAAGAGACTTCGGAGCCTTATTATGCTGTACTGTAATCTCATCACAAAGTAAGTTTTGTTCTATACAGCCAAAATATTTTCAGGTTTAAAGTGGAAGTTTGCCCTGACACAAACTTTATTGCAAAAATAGCAGAAAAATCAAAGACTTTTGGTGAAGGTTTGAGGAAAATCAAAGAATTTTATAAATTTAGAATTTTGATTTTTTTTTTCTTTGTGACATCATATATTGTGACCAGCTTTATTAACCATTTATTGTTTAAAAAAAAAATGTAATGTCATTTTCTCAATAAATTGAAAATGGATTTTATCTTCACTTCGGGATCAATAATAGAAAATACAGTTATACTTGACTTGTATATGTATTAGATGTTCCAAAGTTCAAATGAAATTCATGTCATTTTCACCAAACAGAGCAAAGAAATATATACTGATATGTACTGCTGTGTCTAGCATAAAACGTGCAGATAACAATGCCCAGAAACATAACCGAGAAATGTCCTTTGATAATAATGTGTAAACGCAGCCAGAGAATTTGATGTATGCAACTTTAAACATGTTTGTGTTTCAACCACACCTGTGACCACAGGCCGACCATCAACAAGCTGTCTGCCAAGATTGACAAGGTTGTTTGGAGCGACGACCCCATCCCCAATCACTTTGGGCCTGGCTTTGACTACCTCAACGCACTCTCCCTCTGCAAAGCTGCCATGGAGAAGGAGAAAGAAGAAAATGGGGATAAAGATGAGAGAGACAAAGAAGAGGTGGAAGAGAAAGACGGTGAAGATAAGACTTTGGTAGAGCCTAAATCAAGCGAGACCTTAGATAGCTCGTCTTCGCATGAGATGAACAGAGCAACCGTCCTCCTCGCGCAAAGTGATATTACACCAGAAAGTTAGCTGGGTGTAACAGGCTTGTGTCATCACATTGGGTTATCGCGTCGGGTCGAGCAAAGCCCCTCCCCCTAAACTCCTGAAAGGTCGGGTCCAGTTTACCTGATGATTTGTGAAATTTAACAGTGAAATATATAAAGTCTCTTGACACCTTGTGAAGCACATGTATACAAAGGGTTGGGCAATCTGGATCCAATCTTTCTGGAATTTAGAGAGCCCATTCTCTAATGGTCAGGTTATGCATTTTTCCGACATGACGCAATAACCCCATGTGATGGTACAAGCCGGTTTATCATAATCACATGTCTTTCTTCCAAACATTTTATTCCGTCCATTTTTCTTTCAAATTCAAATATTGTATGGTTAATTGCAAGCATTCCTGTATTACCAACACAGAAATTTAAGCATTACGTATGTTTCATTTGAATTTATTCAAATCAAGTGTTATTAATAAAAAACAAAGTGTTCTCTCTATCAATTCTTTTTTGACTTCCAACATGCCTCCAATAACTTTGTTTCAACAAAAAAAAATTTGTTTTAAAAAAAAACTTGATTTACATGATTTATCTGGTTTTAACCTAGATAAATCAAGAATTGTTGCATGTTTTCTTTCTTTTCATTTTTTTTTATGTAATTTTTTCTCAGATTTTATATTCTATACTGGAAGCTCATTAAAATTTTGAAATAGAAATCTGTAAAACACCATTTTCCTGTATTCTATCATTGTAAATGATCTGAAAAAAAACTCAGTGGGATATGAACCCAGAATCCTTAGCTACTTAAATTGATGTTGTACTAAGCTTCAGAGAAACTAGGTGAAACACCTTTTTTGCAACAGTTTTTTTTTTATTATAAGTCATCTCTTTATTCTCAAATCTCCGCATTATTTGAAATGTTACAATATGCCCAGGACCCTTTTGAGGAGAAAATGCAGAGCAATGACATTCAATACAAATATATATATCTTAGGATATTATACTTAAATTTTATTGTTTGATAATATTCTTTTATGATTTTATGTTTTCATTGCATAATATTGTATTCATTGTACTCATTGTATAATATCATGATATAATATTCTATCGTTGTGTATTACTATTGTAATTATTGTAGTTATTGTATAATATTGTATACCGGTAATATTATTGTATTATTTGATATTATTTTAGAGTAATCATATTACCCTGACAAGAGCATTTAATACTTTTAAGGGCAGCTACTTTTGTTATCCATGAAATTAGCACCGGTTATTATTATACTTTCTTCTGTATGATCATCAAGTTACTAGTAATTCTCTTTGAACAATAAATATTATAAACACCATGTGTATATACTCCATCCCGTCTTGTGCCTTCATTAAATGCTGGTTAAAAGTTTACATGTAATGAGATTGCACACTGAAATAGTGGTACAACATAACCTGTACCCCTTATTTATATTCAATAACATGTATCAAATGGCAAATGGTTAGAATTGACTATGCATATCTTTGATAATTTGCATATATATATGTATATATATATACTTACGAGAGGGGCAGATCCAGGATTTTCCAAAGGGGGGCACATTTTTTAGGAAACATTTGAAAAGAAAAAAAGGAAAGTTTTTTAACCCAAAATTAATGATAGTTCATCTCCTAATAAATTTGACAAGAAAAAAAGTTCATCACAAAGGGGGGGGGGCACACTTCTGTTTTAATGGCATTTTTACATTACAATTTTTAATTTTGCTTATCAGGGGGGGTGGGGCACGGGCTTTGCCCCTCTGGATCCGCCACTGACATATGATATTAGAAAGAAGAAGCATGGGGCACATGGGAGCTAGAAGAGGGGAAGGGGAAATGATGACTGATGGGGAAAAAAACATAAAAGAGATTAGGAAAAGGGAATCGAGAATATAGGAAAGAAGGGAGGGGGAATGTAAAAAGAGAGACAGGAATGAAGGAAAAGAAAGAAAGAGAAATCGTTCTTTTCTCCAAAAACTGAAACAGCATGATAAAGCCCCCCCCAAAAAAAAAAAAATAAACTGGGCAAATCATTATTTCTAAAAGTCCTTGAATCGCGTTCGGCAAGAAAGTTGAAACGGTAACTCATGGTAAGTGCCATGATAGTCCATGATCACTGTGGCTCGCCCCTTGCATTAGAGATCACATATGATCCAATCACTGCCAATTTACTCATTGTCAGGATAACATCTTTATATTTCCTTGAACCGACGCGTGGTGAAGAACTGTCTTAGATTGCTGTGTTATTGTCTTTAGTAACCACCCCTCTACTTCTAACTTTAAAAAAGATGCGACTCAATTCTTGTCCCTGTTCAGTTGAACATATCTCACTTCTTTTCATTCCCTCGTCTTCCGAATATTAGGTTCGAAAGGAACAGTCAATCCAAGCAGTTACCTTGAAATGATTTGTGGGAGGTTTCAGCCGACGGTTACCATAGTAACAATGCTCCTCACCAAATCAAAATCAAGGAAAGTTGTCAGATCTGACAACTTGTCTGACAACAAATGTTGATGAAACTCTCCCTTGGATTCTCTGTGGTTATGGTGGTGACATACAAGGGATTGTGTCATCGTTTATTCTCATCCCTGGGAGGTCAGCATACAAATCAAATTTCTTTGCTTTGGGCGCAATATTTCAATTATTTTGCAATGTATCCTCACATGCTACGTGTCGGTATGCAAAATATTTTATTATTAAGGGCCACGGTTTGCATATGGGCCAACGAACCTGTATTACTACAGAGACCACACTTGTCATTCATCTATTTAGCCCATAACTTGAGGTTTGGCGGAGTTGAAAGGCCGCTATCGATTGCAGCTATAAAATTGAGGACATAATTATATGCATCTATACGATTTTCTTCGTCTAACAGCTGAATTGTTTCAGTCTTATTTTTGGTATATCGATCCAACTTAATGCAAGAAAACCCTGATAACCACGAGGGATGGTTTTGGGGGTTCATAAGGGACAAAATTGGAAAATCACTATTTTGATATACTATTTTGACCAATCAGTTTCCGAGGATGCGGGAGTGCGAGACGCCACAAAATCCGACTGCGTCTCGATCCAATCATCTTTTTTTTGTATATCGATCAAAGTGAATTCTAGAAAATCCCTAAGGAGCAAAAGGAATACTTTTGAAGAAGTTCTGGGGCATTATTTTGAGGGACAAAATTGAAAAATCGCTATTTTGCTCAATTTTTGACAGGAGAGGGCGAGAGAGAGCCAACAATCCAAGTTCTGGGGCATTATTTTGAGGGACAAAATTGAAAAATCGCTATTTTGCTCAATTTTTGACAGGAGAGGGCGAGAGAGAGCCAACAATCCAACCTTCTCTGATCTTTATTTTTTGCATGTCAATTCAATGCTATAAAAAGAAACTGAGAACTACAAGAGGGATAGTTTTAAGGGTTTGGGAGCATGCTTCGGACAAAATTGGACAAGGGAAATGGGGAGACGGTGAGAGACACAGAACAAGGGGATGGATTTATTCTCACAATGGTTAGTTTCCAAGATCATTGACAACAAAATAATTATACTTTTGACTTTTTTTTATATCTATTACAAAAACGGTGTCAAAAATTCAAAATTGAGCAGCTATAGTCAGAACGTAAAAACATACCCCTTTTTTATCCAGAACTGAACATATATTAACAAGAACTGCGAATGAATTGGTGAAAGGCTTTAACTAATAGGGCAAGTTCCGGCCCCCCCCCCCCCCCGTTCTATCGCCAGGGAGTGTAAGAATGCAAAACAAAATTAAACCAAAAAATAATGAGGAGAGAATTAACATTGGTATGAACATAATGCCGAATAAGGGAAATGAAAGCAAACAATTACAAAAAAATCTAAATGATGGAATTATAAAGTATACCGAATATGGGGGCACAATAAAAGCTTGCCTCAGCTCCGGCCTCAGCTACTTATACTGTATAGTCTACAGTTACAATCTTAATATCATTAATTGTGACATTTTTTAATTCCCTCTTGATTACCTTTTCAAACAAAATCGAATATTTGACAAGGTTAACATGGTTAAGGCCTGCATGCATTCTATTAAGATTTTCAATTAAAGCCCGACGCCCCCACCCCTTCCCCCGAGCATGCCTGCTTTTCCTTTTCAGGACGCTTTTCAAGCACAATGTATTTTAACTAAAATAATACTTCATTTTGTTTTGCTTTTTTAATCTCGGATCACCGTTTAACTCGTGATTGAATGAAAGCTTTTATCAATCGTGTACGGCGTTGCCTTATATCAGTTATTGCAGACTGCTTCCCCGGCCCCATCTCCGAAAAAAATATATTTTTCTAGATGAGAGATTTGATGAGAATATCTTTTCATGACGTCACGATGCCAGTCATCTCCAATGACAATGAATTTATTGCCTGAGTTTTCTCAGGTAAAAAGTTTTATGCAACAGGCCCCAGAAAAGTGGGCGGTAGTTTATAACGTCAATGGTGCGCACTTCCAATATTACGTCATGCTGAATTAAAGTGACGTTGAATTATTACGTCAAGAAAAAAGCGCGTAGCTCACGCGCTTCAAGGATACTAAAACTGATGGGTTTCTAATGTCAACATTAGTCTATCGTTTCTCGAGTGACTTACTGTAGCTCTTACTAGTTCTTGCTATATTCTTTAGCTCTTGTTTGAGTTTATCAACTTCTCTAGGATTATATTGCAATCAAAACTGTTATCAGTATGGGGTGCAATCAATCCAAGGTTATAGTTCTAAAACCTGAGAAAAGAAAAAGATGCATCAAAGAATTTCTTCGATGTAAAGTTCAGCAAAAGTTCCATCTTGGATTCAGGCCATTCAGTCGTCAAAACAGGGTAAATTCATGAAATAATATAATATTGACATTTATCTTATCATATTATCATTGTTACCTATCTCAAACATGTCAAAGATAATCTTAAAAGTATTTCTCCAAATTCGTATCCCCCAAAAAATGTTTAAATTCCGAAATAGTTTCCGGCTAAGAAATCTTCGGCTTTAGGCCTATATTTTTTTTATTTACTGTACCTCATCTCTCTAAAAACAAAACAAAATAAAAGGAAGCAAACAAAAACAGCCTCATTCGAATCTTGAATATTTTTATTTTTAAGTCTCCCTTTCCCGGTCCTTTTCTTATTCCCCTTGACTTTGTATCGTTTCCTAGGTGATGCCAATCCTTGTCCAAGAAGCAGGGGACCCTACTGTGACGTCAACAATCCAGATGGCTCAGCATGTTGCTCAAAATCCCACTGCGCATTTGTCTCATCGTCACGTGATCCCAGCAAAAACCTTCGCATCAGTTGATGTCTGTAGGGATCTTCCTCGCTGCTGGGATGAAGTCGAGATGTCCAAGGCTTTTGGAAAGCTTGGTCCAAGCAATGATCTGTTCAGATCAGTGGGTCCAGTTGGGAAGGATGGAAAAGATGCGGATAAAGGCTATAACCAAAGTGACGTCGATAGGGCGATTGAGTTCATCCTTTGTCCACCTGCAGGTGAGAGGATGATTTCTTATTAAAGTATCCCCCTATGGACTAAAGGAGTGAATAAGAGCAAAGTAATCGACAATATGGTTATTTGTGGTATTTTTTTTTCGTTTTTGTAGTTATTGCTTTAAATGGATTTGTGCTTGTTTGGGTATTTTATTGTTCATTTTTAATTCATTGTTGTGAAAAATGCGTCAGTTTTTAATTCTGTTTTCTTCATTATTAGAGGCCCAAGTTGAATCAACCGATTTAATAAATCTCATTTTCTCCCTTTCGTCATCATTCACACAGATGTAATGACATTGGATCATTCTACGAGCGGACCTCCTAACATCTCGTATCAAGTCCAGGAGTTTCCAGACATTCCAGGACTTGTTCCCAGTCCCACATCAGATCTCAGACCAGTCTTCAAGGCGGTCAGCATCTCATCACCAGCTGTCAAGACTGTTGGTCTTCGCCGGCCAAAAGGAGGATGGCGATCAGTCTGCATTATTGAGTGACTTTGATTTGAGTGGCTAAAGGGCTTCCCCCATCATCAAGTTCATCGTCGTATTTGCATGGTCATAAAGAATAAAGAAGCCCGCTGCTACAAATCAAGTTCAATCAAACCTGTGTTTTGTTTTGTATTTATATTATTGTTGAAAAGTGTTTCTGCACCATAATAGGCCATATTTTATAGACGGAAACCAAATCATACAAGAATATGAGCTGTTCATATTAACGTGCATACAAAGAGAAAGTGAAAATAAATAGGCGGAGGAGAGAAATATAGAGTGTATAATTATGAGATAGGAGGGAGATTGCGGGAAGCAGGGATAGATAGATAGATAGATAGATAGAAGTGAGTATCAAGCATCGCCCCCTCTCCCACCATGCAGGCTTGTAGCTAGGGGGCAATCGCCCCCCCCACCCCCCCCCCCCCCAAAAAAAAAGCGTTCCCAAAAAGAAAAAAAAGTAGAGAAAATGAAAAGCAAAGGGAGGAAAGTGAAGAAAGATATAGCTTTGTGGGTTTTTCTTTTAATTTCTTATTGTTTACTTAAAAGAAGTAGTACCTTAACTACGTCACGAAACTACTTTAAATTCGCTCTAAATTTAAATATATAAAGTGTGCTTCCTTTGTTTCCCTCACCCTTTTCTCTAACCCTGTTTTTTCACCTTGACTATATAGTATGTTTCTCGTCAGTTAAATTTAAAATGTATACATTTATGACATATAGGCATGGAAGTAGAGAGTAAGGTTAGGCCGAAGTATATGAAGTTATCTTTTTGTCAAAATGATCACGCAACATTAATTTCTGCATTTTTGGTCTGGTCAGCCCCGGGCGGGTGAAATCTTTTTATCAATAAATGCCGTCACCCCCATATAGGCCAATTCTCCCGCTTTTCAGCTCATTACTAAACAACCATAATTTGGGGGCAAACAGGTTCCTCAATTTAAAAGAGGAAAGTATAAAATTCGTGTCGTATTAAATAAAAAAGTACAATATTTCTATCAAATTCTATGAAACTTCATGTCATTTCCCCTACAAATTCATCTCCTGTCTTGTTTTGCGACCTCACTTTGAAATTTTGAATGACACTTGAGTTTCTGAATCATTCAAAATGAAGCGCTACAGGATGAGTCAAAGAAAACACATCATTGCTTTTTATATAATTTCAGCAAATCACAGAAGTTTTAACCGTTTGCGCTTTATTTTCCTTGCAATGAAGTTCAGTAATCTTAGGGAATCAATTGAGTTATAGTATAGCCGATGGGGTATTAGAATTATCTGCATTTGATGAAACCTCCGTACTTTGCAATTTCTTTCTTCTGTCATACACCTTTTCTCCTCCGTTTTGCGAGTTAAAGATATGCTCTGTCGCTAAGTTGTTTGTAAACAGATATGATCTTTCCAACCGGGGAAGCATTCATTGTGACGTAGAGAATAAAGGGACCTTTTCCCGTAACCCTTTTCTTTTGAAAAAAAAGTGACAAAACGCTTTAGCTTCCGCGCTTCGCGCTTGGTAATTATTATTTTAACTGTCTCCATCATATCCTTTTTATGCGTTCACAATCATTTTTGAAAACTAGGTTCAAAATCACAATAAAGTCACCTGATTTTGAGCTGATATAGGTACGAGAGACGGCTCCTTTTCATTTTAATTTATGAAACTTCAAAAGGGAAACTCCCCCTCCTGCACCCACCCCCTAGGGAGCGCGCTTCGCGTGCATTTACCGCCCCCTCAAAAATGAAATCCTGGCTACGCGGTCTTCCACGCTAACTAAAAGAAAAAAAAACGATAGAAAGAAAATGAAGGGAATAAATCCAATCTTGAACAGTAATTCTAAATGCTCAGTCATCCTACATTATACTCACAGATCGTCCTGTCAAAATTGTATTATTCATAGCATTGTTTTGATCAAATAACACCCCCCCCCCCCTAAAAAATGATAAAATAGGGGGTTTTGAAAACACAAGCTTTCATGCGAGCAGATATAGCACTGAACGTATGCAGATCCAGGGTGCCAAAGGGATCCCCCCCCCCTCTTATTGGCGGTGCAAAAATACCCGGGGAATAAACAGGAGAAGAAAGAAGAGGAGAACTTGAAAAGGAAGGAAAAGTAAACCGAGGAAACAGAAAAGTGAATGGAAACAAGGGGAGCGGAATAATTGGAAAATAATAATAAAAAAACAAATATATTCAGGTCATTTTTATAAAACTAAAACAATCTGTGCTCGCATTGCCTTGAGTGTGATGATTATCTGTCAAAGATGATAAAACAAGGGGCGTAAAATAGTTTTCATGTCAATATGCACAATTTGAACTCGCATTTCCAGTTTTCTTTATTCAATCGAGATACGCATCCCGTTAATTTTTAAAATAGTGCTGAATATATAGAGATACGCATCCCGTTAATTTTTAAAATAGTGCTGAATATATATTCTTTTTTTAAATAAAAAAAATAAAATATCAGCTCGCGCTAAGCGCTCGATCGCATTAGGGCAACACCCATACACACAATCAGCTAATAGTCGCTGGATCGGGATCCCCCGACCCCCCCCCCCCCCCCCGAAAGCTGGATCCGCCCACGGCAGCCTACTCTAAAAAAAAAAAAAGAAAGGAAATGTCAATTGTACAAAATTGCCAAAAGCATGGGACATCCGAACTGGCTTATTTGCCTCCCTGGTTAGCCACACCCCCACCGCCTTTAACCTGACGTGTCCAATCGTTTATTGGATGAGTATGACCTAAGGAATTTACGAGGTAAACCCCCGCTATTTGGGTTTGTTTTGGTCCGCAACCGATTGCGACTGTCAATAAACTAGACTGTTGTATTATCTCTCAACTAGGTCCGTGCAGTAAGTGCCTACATTTATTTAAATAATGGGACTCAGTCTATTCGACTTGTGACATGAATTAGTCTGACAACGAGGTGCTTTAAAAGTTCATGGTTGAAAAGCATACTAAAGTATTGTCTTAGTATATTCATAAGAAGCTATTAGCATATTTAATTAGTAATCAAATTAAATAAAATACAAAGTATGATTCGAATAACTTTTTAGAGTTTTACTTCGTCGAATCAATATCGTGATTGAAGTAAGGAGTTTATGAAGCAGCAACTACGTTCACGACGTCAACTCTGCCACGCTGGAACCTGACGCAATAATCTATTTTTAGAATGCACAACCTACATTCGGTTTACATGGGATTTCATTCAGCAAATTGACACAGACGTTTGAGGTTGAATTTCTAGTTTGCTGTTCAAATTCTGTTAAAGGAACGTGGGACTACTATTTCATTCATCGATATAGATTGCTGGTACGTTGTTACAACAATTGATATGTAGTTAGGATATAGAATTACGCAAGAATGTGAAGAAGTTGTGTGAAACTGTGAAGTGCAAGTGCAAGTGTGATCGATGACGATGTGCCGCCGGCGCGGCGGTGGTGCACGATGATGGCAAAAATAATTATTAATGTTGATGCAAATTGCAATTTTGCCTTGGCTTGGCAGTTGCCACAGGTCTTGTCTTGATCTTGTGGGGTTTTGCCTTTGCTTCACATTGTTTGGCTTGGCCTTGGCATGCTTGGCAATTCATGAATATGATTTCAATAAGCAGATGAGTTTAGTTATTGACTAAATAACTGAATCAGATACGGTACGTAGCTCATGCTGCAGCTAGGACATCCTGACATCATGGACATAAACATAAACAATTAATTATTTATGTTCATTATTATCCTTCCTGGATTTTATTTTTTTAAACTGACAATTGACATTGATTGTCATCCAGATTATGTTATTTCATTCCCTTTTCTCCCTGTTGGCAGTGCTTCTCTGAATCGAGTGATCAGAAACCTTGGTGATTGGACTAACTAGCTATGTCTACCAGTATAGAACAGCTGGGACAAATGTCTCAAAATAGACAAGAAAGATTATCAACGTCTGAGGACTTGGACCTCTTGTTTGACGGCAAAGATCCGATCCTCTCAGATGAGATGATCTTCAGTTTAGACATGATTCAAGACTGCCAAGCCCAAGATGGAGGTCTGTCTTTCTCAAACTCTTTTGACTTGGTAAGTTAGCAATCTCATCATCTTTTCTTTCTCATAATCAGCTAGAATGACCAAGAAGACATGAACATTCAGGTGTGGAAAAGACTCATTAATAGATAGACAACAACTTCTGATCTTGAAGTCATCGACTACAAAAGTAATAAATGTTTGTTACATCAATTCACGGTTAAACTCTTTAAAAAAATTCACTTGCTGGTAGTTTGTGAATACTTAGTACATTTAATTGTGAAACAGTGCCATGATTTATTGTGAGGTTGTGCACTACTGTTAACCTCCTTTTTGTGCATAAAGAATTGCACAGGATGGTAATGGTAATTTGTGAGTGAGTTTCAATCAAAGTCAAACATTTTTTCAAAAAAATTAGTCAATATTATCTTCTAGAAATAAATATATTCTATTTCATAGTTGATAATGAAGGAAATGCCTGTAGCTTTTGTTGTTTGGTAATTTTGAAATGATAATGCTGACCTTTCCAACATTGTCATAATTTGCATCTTTACTTATTCTCTACCAGACTGATACTGATATTCTTGAGGGCCTGATGACGGCCGAGGAGACAGAGACAAGCGTCCATTCCGTCCCTTCCCCAGACTTCCACCTCAGATCGCCCCAAAACAGTGACAGTGGCATTTCAGACGACCAGAGGTCACCCGCCAGCAGCCATGATGGTGATGGTCATGTGACCGATGACCTGACCCTTGACATGGTGGACATGTCCACTTTCCTGGTGGGTTCAGATGCGATGTTGACCACGGACACCGTGTCCTCTACGACCGTAGATAGCATCAGCGCCAGCATGGGTAGTCCAGATAGCTTCACAGATGCAGGTAAGGAATTCATCACTGATGATGATGAAGATGCTTTCTTCTTGAGTACATCCCTCTTTTAGACTAATGTCGTAGTTAGTGCTCTATGGTTTAAAAGGTGCAGTCGCAGGAACACTTGTCAGCACTGACAACAAGCTGCCATTGTTGACTCTCAACCAATCTAAATGCAAGGGTTCCACACTAAATTGTTGCGGGTTACTATCAGTATTTAGTCAATGCTGACAGCTGTCATGAAGCACCCTCCAGCCAAGTGTTGGTTTGAATGACAAACTTGTCAGAACATGACCTCCAACTTATAGTATCAGGTTGAGTGACTGAATGAACGGGAACCACCCATTTTGGCATCAAGCCAGAAAATGTATCTAGCCTACCCTAAATAGTATTACCAAATATGAAGTTTGCAACCCTAAATTATGTTTCTCCATGACAATGAAAGGTACCTGTATTTGATTTTAACCCTTATATCGAAATTTAATACTGGATGTTGACTCAGGTTGAAAAAACACCTCTTTTTGAAAAAAGACAATATGTTAAAATGAGACTCTATTTAATGCTATTGTGGATTATGGTTGTGTTGCCAGTGATAAGTTTTTCTTTTATGTATTCCTTATGTACAGTGTACATTTAGATTATTATGAAGTTGTGTTTGTAAATCTTTTCATCAACAGCTTTTACCAGCTCGCTCTCGTCATCCCCTACCAGTACCAGTAAGAACATCTTGCCAATGACACAGAAAGACGTTTCAAGCTCAGAAAAGGTGAGGCATATATCCAAACATTTTGATCCATGAAGTAAATGGAAAATGCTTTTAACTGAAGCTGCTATTGGGATTAAACTAAAACATAGTGAAGTATTTATCATCAGAAATGATTGATGATGATAAACAAAGGCTTGTATATTATGACACATGGTGAAAAATGCACAACATTTGTTGTAAGAAAAAAGAATCAAAGAAAGTTGCAAATGCTTGTCATCTTGCTACCTGGAGACAGTTCTGAGACTAATCAAATTTAATGGGGACAAGATGACTCAAAAACTATATTTTCACTTTTTATTATTATTAGTATTCCTGACATGATGGATATCCTGAGTTTGTCTATGCTTCTTGGAGGCTCAATTTAGATATATGGCAAATTTGATCACCATGTAACTTTGTCACTCTCATGTCTGATTCAGGCAATTCATGGTGATGGTGATTGATGAAAATCACTTTGTTCTTTAATGAAATCTTTTACTGAAAAATGCCTAAAAATTGAAGGAATTTTCAGTTTTCATTTATAAAGGCATACATGTTTAGTTCAATGAGACGATACATATACATCACGAAAAAAATGATGGCAGGCTCATAGCAATTTTGCCCCAAAATCCTCCAAAAGAGCCCTGGAATTTTGTTTAGAGAAAGAGCCCCGAAAAATCCCCATTCACTGATGTTTTAACACTTATCTAATGTAGCAGATGTTATAGCCAGTAGGTTGTAAAAAGTAGCTACCAAAATAAAAAATTTGCCTGTATATATTATGATGCCGGTTCCTTGTTTAGAGCAACATTGAAACTTTACTATTTTCTCTTTTTTTTCATTTCAGCTTCACCCAATGCTTGTCTTGACTGACGAGGAGAAGAGATTATTGAAAGAAATGAGCGTCACTCTCCCGACAGATGTTCCTCTTACGAAGGTAAATACCACCCCAAAATCAATCATTTGATATTTGTGTAAGCTGTCTATGTCAGTGCTCTCTTATATTTAGGGATGTTTCATAAAACAGTATTAAATATACCTATTTTCTGATCATATTGTATTTCAAAATATTGCAGAATATTCTCAATAGGTACATTAATAAAAAAAGCAAAAACCGAAACCCGATTGAAATAATTTCTTGCTCAAATCAATAATGATGATAATAGTAATACGAATAATGAATAGATAAAGATGATATAATAATAACGATGATAATATTAGTAATAATACAGTACATCTATCGTGTGTAATAGTCAATCTCACAGGTTTCACAAATTTATTACTCATTTACATATGAAATTAAATGATTTCTTACTTTGAGTTTCAATCTCCTGACCAGATCAATATTATCTTGAAAACCTTTTCTATGAACAGGAGGAGGAGAGGAGTCTGAAGACGGTGAGGAGAAAGATCCGCAACAAGGCGTCGGCCCAAGAGAGTAGGAAGAAGAAGAAAGAATATGTGGATGGCCTGGAGCATAGGGTCTCAATGTGTACCAAGCAGAACAGAGAGCTACAGAAGAGGGTCCAGGAACTGGAGACAAACAATCAGTAAGTCTGTCCAGAAGACTGCATTGGTTTGCTGTCCTGGGAAACAATGACACAGCAGCTGGGGGCAATTTAGCCCCTGAAATGCTCAATAGAGCCCTGTAAATCCCCATTCATCGCAATGTTAATCAAAGCTTATCTAATGTTGCAGATTTAGGTAGTAAGTTGTGAAAGGTAGCCCCCAAAAATTCAAATAAACTCTTTGTAAGACGGGCCCCTGGTATGAAATGTGTCCACTCCTAGAAGTATAGCCTTCATTTGAATTTTCATTCATCTGTTTTCTTTTTGTAGATCACTTCTTAGCCAGCTTAGAAAACTTCAGAACCTTGTTGCCAAGACCACAAGTAAAACAGCACAGGCCAGTACATGTATTATGGTAAGTTGAAAGCTTTTTGGGGGGGTACTCTTCCCGCCCATCCCACATGTAAGCCGTCCTGCAGAGTATATTTGACAGAGACTTGAATTTTCAGTTATCCAGTTTGGCGCGTTTTCCACCTCTCATATCCGCCTCAAATAATTCGGAAGAGTAACTACACTGTAGTATATATAGGCAGTAGTGTATATATTGTCACCATCATCATGAATAATTTTGTTGGTTTTGTTATTATTATCATTATAGCTTAAAATTGTTATTATTGTTGTCATCATCATTATGATTATCAGTTTCTGAAAAACTGTTTGGTGCTACAAAGTCTAAAAGGGACTCTTACTATTGATAATACTGTTTTTTTTTCATTTTAATCCATATTTATTATTTAATGTTTCTCTTCATGCAGGTTCTGTTGATGTCCTTTGCGCTGTTGGTAGCACCAAGGTACAACCCATTCAATGGAGATTCAGCCGACCTCGGCTCCTCTCCTGTCAAAGGTAAGCATTCATTCCCATGCTGGTCATACAGCTAATGGGTGTTTCAGAAAGATGTTGGTATGTCACGTATGACTTTTGAACGACTGGTGATACCTTCTTGTGCTCCATGTAAATGAATGTGAAGCAGATTATTAGCACCCCAGAAGGTGTCACCATTCATTTACAAAGTTATGTGTAACTTACGAGTGGCTTTATGAAACACCCCACTGGAGAGCATTTCATCAATACTGTCAGATCTGGGGGCTGTTTCATAAAGCTGTTCATAAGTTAAGAGTGACTTTAAGAATGTCTGGTGATCCTTTATTGTGGTAAATGATATTCACCATTTAATGTTCATTCAGGATTATTTAGGGATAATAACATGGGCGTCAGCACAGAGGATTATCTTTTGTTTTTTGGGGCACATTGACAACCCCCCCCCCCCGAAACATAAAAGATAACCCTCTGCGCTGACAGCCATGGCGCAAAAGGAAGTTTCACAGTAGTTTATGCAGACTTCATCTCTTGGTTATGCTTGATCCAGCGTATGATTTTGTGAAATTATCCAATTATCAATCTTCGCTTTTGTCACAGCATGCTCAATGAATGCCTGTGACCAAGGTTATTACATTCATCTATGTAACTTAACTTGACTAGTGGGATTCCTTAGTGCTGTTTTAAAAGCAGCATTGACATGTCACTTATTTTGCACATGTATTATGCAGCTTACCTTGAAACAAGAGATCAAGGTAAATGCCAGTTTTGGTAACGATATCAAAATGAGTTCGTACAGAATCCAATTAAATGACCACCAAAGTGTCTGTTTGTATAAATAAAACATATGTGCCTAAGGATTCTGGAAGAAATTGTGTAATTGCTGAGAAATCAGCAAATAAGCACAGGATTCGGGTCAAGCGTCGGGCCCGACATTCAAAGCAATTATTATACACTGTCCCACGTGCGCTTCTCTATGTTGGTGATCTTCAGTGAGAACATTTTTCAGCGTAGATTTCAAGATATCACAAAGTTCAGTTTATGTAACTGCACCAGATGATCAATATCCCACTTATCATTGACAATGTGATTATTTTTTTCATTTCAGGATCATCACGTACACTCATGAACATCCAGGAACCCACCGAGTTTCCGATGAGTGAAGACATCCCACAGAGTCATTCGCCGAAGATCTTCGTTAGCTCACGCAACGCGCTAAACACATCACCTGCTTTTGACAATGATGAGCTTATGGAAGAAAAGCACGGAATGAAGGACTCTGAGATTTATCTATCGCCGGTAGCCTTGGAAACGGAAGAACGTGCGAACAGATCGGACGTGCATACAGTGGAGCTGGAAGCACAGCAAAGTCAACATTCGGAAAACCAGGTGGATCATTACACGACAACGGTTGCTAAGAGAAAAATACATGTGGTCAATGACGAGATGTAGCCCTTGAAAGCCGAATGAAACATTTGAGACTTTCTGATATTGACAGCTAGATGAAACTATCATGTAAGTTTTACACGGCAGGACAAAATAAACTTCACTGGATAGGACTTGCCAAAAAACCATATTCCATGAAGGTTTTAACATTTGTTAACATGTACTTTCACACATTCAAGATTGTTTGAGGAAGGATTCTTTGTGATAATCCATGATTTTCTGGGCCCCGTCTTACAAAGAGTCACGATTGATCCAATCAATCGTAACTCTATGGAAATCCATCAGTGTCATATTTTTTCTACAGGAAATATGCAAAATGTCCTTTGTAAACAAAGGAGAACCCACCACATTGTCAAGAAATCAATTAATGTACGGATATACAATCATATCTAGAATTTTTTTTTAACAAACGTGCATTTTATATGTTGACTTTGCTGGCTTTCCATAGGTGCGATTGATCGGATCAATCGCAGCTCTGTGTAAGACAGAGCCCTGCTCTCACAAATTTGTGATCAGGGTCTCCATCCATGTTGTTCTTCTGTTGACCAGCTCATGATATCTCAATAAAAAATGGTCGGCTTGGAAAGGCCATCTGTCTGTTGAGACCAATTTTAGAGGTTCCCTTGGGTTGAGCTTTACAGCTGGTGGGTGTTTCCGACTGGTGATCATTTCTTGTGGTAAATGGTATATACCAAATTGTTAATTGGCGATGGTTTAGTGTTTAAGAAAGGATCACCAGTCGTTCTTAACTTACGAACAGCTTTATGAAACGGCCCCCTGGTCTCCAGTCCCCTCTTGGGCAAATAGTTGCATTTTATCACAAGCCCTGGAGATCTTCTTCTGATCGATTGTATCTCAAGTTGCAATTAATATCAACTCTTTTTGTACAAGGGTCCCAGATCAATGAAATCACTGTAAGTTACATACATTCTCAAGCAAAGATGTAATATTTTGTCAAAATGCATTAGTTCATTAATCACATGTAACAATCTGATATGGAAACAAAGTTCCTCTGCAATAGTTGTGAAACTTGAATTTTTAGGATGACCCCATATAAACTTCTGAAGCTGTGCAAGTTGAGTAACCAAGCAGTCTTGGAAACATTTAATTAAGGGAAACTTCTTTTTCACCTTGATCTAAAGTTAAGTCTATTTGGTTTTAAGTTTTAATGATCATGAAGTCGAAGCAAAGTCTTTGAACAGATTATGCAAAGCGTGATATGATAGTTAAATACCTCTTTCTAGTGGGTTTAAGATATTTGGCTTTGGCAGAATCGTCTCTATACAATTCACCATTTCACCCTAATTTTGTAAATATTTTTTTTTAATTCCTAATGTGCAATTTCTTGTCATTCTGCTTGGCCCTGATGATAAATTGTCCCCCTTGGACTAAATGGAAGAGGCCCAGCTTTACTCAGAGATATATCAATACTATACATGGTGTAAATAGTTGTATATATTATCTGTATATATTGATGTTGATATATTTTGCTACAATGTGAAACCTATATAATGACTATTGACTAATTTTATATGATATAAAGGATAGATATGTCCACTCGGAAAACTAATAAAAAAAAGAAGTATTTTTTGAAGAATAGGAATTTCATTGGCACAGTAATTGTCAATTCTGGGATATAACTTTCTTTCGGCACTTGAATGCTTTTGCTTATCAGTACTGTCATGTCTGCACAATGTCTAGAAAGTTTGCCATCTCGGCCCAAGAATGGTTTCCCTATGTGCGTGCATAGTTATGAAAATAAATAATCTAAATTGTTATACAGAAATTATGTTTTTCAACATTTACCATTACACAATTTTGTTTGCAATGAAAGGCAATTATGATAGAATAATCCTTATTGGTCCCTGGACAGTGTCTTGAATCAAATGACCATGCACCAATGATCATGATTGGTCATCGCCATGAATGTAATGTTCTTTCACAGTGTAGTCATGGTCAACGGTAATGCTGTCTCTAACTCTTTCAAATGACCATCAAGATATCAATTCAAAATAATGTGATGATGCATAATGTCATTCTGCTTTCCAGTCTCAAGTCCCGTTAATATTTCCATCATGACACCTCATTTTCACATTTTGTTTTTCAGGAAATGTATTGTAGGAAACGTTTTTGTACAAAAAAAAGAGATTTTTGTCAATTAAATCATGGATGTAACTACATTTCTAATTTCTGGTATATCTGTCAT
The DNA here is from genome assembly GCF_018143015.1 of Lytechinus variegatus. NCBI lineage: Eukaryota > Metazoa > Echinodermata > Echinoidea > Temnopleuroida > Toxopneustidae > Lytechinus > Lytechinus variegatus. Next base: position 10,879,805 of record NC_054744.1, read on the forward strand.
TTAATTTTGTCCTGGAAAATGTTCTTGACAAGTGTTTCCTTCTGTACTATTTGCATAAAAGTTCCTCTGTGCATGGATCATTAATGAGCTTTCGATGTTTGCGGTGCGCTTGTCCGAAAACAGAGTCACTGAGCGGATCAAAGCGTGTTGCGATGTGATATATAAAAACACAAATTTAGAAAGAGAAATCAGAAAAAGCCCATAAGTATTTATTTCACTTGTCTGTTCTTTAGTACAAAAACGAAATCACAACACACTTTCCGCTACTGCAAACATCAACTTGCCGTCGTCTCTCAGATTTCTGATTTGCTTTTTGTTCATCAATATTAAACAGCGCTATCTATCTCAACAAAATGTTTAAAGCACCATATTTCATAATTATCTTGATAGAATTCAAAGTAAACCACCATTCTAGCATGTGTCGATCGGTTTTCATGGTCGGGGGCCGTTTTGTTCTCTTGTGAGGGATATTCTTTAATTTTTTTTCTAAATTTTTTACAGCTTTCTATTTTTTTTTTTAGTTTGGACGGTGGCGTAATATGAGACTTACGTTTGCGGGGCAAGACATGACATAAAGGGCTAAATTAATTTCAAAATGCTGTGAGCGAGAAATATGAGTCCAAGCCAAATATATCCTCTTAACCCTATCTAGGCGGGGGGGGGGGGGCTCGGAGACCCCCCTCTCAACGAATCGCGGGATATTTTCGCCGCGCAAATTTTTTTGACCGCGCCGCTCGCTGACTTTTTACTTTTAAGTCTTGCGCAACTTGTGAGACCAATTTTGCGTCACCCGGGTCCCGGGTACGTGGTTCCGAAATTACAAAACATTATGTAAGTGCATGTCAGACCAAAAATTGCTCAAAAACGTGGTTTTGTGTACAGTCAATGCAAATTTTGTTTTCAACCAAAATTCATAAATGTATGATTATTTTTAGTTTTCCTGGTCTAAATGTATTTATTTTATGCTTTTTATGATCCAGAAGAATCCCCACCAAATTTCATTGAAAAACAATGAAAAACAAAAGGTCAAAAAACAATATAATACATAAGAAAATAATTTTCCACAATTTTTTCATGTACACTTGCTAAGAACACCACAAAGAGTTTCTATACCAAAAATTGGTTCATTTGGAGCTTTATTTAGGGAGTTAGAGGAAAAAGTATGATTTTGCATACTAATTACGCATAAATTAACATAATCACTTAATAGCGATTCGCATGAAAAAATTTACTATACAAATTTGTAGATATGTCCTAGGCAACCCGCGTGCAAATTTTTGATGCGGTCGACGGTCGAGATCTCATGGGGGGGCTGCGGAGGCCCCCCGGCCATATGAACTCCCAAAATACCCCGGCAAAATTTTCCAGTCCCTTGTCCCCCTATCTTTTGGGATTGGGAGAGACTTCCGCCCCTGGGAAAGCATGTTCTGATTTTGTTTTTGATTTTAAAAAAAATTAAATAAAAAAAAAAATCTAGAATGAGAAATCAGAAAAAGCCGAAAAGTATTATTTCTTATTTCAATTTTCTGTTTCTGATCTTAAAAAACGAAATCACAACACGTTTTTCTCGTGATTTCGTTTTTGTGTTTTCAAGAACCAAACCCCCGCGGGACCAAACCACGCCCATGGTCGGTGTATCGGTAGTTCCCATGCCTGGCAGATACGGTCCTAGGCACCAAATCCGCCGGCGGATCGTGTTCTACTCCGGCGGATTCAGTACCAAAAATTAAGGGCCACTCTCTTCGGAAGATATCGTTCTTGCGCTATCGCGATATCCTTCATTCACATACGTCTCAGTAGTAATCAAATAACATGCATTTCATTTGTTGATTTATTTTATACCTATTGCAGTATAGGGATTTTATAGGGATAAATTGGTTACAATATGCATCAATTATGATTGATACAGAGTGTTGAATAAAGGCAAACAATGGCATTTTTGATAATTAAAATCAGGATTTTGTAAGCTTTCTAAAGGGAAGAATGTATAATGATCTCTGCAAATGAAATTCTTAATTTGGGAAACTCCAATGTATTACTATTATTTCCTCCACATTTTCTCGCATATTTTTTCTCTCTCTCCATCCCCTTCCTCTTTCTATTTCTCCCTTTTGCTGCTATATATCGCCCCAGCGACAATAAAGGAATGACACTTCACTCACAATAGTTGTATAATAATGTACCTCAATTTACTAGTATTAGGCAGCTCATGACTTCAACCGCGGCGCCGACAAGGGGCGCATTATACCGTCGTTGCATTAACACTAAAACTAATCCACCACAAGGTGGCGCTATAGCACAAACAACAAACATCTGATTCAGTGGTGCAGATATATTCATAATGTGCCAGAAATGTTAGGAAACTAGGCAAAATGAGCAGGGACAGAAAGAAAGGCAAAAAATAAAGAGATGAAAACCAGGAGGGGGTATAGTAAGAGAAACAAAAGATATAAAGGAGAAATTATATTTCACTAAAGATCCCATACTTATTGATTTTAAAATTAGATGACTGAGAGGTAGCAGGGAGCACCAAACAGTAGGCCTACGTGGCGTATCTAATTAATTTTGTCAGGGTGAAATTCCGATCCCCTTTAATTAATTCAGATTCCTTAACAAAAATGTTGAAAAAAATGAAAATAAAAAATTACATGATAAATTAAAAATAGGCCTACAATAAACTACATAAGAAATTAATCGTGTTTTCCTAGTTTGTTGGTCAAATTTATGTTTTCACCAAAAATAAACATTCTACAAGCAATCACATGAGATAACAGCACAACATATTTTCATACACTAATTTGCCACATTTATTTTGAAATATGAAGTTTTAATTTGTTGAAAGTTATCTAAAAATTTGTAGTTTCAAAAGGCCTATGGGGTGCAAATTTTCGCCAAACATTCTGGCAAACTGACATTAATATACGCCTCTGTGTTCCTCAAGATGGCTGGCTCACTTCCGGGAACAGGGTTGTCATATTTTATTGGCTCATTTTTCCAGCATCTATCCAGGGCAGATTTAAAACTGTGCACACTTGGGGCAGTGACAACTTAATTATTTAGGCTATTCCATGTCTTACGTATTCTAACATATTCTGGGTCTTTGGCCTCGGTATGAACATTTTTTTACTGTGACCTCTGGTATATGTTCACTATATTTTTCTTCTAGATTAAGTCTTGTACATTGATCATAATCATTAGTGTTTATATGTTTCAATCATATCACCCCTAACTCGTTCGCAGAGTTGGTATTTTTAGTCGTTAGTGGGACTAATTTTGTTGCCCTTCTTTGTACGTTCTCTAATGCATGTAGATGTTTCTTCAGTACAAGATTTCATACAGCATGGGCATAGTAATAACAATTCACAAAAAATGATGAAAATTTCATCAAAATCTGATAATAATAATGAATAGCAAAGTTATGGCGTTACGCGTATGTGCCAGTATCTGCCGTATCCGCCGGTGGAACTAAATCCGCCACCACACCTGCTGATTTCCGTTTTCACATCTTCATAATTGGAACGGAAAACGAATTATCCATTATATAGTACATGTACCTTGATTGATAACAATGTCATGAAGCACGTGTAAGTGGGTACGTCCCGGAGGTCGAGGCGCGCGGAGCTGGAGTGACGTCGTTAGACTTGGAAGTTTCGAAACCGTAGACAATGTCAATGATAACTGAGTTGATATTTGGTTTTCCGTATTATATTGTAACCCAAAGTTGAATTCATATGACCATATTCATTGCAGCTGCAATGTGGCTTTAGTGAAACGGATCGAAGCGATTTTTGGGCCCGGTAAAATAATTCCAAGGATGACTTGACTCGCCACTGATTTTGACAATGGAGAAAACTGTGCTTGACGTCCATGATGCTGTACAGCAGACGACAATAGCAGTGGATCGGATAATGGATACACAAAATCAATACGATTCATGGCAAGGTATAGTATTTGTTATGCATTTTATTATGTTTACCAGAAAATAGATGCAAAGTAGGCATGCCGCAAAGTAGACAGTTTGTAATATTAAAGAAGCCAGTGATAATCTGAAACTAAGTATAAGTCAATTCATGTATTGAGTGTATGCAAGAATACTGAATAGACTCACTTTGCTTCTTGAAGTTTTATTCCACTAGCATCATGACTAGAAATTCCAACAATACATGATCTCTCCCTAAATCGTTATCGAAGTAAAAAACACAGTCTTCATCTTTCATGAAGGCTCAGTTTTGTGGAATGATATTCCCATCTCCCTTTAAATATCTTGCCTTGGTTCAAAATAAAATAATCATGGCAAATATCTTTTTTTTATCAAATGCAATCTATGAAATATTTATTCTCCACTTTATTATATTTTATTTGAATATGTTGCATATTTCATACATTAATCATATTTCCATTTTAATGGATCTTATGGATTTATTCAGTTTATTGCTTTATTTGTAATTAACTTTATAAGGATCATATCCAACAAGCCACTGAGATCTATTCTGTGACCCTTCTACCAAAGCTATTTGCCTGTTTATTAGTTGTATATATAAATTATCTTTAAATGTCTTGAATTGGATGTTAAAAAGATATAAAGGGGAAATCATATTTCACTAAAGATCCCATATTGATCTTAAAATTGGATGACTGAGAGGTAAATTAGGGAGCACCAAACAGATTGTGGCGTATCTAACTTTTGTCAGGGTGAACTTCCGGTCCCTTTTAAAGGACAAGTCGACACCAGAAAAATGTTGATTAAAGTAAATAGAGAAAAATTAAACGCTGAAAATTTCATCAAAAACTGATGTAAAATAGGAAAGTTATGACTTTTTAAAGTTTTTGCTTATTTTTAACAAAACAGTGATATGCACAAATGAGTGACATGCAAATGATGATGTCCCTAACTATTTCTTTTGATTATTTATCGTTTGAATTGTACAATATTTCATTTTTTACAGATTTGACAATAAGGACCAACTTGACTGAACCATATAGTATTAAACAATGCTACAATTCCACATGTTCAGGGAGGAATTAATTGCTTTTTCACTTGACAATGAAGAGAAAATTCGAATATTTCAATATAAATACAAAAGGAATAGTGAGTGGATGACGTCATAGTCTCCTCATTTGCATACCAGCCAGGATGTGCATTTAACTGTTAAATTTGTGAAATTAAGCAAAACTTTAAAATGTCATAACTTTCTTATTTTACATCAGATTTTCATTTGATGAAATTTTCAGTGTTATGCTTGTTGGATTCTTCTCTTTTTATTCAAATCAACTTTTAGTTGGGATGGACTTGTCCTTTAAAGCCATTCTCCTGCCAAGTGTTCCAGAAGTCAGGGATTTACAACAATGCAATGTAAAGCTGGCAGTGTGACCACGGATGTATTTGTGTGACACACTTGGCGAGTGCAAGCAATGCAATCACACAATGTCTCTTACTCTATTTTGCTATTTTATTAAGTTGATTCCGAGTCAATAGTCGGATATAAAACAAAAGTTTGAGCTCTTTAAAGTAACTATGCATAAAATGTCAATACTGTACATCACTACTAAAGTGATGTGTGAGTGGTGTGCACGGTTTTACAAGCCTATTTCTTCACTTTTTTTTTTCACATTTTCAATTTTTGTTCCAAGAATGTTATCAAAAAGGTAGATTTATTTACTGACAGTTTTCTGCTTATGTCTTTTTTACCAGCCCTACTTTATAGAAATACTGCACTTCTAAGAAAGTGACGGGTTTTTCATAGGCAAATAAAGTGAAAATGTGGGTCTTGACAAGTATATTGCATAGGCCTAAACTTTTTACTGTTTTTTTTGTATATTCTCAAATGTTCATAACTGACCCAGGACCAAAATCCAGTTAAAACCAATTAGAGCAAAACCAATTGAAACCAGTTGGCCAACTGGTTTCAATAGGGAAATTGGAACAACTGGTTCCAATTGAAAACCAGTTGCCAATTGGTTCCAGTTAAAACCAATTGGGCAACTGGAACCAGTTGGCAATTGGTTTCAATTGGTTTCCAATTGGTTCCAGTTGTTCCAATTTCCCTATTGAAACCAGTTGAATCCAATTGGAGGTAACTGGTTTCAATTGGTTCCAGTTGAAACCAATTGGAGGCAACTGGTTTCAACTGGAACCAGTTGAAACCAATTGATTTCCAACTGGATCCAATTGGAACTTCCAGTTGGAATGAACTTAATTAGTTACAAATTAATTAACACTTGCACTAACTATTGTTCATGTCAACACAGAAGCAGTGTTATGCCTGTACATACCAATGTAAAGGGCATTGATAAAATACAGACTTTCATATGTACATATTTATATGGAAGATCTTCAAATATATGTATTTTTATTTGATGCAATTTGGTAACAGTTAGTGGTGTACTAATTATCTTTTAATCTATTCTAATTATAATCTATAACATTTATGAACATGGTTTTCACTGCTAAGTATTCCAAACATTTATCTTAAAAAAGTGTGGTACTTCAAATTAACAAAAATCAACAGATATATTGTAAATTATGATGAATCTCATGAAAACATTAATTTGTGCACACTGGCAGAAAATATGCAAATTAACTGGTTTCAATTGGATCCAGTTGGGTAACTGGAAAATTTCCAATTGGAAACCAATTGGAAATCATTTCCAGTTACCCAACTGGATCCAGTTAGGATTTCCAGTTACCCAACTGGTTCCAGTTAGGAGAAGTTCCAGTTGCCCAACTGGTTCCAGTTAACTGGTTCCAGTTAGAAATTCCAGTTGCCCAACTGGTTCCAGTTAGGATTTCCAGTTGCCCAACTGGTTCCAGTTAGGATTTCCAGTTACCCAACTGGTTCCAGTTAGGATTTCCAGTTGCCCAACTGGTTCCAGTTAGGATTTCCAGTTGCCCAACTGGTTCCAGTTAGGATTTCCATTTACCCAACTGGTTCCAGTTAGGATTTCCAGTTGCCCAACTGGTTCCAGTTAGGATTTCCAGTTGCCCAACTGGTTCCAGTTAGGATTTCCAGTTGCCCAACTGGTTCCAGTTAGGATTTCCAGTTACCCAACTGGTTCCAGTTAGGATTTCCAGTTACCCAACTGGTTCCAATAAGGATTTCCAGTTGCCCAACTGGTTTCAACTGGAAATTGTTAAATTCCAGTTAAAACCAATTGAAACCAGTTGAAACCAATTGAAACCAATTGAAACCAGTTGGAAATCCAACTGGTTTCAATTGGATTTTGGTCCTGGGGATTACAATCAACTTGGATTATATGGTTGATGATCACCTGAATTTAATGGTTCAATTTACATTGTTTCTCTCTATAAATTTTATAATGCCAGCCAGTATAAAATGTCAATAATCATAACAAAATGACAGGTAAAAATGCATATACCCATCTACCATTGGTGGAATATTAAAGAAACATTAATTTTTAAAGGAAATTGGTTTTAGAAATCATTCCACCCCAAACAACAAATTTCTTTTAATATATAATGGAACACCAAACAAGCATAACACCATGCAAGAATTAAAACTTAGTTTTAGGTGTTTAAAATCTGTAACAAAGGTCAAGTCCACCCCAGCAACATATTGACCAATTTTCCTATAGTACTTTTGGTATATGTGTGACACCATCGGCTCTCAGTTTCATTTTCTTTTGCAGGGTACCTGCCAGCTCTGAAAGTGTTATGTTGTTACTTTTCTTATTTTTAATCTGGGTTTGATTGAATTTTTCAACAACATTGCTTTTGATTATGAAAATTACAGTTTCATTTTTTCCTTTTTTATACAATTTTATTTTCTATTTTAATATTTGAACTTGTGGGGGTATACTTGGCCTTTAAACTAAGATAAAAACAATGCTCTACTTTGCAAGTACATAGCTACATGTAAAGGATGTATGTAAAATGGGGGATGGAAATGAGGAAGGGTTTGATTTTTTTTTCTTTGAAAGGTAGTCCCGATGGTCAGGTCATAATATATCCTTCCTGAGTGTAGGCTATTTATGAGTGCTTTATCATCCATCTGTAGATACCGATCTTTCTTCTCTTGCCCCTCCTTTTACCCGCACTGTTATTGAAAAGAATTACTTTTCACACTGCATTTCCTTAACCCCATACTATCCTTAACCCCGGACTATCCTTTACCCCATAATATCTTTTTCCGATTCACACTCTTTCTTAACCCCATGCTATCTGCTCAGCCGGGGTTTAAAGAGAAATTCCAGTAGTTGCAGTAAACACTGATTTCATGAGAAAGTCTGTAAAACAAGGCTTAATTGTCAGTGTATCATCGAGGATCTAGATCTGGTACAGTTACATTAACTGAACTTTGTGAATCTTGAAATCTACGCTGAAAAATGTTCACACCGAAGATCCCCAACACAGATAAGCGCACGTGGGACAATGTATAATTATTGCTTAGAGCGTCGGGCCCGTCGCTCTACCCGAATCCTGTGCTTATTTGCTGATTTCTCAGCAATTACACAATTCTTCCAGAATCCTTTGGCACATGCTTTTTATTTATACAAACAGACACTTTGGTGGTCATTTCATTGGATTCTGTACGAACTCATTTTGATATCGTTACCAAAACTAGCATTTACCTTTAATGCCTTAACCCCGGACTATCTATCAGCTCATGAATATTGATGATTTTACCAAACAGAGCTTGATTAACATGCATTCCACTTCTGTGATTGGCTAATGCTTAGCCCCTCTTTCCTTAGACCTGTTTCGTTTTCACACTGCATCTCTTAGCACCGCAATTGTGCTAGCACCACAATAAGCTGGCTATAACCCAGCTTTTTTGCATGGCCAGATAGTACCGTACTATTTACCGTGCTAGCCCACTTTGCTAAAACGTAGTGTGAAAACAAAGTAGGCTAAGCTTAACCCCGGGAAACTGGTGGGGCTAAGACCCCCCCCCCTTAGCCCCACCAATTTCCCGGGGTTAAGGAAAAAAAGTGCAGTGTGAAAAGCATACATACTCCCACAATGCTCTTTCCGAGAAAGTTTTTATTTTGTACAGTATATTCACAGTTTAAAGGTCAAGTCCACCCCAGAAAAATGTAGTTTTGAATAAATTGAGAAAAATCAAACTAGCATAAGGCTGAACATTTCATCAAAATCGGATGTAAAATAGGAAAGTTACATGACATTTCAAAGTTTTGCTTATTTTCCACAATACATTCATGCACAACTCATTGACATGCAAATTATGAGACAGAAGATTATGTCCCTCACTCACTATTTCTTTTGTTTTTTATTGTTTGAATTTATTTTTATACAATATTTCACATTTTACAGATTTGACAATAAGGACCAACTTGACTGATCCATATAGTATTTGAAAGCTAATTCCACCTGTCCAGGCAGGAATTAATCATTGTTTCACTTGACAATGAGGAAACAATCAGAATATTTCATATAATAAAATACAAAAGAAATAGTGAGTGGATGACATCATCAGTCTCATTTGCATACCGACCAGTATGTGCATATAACTTTTTTGTGAAATTAAGCAAAACTTTAAAATGTAATTACTTTCTTCCAGGTATTTTACATCTGATTTTGATAAAATTTTTATTTTTTTTGCTTTTTTGGTTTTTTTCTTTTTATTCAAATCAACTTTTTGTTGTGGTGGACTTTAGAAGTGGAGGAAAGATTGAAAAGTAATATTTTTCCTCTCTGTTTTAGAGTTACATGTTACTAGTTGAAATGTCCACACTCAATAGGTGGTTTCAGACCGCCTCGAAGTTCGCCAGTTCCAGGTATTCTCTGATCGGGAAATTTACCCCGATCAGAAAATACCAGGTATTTTGGTAATGTGAAAGCAAACTACGCGTTATTTCACCGAAAGAAAATACCCGCTAAATAGTAGGTACTTGGCGAAATTACGAGAAATTTCGCGGGGATTTTTCTTTTCCAAGATCGTAGGTATTTTGGCATTGTGAAAGCAATTTACGGGAACTTATAGCCCAGCGTGTCGTTGGGCGCGGAAGCTGACGGTGGCTGCTGGGCTAGTGATTTTGAATCTTGCGCCTTGACTGCTTATCAGACCATAATGCGCCGTGCTTTCAACTTCAGGAACTTACCTCGAAAGGGTATGTTTGAATGCAGGAGTAATTAATGGGTATTTTTTAGCCTAAAAAAGTTCTCGTAATTTAACGGGGATTCTTGTGATTGAGGCGGTTTGAAACCACCAAATAATCCAGTATGAGTATGACCTAAAATAATTGTTGGTCTGCTGTACACCAGATGAAATATTTATTAGGGTCTGTCAGTCAGTATTTTATTATGGTATTAAGAGCTTCTATGGTGTGTTTATGCTTCCATTGCGAGGACAGAATCAGCGTTTTCAAACGTCATTTCAAATCGCCGATCGTAAATGTGGTTCTGGGAGTGCTGTGTATGCTTAACTTTTCAGAGGCGAAATCACAAACTCCAGCTGACTTCGCTTCGTAAGTTTTGTATAGCAGGAAAGCGAGGTCAAATTGGGAGCGCCCTTTTTCTAAAGTTTTTTTTTATTGTTATGGGGAAGGCACGTCGACTGTTATTAAAACATCCAACAATTTCCGATATTTTAGTCATTGCATGGAGCTACTTGACATTGCCATATAATTTCCAACATGGTGAGGATAATAGTGAGGTAAAATAAAGAACATTAAAGTAAACATAATAAAATAATAGAACATCTATTTGTTTTTGGTACAGAGGCATCCGGCAATATAATAGTGAGGTAATAGTGAGGTAAAATAAAGAACATTAAAGTAAACATTTGTTTATGGTACTGGGGCATCTGGCATATCTCCTCATTATGACTCATGTTCCAGGGTTGTTTTTTTTGTAAATCCCTCAATATTCATCGTGATTATTAATTGGAAGAGTAGTGATAGTACTTACATGTAAATCAATTATCACACATGCAAATATAACAAGGGAGATGAGAGGTAATTCCGTGGAGGTAACATGCTACCATGGAGCAGTGAGACTGTATTTGCCCACGGATTTTCATCTCACCGGAAGCATATAAATGACGTCATTTAAACACGTTTACGATCGTGGTTTTGTTTATACTTTCCCAGAAAGCCTGATTCTGGTCAAATGACGTTTACAAACGCACCTATATGTGAGTTTACGATCGGCGTTTTGAAACGTCGTTTAAATGAAAGTATAGCAGGGACGCAACCATTTTTTGGACTAATCACTTATGGAAACGCTGATTCTGGCCTGAAAAGTGGAAGCATAAATATGGCCTTAATCTGCATTTATATGGAGATCTGTAGAGGCACAAACATCTTCAGCTCACAATTCGGATGATGTTCCACTGCAATATTTGCCTTTTAAAAAATCTTTATCAGCGGAAAAGATGAAAATTTGGGTCAGTCTACACATTTAAATATGAAAGTCAGTAGGCTTTATTAGGGTTGTTCAGGTTCTGGCAAACAATTCTTGTAGTCGATTTGACAGTCCCATAGGCTCAATACACCAACCTAGAAATGTTCTTTCCGATGAAGTTTTTTTTCTTGACTCATGTTCCTATGGGGTCCTAGAACAAATTTAACTTGGTTGCCCTAATTTGCCGTTTGGGCAATTTAGCTAATTTGCATAAATCCAAACTGGCCCCTAGATGCCATCTTAAAAACCTGATTGAGTGCCTTTGGAATTTTGATTCATGATTTTCCCCCCAATCTGAAAAATGGATCAGTTTCAGTTCACATGACCAAGATGAAAGGTCATTTATGGTCGTGATGGGGGTATTATTGAATTGGCATTTTGGGGTTGAAAATAATACAAGTCTTAAGAGATGGGAATAACACAAGCTCAATCATACACTTCAAACAGAAGAAAATGGAGAGGAGAAGATGGAACTTATTATGAAGACACAGGAACAAAATTGAACTTAAAGAGAAATTCCAGTAGTTGCAGTAAACGCTGATTTCATGAGAAAGTCTGTAAAACCAGGCTTAATTGTCAGAATATCATCGAGAATCTAGATCTGGTACAGTTACATGAACTAAACTTAGTGAAATCTTGAAATCTACGCTGAAAAACGTTCACACTGAAGATCACCAACACAGATAGGCACACGTGGGACAGTGTATTATTATTGCGGGAATAAAGACCCGACGGAAGTGACAGAATCCGCGCTTATTTTGCTTATTTCTCAGCAATTACACAATTTCTTCCAGAATCCTTTGGCACATACTTTTTATTCATACAAACAGACACTTGGGTGGTCATTATATTAGATTCTGTAAAAAGTCATTTTGAGATCGTTACCAAAACTGGAATTTATCTTTAACTCGATGAAGTCTGGTAGTGCACTGATTTATTTGCTGGACTTCCTTGCCTCAGTAAAACTCATACAAAATTAGCATATATTCAAATTACACAAAATCAACCAATGTAAATAAAGAGATTGAAGAAGCCAACTGAAAGTGGAAAAGTCTAGTTCATAAAAAAAATAACCAATAAGAGATAAAGGATGGAGATGAATAAGATATTGGGATGATTACATAATAAGAATGTTGAACAAAAGAATCAGATCGATGTGGAAATGTAATGAAAGAACACATCTGAATAGGAAAGGAATGACAGCTAAGAGAAGCAGGTTGAAAGTCAAAATATGTAAATCAGGGCCGTCGCCAGGGGGGGGGGGGGTGCGGAGGGTGCGAACGCACCCCCCTTCAGAACCCCCCCCCCAAAAAAAAAAAAAAAACGGGAGGGGGGTAGGGATACTTGAGGGCTCTTTTGAAAAAGATCTGGCCGGCGGGCTATATAACTGCATGAAATTGAGTTAATACGTTGTTTTTTGTGTTTTTGTGTTTTTTTTTCATAAAAAGCACCCCCCCTAGAAAAAAGCTGGTGACGGCCCTGTAAATGGATGACAACAGAAGCATGAAGAATGTAAACGAGCTGAACTAGACACCAAAGCTTGGACTATAAATAACTATAAAAGGAAACCAAATGTCAAAATAACAGTCCTACAGCGTCATAACTTAGAAAGTTAATGGATCTAAACATACATGTACATGTAGACATACATGTAGGGTAATCAGACAAATATGAATGATTATTTTGTATACGTCTTAGGTCACTCACATATCATGGTCAAATGTCATGTTGGGTATAAAATGGACTTAGTATTTTAGTATAATATGAGTGTTTTCTTTTGTGAATAATTATTCAATTGCTGTCTTCAAAGTCAGCACTGCTGCTATATTGAATCACATAATGCAGGCAAGACAGCCAGAGGCGTTCCACTTGTTTATATTTTGATATTGAAAAATAATTTACGGAAGTTTTAATTTGAGAAGAAGATATACATCCAGTAAACAATTATTGCAAATATGAAATGTGCGCTTTTTGAGGTTTAGACCCCAAACGGGACATTCTATTAACTTTTTGTAAAAATAAAAAAGGATGGATGTCTTAATTGCTAAGGAAATGATGCGAGCGAGAAGCGCGAGCTGAAAATATGTGTTATTCCAGTATGATAACCAGACATTTTAAGCACGCTTTTAAATAAAGAGGATATAAATTGAATAAAAAATAAGTGGGGATTATTTACAACATCAATTAGCTCTTTTAAAGGTCAAGTCCACCCCAGAAAAATGTTGATTTGAATGAATAGAGAAAATCAACTAGCATAGCATAACATACTGCTTCTGAAAAGAAAATATTGAATATTTTTTTCTATCTTGCAAACATTTTGGCTTCAGTAAATAAATTTTTTGATACCACACTTGAACTGAATTGTGTGCAGTGATATAATTGAGTAACATAATTGGACAATGTTAACAATTAATTTCCGTAGCACTGATGTAGGCCTACAATGCTTGAGTTAATCCGGTCAGTACTTCAAATTGACACAACAGTGACTTGCCTTTTTTTTCTGTTGCCACTTTCTCATACATGGTACTTTTACAATATGCATCTTTCAACCCATTCTGTATTCTTCATTTTTATGATTTTTTCCCATCAATTGGGGCATTTTTCTGAAAATGACCCTGTGACACCATTGAATAATTTTAAGTTTACACAGATGTTTGCAAAATCCTTTTTTTTTCAATGCTCCATTTTAATGCTGATAACTTAAAGTTAAACACCAGATTTTGACGAAGAAAAAAGGTTTCAGTGTCGTACTTCTTTTATTCATATTGATTTATTAAAATCAACTAGATGTACCTTCAAAGCAATCTGTAATACCATGTAGTAAAATATGAACTTCTTCTGAATAATCATTTGTTTTATAAATGCATACAACAACATATAGGTCTACTGTTTGGTAACACTGCATCTTCATTGTTTAGATATCTTGGACTACTTGAATCATGTTATGTTCAGGGGGTTAATTTCCTGAATTGAAGTTCATTGGTTGTTAAACTCTTGCTTTGAAGTTTTAAACTTTCTTTTAATAATAGTTCACCTCAGATTTTGATGAAAATGTTATAAGTAATTTTACTAATATCATGTTTTACCACCTTTATTATTTAGATTAACTATGCTTTATACCTCGGTCACATTTGCTATACTGCTTCCGTACAGCGAGTCATAAACAGTAGTTTCCTTCATTTCATTCACACCACCCATATGTAGCTGGTACAAAAAATGTTAAAATGGCTGTTTTCGACTTGCCGTAGAGCAATTGTGGCTGAGGTATTAGGGTAGAGTTGGCCATCAAAGCAGTCTTTGATCATTGTATCAACTTCTTCAGCATGTATAAATTGAACAAAACTTTTTTTCTGTTCGCCAGAACTGCACATGGCTATTGAACCCTATTTCTGAGACTAACCTTGAGAAGTTCTGTTACCAAAAAAAATGTGCGCTTGACTTGAATCGAGGGGGTCAAAGTTCTCTGGGATTCCCCATTTCCTTAAAAAGATTTGTTTACTTTTTCCCTGGAAAACATACAACTGTAGCATTTATTATTCTTGCACATTTAAACATGAGAGTTTGATGACATTTTGTTATTGTCATTGCTTTCAGAGCAGTCTTAAATCAGTCTAGACAGAGGGTTTTCTTGTCTTGTAAGATTGGTATATTTGTTTTATATTAATGCTTAACCCAGCGGAGGAATACAGGATGGCGAAGAAGGGTGAATTCGCACTCACTACGGCCAAAATCGACTCTAATTTTTTCAAAATGGAATTCTTTTGGGCGACCACCTTTTTCCCAAGATCTGCCACTTTTAATATTTAAGAACATTTGGAAAATCAAAATGATGCTTTTGCAATATAATTGCTTTGTGAGAAAAAAAACCCAAACAACTTAAAATGAGAGAAACACCCGCACATGTTTGGTGGTACGGGACGTGCCGCTTTGATGACCCCTTTTTCAGACCTAATTTTCAGTTCTCTAGATACCTGAATGACAAAAGTTCAGTTCAGAAGCCGCTCACCCCAGTTGCAATACCCCAATTACGAGATATCTCAGTTCCCCAGCCCTGCCAAAATTGTCAAGTGCGAGCACAGCATCATGCGAGAGATGCACATACGGCTTCGCAATGCCCTACATATTAACTAGTAGTCGCTCCATCCATGGCTAGTGCATGCACCGTGGTATGTTGCAACGTACCTACAGTGCCGCGATCCCGTTCCGTAGACCCTGTTGTTCACACCGCGCGGTGTATATTTAGTTCCGGAGACCCTGTACTTCACCATTTTACTCAGTACCTTAAACCCCCATTTTAGAGTTTTGTGAGGCACACCCCCATCCAAAAATAATTTGAGTGCCCACCCCCCCCCCCCCCCCCCCGGAGAAACAGTGCTCAGTGAAAATTCAGCAATTAAACTAATGTGGCAGGAAAAATAACCACTGAAATGTAAACATTGATTTCCTATCATAATTCAGGCATTCTAAGTACTGGAATAAAATCTTGCTTAGTGTGTCAAAGTTCTCTGGGATTCCTGATTTCCTTGTAATCATTTGTGTACTTTTTTCAAGAACATCCTTGTGTCTTTTGTTTTCAGAGTTGTAATTTGTTTAATGTTTTTACAGATCTCATATCGATCAGTGGAGTAATGCAATCCTAGCAGTGGGCTAGGGGTCTAATACAACACAATTCTCCAAATATTTGGGGCATCCCCAAAATCAATGTTTGTTATCAATCTTATGCTGTAACATAGAGTACAAATTCTTATTGCTGTGCTGTCAAAAGAGAATAAATTCTATAATAAAGTATCAAAATTTACTCTTGTGATGTTAATGGCTCATTCATAAAATTTGCTAGTGAGCAATGTAAGTATTAATTCCCCGGTGGGGTCACTCAATATGACTTGGGGACCGCATGACCGTTACCAAAATCGCGGGAAAAGGGGTCAATTTCACGGAACGTCCGCGGACAGAACACTCCTCGAAGTAGTGAAAATAGGGGTGCTCACCGTCCTCGATCTGATGGAAATAGGGGTCAGGAAAAAGGGGAGAACGATTACGGGAAGTAAAATCCGTCGCCGAGTCACCAGCCGCAGAGGGCGCGCGCATCATGCTCTGTATCTTTATATGGACAACTCTACATTCATTTTTACAAAGAATTCTACTTTTCCTATTTTTCAAGAAAAAGTTCTTTTGGATTATTGTATCAGTATGACTTGGCTCTTGGTCATCTTTAAGGACTGAGCACTCTGACGCCTGTGTTGCAATTTCCTCTAATGAGGAAAGTGTGTTAAATGCCCTTTCCTTGAAATACGGTAAATAGGGGTAAATTTGCGAAATGGGCAAAAGTGTCCTTACAATCTTATAATTAGGGGTGTTTCAAGGTACCATTTTACCGCAATTTTGTCCTTGTTTTGCGTGAAAATAGGGGGGTAAATTTCACAAAATGTCCTTGAAATTGACTGCAATAGAGGGTCACTTGCATTTGTGGTAACGGTCATACGTGTCCCCCTCTGCGGCTGAGTGACCCCACCGGGAGCAATGTAAGTATTAATTCCCCTATTGGAGGTGTCATGGTCTCCATTAACATCTTTGAGTAGATCTATTAAACAGTATTTAGTCTCATTTTGCAAGTTATCTTTGTAAAAAAATGTTGCTTGTTTAAATTTTTTTTTTGGGGGGGTTAGGTTCAATTATATTAATTATAATCAGGGTCCCTGCATCGCATGGGGACATGGGAAACACGCTCCACAATTGCTATTAATTGATTCCATAGAAAAATTAGTTTGATCACAGGTACGTTTGATGACTATTTTCGATTGCTTTCCGTCACAATGATAAAAGAACATCCCCAGTTACAGTGGTAAAAAAATTCAGCACGATGGAAATTACTCATTTAAAATATGATTGATTACATAATGATATTTCTACAGACATGCATGTCATATACCTAATTGTATCCCCCGAACAGAGTTCGGAGGATACTATTGATTTGGCCTATTCCCGCCCCCGCCGCAGAGATTTCCTATCAGCTGCATTTCTTCTTTGCTCATCTTCAAATTTGGCATGAAGGTTGAGTATGGTAGTGAAGCCACCTATTGATTTTGGTGTGGGTGGAGACATCATTGCCATGGTAACAAGAGTTTTTGTGGAAATAGCAGAGATGTCCTTGTGAGCGCTGTACCAGCTACATTACTTCTCCAAACATCTTCAAATGTGGCATGAAGGTCCATTATCGTAAGGCAAAGCCACCTTTTGATTTTAGTGTGGGCGGAGACATTCTATATTGTGTATCGTTAACTCGCTCATTTCTGTTTTGCACTTACTGAATTATGAGGCAAAAGATACGCTTGCCACCCCAACATTTTCATTGGTGGGGTGATCGGGTGAATATATCGATAGAGTATGAGTTGTAAATTTGATTTCATGTCACCATTGTCCCTCAATTTGATCATGACGTCATCAAAATGGCATCGGAAGTCAAAATATCCATTTTCCTTGTTATGACGTCATAATAATTATGCAAATTAGGCTTTAACTCTGTGAATATTGGTCAATTTTCGCCCAATCTTGGATATGATGTAGCTTAGGTCTTACTCTTTCTGAATTATAGTCTTTATTTTTCATTTTGATAAACGATCATCCTGAAAAATTGCAAATGATAAACTCATAAAGGCATGTCATTTTTCCTCATTTTGCGTGTAATCTCTATGGGACATGACTTTTTCTCAAAACTAGATTCGACATTCCTCTATTTCGTGAGCCATATCTCCATTTTTGTCTCACCTGCGAAGCAAAGTGAGACTATAGGCGCCGCTTTTCCGACGGCGGCGGCGTCAACATCAAATCTTAACCTGAGGTTAAGTTTTTGAAATGACGTCATAACTTAGAAAGTATATGGACCTAGTTAATAAAACTTGGCCATAAGGTTAATCAAGTATTACTGAACATCCTATTAGAGTTTCATGTCACATGACCAAGGTCAAAGGTCATTTAGGGTCAATGAACTTAGACCATGTTGGAGGATTCAACATCGAAATCTTAACCTGAGGTTAAGTTTTTGAAATGTCATCATAACTTAGAAAATATATGGACCTAGTTCATGAAACTTGGACATAAGATTAATCAAGTATCACTGAACATTTTGCACGAGTTTCACGTCACATGACCAAGGTCAAAGGTCATTTAGGGTCAATGAACTTTGGCCGAATTGGGGATATCTGTTGAATTCCCATCATAACTTTGAAAGTTTATGGATCTGATTCATGAAACTTGGACATAATAGTAATCAAGCATCACTGAAAATTTTGTGCAAGTTTCAGGTCTCATGATTAAGGTCAAAGGTCATTTAGGGTCAATGAACTTTGGCCGAATCGGGGGTGTCTGTTGAATTACCATCATAACTTTGAAAGTTTATTGGTCTAGTTCATTAAACTTGGACATTAGAGTAATCAAGTATCACTGAACATCCTGTGCACATTTCAGGTCACATGACCAAGGTCAAAGGTCAATGAACTTTGGCCGAATTGGGTGTATCTGTTGAATTACCATCATAACTTTGACATTTTATGGATCTGATTCATGAAACTTGTTTGTATAAGAGTAATCAAGTATCACTAAACATCCTGTTCGAGTTTCAGGTCACATGATCAAGGTCAAAGGTCATGTAAGGTCAATGAACTTTGGCCATGTTGGGGTTTTTTGTTGAATAACCATCATATCTTTGTAAGTTTATTGGTCTAGTTCATAAAAAGTGGACATAAGAGTAACCATGTATCACTGAACATCTTGTGCGAGTCAGAGTAGTATTCAAAGTCAGCACTGCTGCTATATTGAACCGCGTGATGCAGGTGAGACGGCCAGAGGCATTCCACTTGTTTCTTGTCAGTTTCCCCTGAGCTTTTAGTATGTTGTAGCTCAGATTCTAAGCTTTCAGTAGTGTCCCCTCCATTTTTTCATCAGATGCAGGGATCATGCCCGTTTTTCACTTGCAAAATTGGTATTGTAATTTTCAAAATTGCTTACGTGTAATCTCTATGGGGAATATCATGGCTCAATGGATAATGCACTTGACTTGCGTTCTCGGGGGCGCAGGTTTGAGTCCTTGGATAAACAAGATGATTATTTTTCCATTTTTTTTTCTTTTTACCACCTCTTACATGATCCTTTATGACAATTAAAAGGTATAAAAGTTAAAATTTAGCAAGATAAAACAGATTACAATTTTTTTTTTTTCATATCACATGTATTTTGCATGTAATCTCTATGGGACATGACTTTTTCTCAAAACTAGATTCTACATTCCTCTACTTCTTGGGCCATTTCTCCATTTTTTCTAGTCAGTTTTTCCTGAGCTTTTAGTATGTTGTACCTGAGATTCTAAGCTTTTGAACACATTCCCTCCATTTTTTGATCAGATGCCGAGATCATGCCTGTTTTTCGCTTGTAAAATTGGATTTGTAATTCTCAAATTTGCTTACGTGTAATCTCTATGGGAACATGTAATCTATGTTGGGAATATTGTGGCTGAATGGATAACGCACTTGACTGGCGTCCTTGGGGTCCCAGGTCCGAATCCTGGGGTGAACAAGACAATTTTTTTCTTTCTTCTTTCTTTTCTTTTTTTCATTTACCACCTCGTACATGATCCTTTATGACAATTAAAAGGCATAAAAGTTAAAATTTAGCATGATAAAACAGATTATAATTACTTTTTTTTTCATATCACTTGTATTGTCATAAATTAAATAGACCTTTTTCACAGTGCTTTATCATCTCCCATCTTTCACAAGTATTCTATCAATAATGAACATTCAGTTGTCATCATGATGGCGAGAATAAGGACAGACCACCTAATTTGTCCACATGACAAATTAAAATCTAGTTTCTGTTGAAAATGAGAGAAGGATCACTGAAATGAAAAGGATTTTTCAGATAAAAATAAATTCCACAGGTCTGTAATTAAAGAGCATGTGCACACCCCAGTTGTGCTATTAACTCAATGCCGAAGCAATTATGTAGCCAATGCACTGACAGTGTTTGTTTGATGAATGTAATAATGATAGATAATTTATAGAGCACAGAAACTATCCAACAAAAATATATTCTACGGCCCTGAGTAAGAGCCTCTTATATACTTGTGAATAGTAATTAGATGTGTTTTAAGTTTTGATTGATTAAGAATGAATTAATAACACTGATTCATTCTGACTCCCCCAATTATGAGTTTCAATTTCTGTATTATGACATTTATCTTTGTAGCACTTATGACGTGCCAAATTATCGAGTTCCCTATGGCTGTATAGCTCCAGCCGCTTAAGGCCCTTGGTGCATAAAATCCTGCGGGGTCCCCCCGCAGGATTTTATGGAGATTAACCTGAGACGCAGTACAATGTGGATAAATGTCTTGCTGAAGGAAAACATGCGTGTATAAAAACAATTTATATATGTTAAAGGACAAGTCCACCCCAACAAAAACTTGATTTTAATAAAACAAGAAAAATTCAACAAGCATAACACTGAAAATTTAATCAAAATCGGATGTAAAAAAAGAAAGTTATGGCATTTTAAAGATTCGCTTCATTTCACAAATTATATGCACATCTGGGTCGGTATGCAAATGAGGAACTGATGACATCACTCACTATTTCTTTTGTAATTTATTATATGAAATATGAAATATTTTTATTTTCTCGTCATTGTCATGTGAAATGAAGTTTCATTCCTCCCTGAACACGTGGAATTCCATTATTTTAACATTTTGTGCTTCAGGCAAGGAGGTCCTAATCGTCAAATTCGTAAAAATTGAAATATTGTATAATTCAAACAATAAATAACAAAAGAAATAGTGAGCGACATCATCTACTCTCTCATTTGGATGTAACTGGCTCGTTCACATAACTATTTATGTCATCTTTCTTATTTTACATCCAATTTTGATGAAATTTTCAGCATTGTGCTTGTCTGATTTTTCTCTATTGATTCAAATCAACTTTTATCTGGGGTGGACTTTAACTTTAAGGCAACCTGAGCTTGATAGCACTGTATTTAACTTTCTGCATAAAAATAGAAAGATCTTTTTAATCCACCTAATTTGATATTTTGATGACTTTAAGTGGGTACACCATTCTAAGATCACTTTCCTGTATTTCAAAGAGAATATGTTTTATGAAATTATATCATTATTAAAAGTGCCAAGTAATGATGCTGCCAATCAGTACCCAAAACTCCAAAATGTTATATGACTTCAACACCTCCACTGTCAACAGCATTGCAGTTACCTGCCATGTATATTAAGGTTTCTCCATCAATGGTATCACGTGCTTAAAAGATTCCCCATAGACTTGTGTTGAAATGGTACTTTTGAAAAAAAATCATAAAACTTGGGGTTGGGATTATTTGCAAAAAAGCACGCTATTTTACAAATCATCCCGCTAATTCGCAGGTGCAGACGCACTCACGATTATTTGTTCACGGCGTCAGACCATCATGCATCGATTTATTCACGGCGTCAGACCATCATGCATCGACTTATTCACGGCGTCAGACCATCATGCATTGATGCCTCGCTCGAGAAGGAATCGCTCTTCTTGCGATGTTGAAAACGGGGTTTCTTGAATCTCGAGATTAAACGCGAAGAGGGCCGATCGGGCTAAAATCTCGAGATTGAGTAAACTTGGGATGGTGCAGCACTGCCTTATGGGTTGGCAGCGAACAGGCAAATTTATAACTTTTGGGTCATCATCCCGGGGGGGCCACTTACATTGACGAGTGGATACCATGTGCGACCAAAAAAACACGTAAAAAGGATGTCCTTTTCACGATAGGGCACGTTACATACGTAACGTGAAAAGGGTGTCAAAATCACAAAAATAATGAAAAAAGGGTATCTATTTCGCAAGGAAAATTACGTGTTTAGGGTCGAATTTGCGGGGATGTAAAACAAAATTAAAATGTTTTATAAAGGA
The DNA here is from genome assembly GCF_018143015.1 of Lytechinus variegatus. NCBI lineage: Eukaryota > Metazoa > Echinodermata > Echinoidea > Temnopleuroida > Toxopneustidae > Lytechinus > Lytechinus variegatus. The sequence goes on from NC_054744.1 coordinate 10,902,134, forward strand.
TGTCCTTTTTGCCCAAACACTACGTGTTTAGAGTCCTATTTGCGCGAGGTGTAGAAGGTGGGGTCGTACTAAACCAAATAAGGTAAAGCCCACGACCGAAGGACCCGTAACAATAAAACATTCCTGTACTTGTTAAGGGGTTCATTTCAGGGAATATAGAGTATCGTTTTGTTTCCAAAACTTGTTTAGGGTAGGGTTTCACACGCCAATACTTATTGGCTCGGTGTAAAAACGGCAGAGGTAAAAATGGCAGAGGTAATAATGGCAGAGGTAAAAATGGCAGAGGTAAAAATGGCAGAGGTAATAATGGCAGAGGTAAAAATGGCAGAGGTAATAATGGCAGAGGTAAAAATGGCAGAGGTAAAAATGGCAAAGGTAAAAATGGCAGAGGTAAAAATGGCAAAGGTAAAAATGGCAGAGGTAAAAATGGCAGAGGTAATAATGGCAGAGGTAAAAATGGCAGAGGTAAAAATGGCAGAGGTCATAATGGTATAGGTAAAAAGAGTCTTCAACCCCCATGAAAAAAAAAATCAAAAAGCCCCCGCATGTAAGCCCTACATAGATTAACTAAGAAAGGTTTTAAGAAAATAAAAATAATGGAAAGGGTGACATTCTTAAAATCATAGATAGATCGTCTACACCAAATTGATAATCTTTTGGCTAGAATATCCTATTTTTTCTGGACTCTCATGGCCTTCTCATGTCAAATCGCTGTATTAGTATTCAATTTGAAGCACACTCTTGATCGCAATTGAACTTAATTCATTACAGGGGAAGTTTAAAAGTCATTGTAGAATAGCAGAAAAAAATAAAAAGATAATGGTGAGGGTTTTACGAAATCAATCAAAGATTTAAAAAGCTATTCTTTTATATTTCAATGGTGACGTCATTTGCGAGCAGCTTTCCCATATTTGGTGTATAGAAAATATTAATGAAATGTAATTTTCTAGAAAAATCCCCCCAAAACAATTTATCTTCAGTTTATATCAAGCGACAAATCATTTCACTGACGCTCCTGAAATATTTTTAAAGCAATTATGAACCATTTTTTAGTGCATAAAATGTCATGGGGCAGCTTCCCATATATGACGTCAAACCCTTTGGGAACCTGGCATCCACTTGGACTAGCTGCATTGAGGTATTGCTCTATAAAGACTGAACAATAATTGTATCATTTACATTTAACGTATCACATTAATCAGGGGCAGATCCAGGATTTTCCAAGGGGGGGCACATTTTCCTGAAAAATGACATGCAAAAAAGTTTTCCGCCTACTAACTCGTAAACAAAATAAATAGCAAGCAGAAAAGGGTCTCGCTTTAAAAAGGGGGCACACTTGAGTTAGCATATTTGCTAAGATTTTAATAATTACTTCTCAAGGGGGGGGGGGGGCCACGGGCCAGCTGTGCCCCATGGATCAGCCAGTGACATCACTCACTGGCGGATCTATTCATCATGATCCATCATGATATGGAAATTAAAAAAATACTTTTATTACAGAATGTTCAGTTATTTTTTTAAATCCAGTTTAAATTATGAAAGTAGTTCGACGTAGACCCGAACTTGTTCGTTTCAGAGGGTTAGTGGCTGCACACATTGGTGTTTACATTTTAAAAATCGTTGGGTTTGTATGTAAAGCATTGTTCTGTTTACGAGCTTAAGATCCTTTCATCATGCAGTCACTAATGAAATCATTTTGGCAAGAAAATGATTGAGTTTAGATCTTAAATGATGAATAAACAACATAATATTTAATCAGTTTTTATAGCCCATTTCGTCGACAAGAATCCGGTCATGGATGATAATCATAATGTAGCCTATCTTTATCATTTTTACCTCTGCCATTTTTACCTTTGCCATTTTTACCTCTGCCATTTTACCTCTGCCATTTTTACCTTTGCCATTTTTACCTCTGCCATTTTTACCTCTGCCATTTTTACCTCTGCCATTTTTACCTTTGCCATTTTTACCTTTGCCATTATTACCTCCGCCATTATTACCTCTGCCATTATTACCTCTGCCATTTTTACCTCTGCCATTTTTACCTGGCACCTACTTATTAAGGGATGCATTTTCAGAATATGGAAATTACGTGTTTAGGGTGCTTTTTGAGACCCCGTGGTCGCGCATGGTATCCACTCGTGAATGGAAGTGGCCCCCCCGGGGTCATCATCATGCGCAGGCTATGCACAGCCAGCATGTAGTGCTTGCGTAAAGATGCTTAAAAAATGAAAACTGTGATATGCAGAGCAAGAATTCTGTGAAAATGGTCTAAATTTCCCAAACAAACCTGCAGCCAGTTTACCTCCTAGACCCTGGTAAACAGCATAATTTTAAGCAAAGTTGGCCAAGCCGCGTCAGTCAGCGCACCATTGCATGCATTACATGCACTAGTGCGCTCAGCAGATTTCAACTTTTTCCAATGAGGCTTTGTGATTTCTGGCCTGTCAGCTACAACCGATGGGTCATTGGGTGACACAATATATTGTGAAGCCACCGAATTGCCATTCATGTTAGACCACCTTAACATTAATTCAAAGTCCTATGTCATACTCCCATTTCTTTTACCAGTTTACATACTGAAATTCAATTTTTCAATTCAATTCAATTCTTTTGTTTCATTTCTATTCAAACCATAATCAAAGTAATATAAAGTAATGCAAATCAAGTACAATTTTACAGAAGGGCATTCTTACTTCATAAAACAAACAAATAAAAATAGTATAATAAATGGAAATGAGGGGGATCCAATAAAAAGCAAAGCTTGTAAAGTGTGGATCCCCCTTGGAAATGAAGAAAGTATAGTAGACTTATTCTTATGCGTACATGTATTTATTACAGGAAAGAAAAAGAGAACAAAAGAAATCATATTGATGCAAACATAATTACTAAACAAATGCAAAGCTTTTCACACAAAGAGCATCAAGGATTACATTTGATTGAAAATTATCAATGTTATTCTATTAATAATTTTATTTCTAAATCAGATATCTACACTTTTTTCTAATATTGAGTACCTCCTTTATACAAAGTTTGTGTGATATAGGTGTACCCTGTACAATGAATCAGATTTCTTTTCCATAAATACCTCAGTCTGATCTGAATCTGAATTATAATTTCAGACCAGTTTCCATCTTGATATTTATTGCCAAGTTATTTTCAATTTTCTTGAGGGGTTCAATGAACGTTTGAAGGGTTATCTTATCTTTACATTCTCAGGAAACCTCTTCAATCAGCATACAGGAAACATCTATATGCATGGAGATAATAATTGAATAATCCACCAAAAATTCTCCTGGCACTTGACTCCAAGAAAGCACTTCTACAAATAAATAAACTTGTACATTATAAAGAATGATTTGAATGAGTTAATACCAATAGAGTTCAAAACAAATATACATGTACCTTGATTTTAGGGGTTGGTCGCTTTGGAGTACATGACTTCAGATTTTTCTTAGATCTCAAATAGATTGCAGAGAGTTACAATTCAAATTCTGTGTCTTAGGCATGTGTGTTGCAATTATGGTGTACCTCAGGGTTTGATCTTTGAACCATAATTTTTCAGTTTGAAAAAAAACTTTGAATGCAGCTCTGCATGCTTTCAGGTATTGTCAGATCTCTTTATGGAGATGATACACCATTTTTACGCTCATTTTTTATCCTCATGATGACATACATGTAAACGGAAAATCAAATGATTCGTTTGAGCTTTTTTACCCTTGATTCATATTCATTTGCATCATCTAGTCTATATATTATTAACTTTGCATAGCATCTAAAAGTTGTTAGATATTGTTCTCGGCAACTTCTGTGAAACAGTTTTGTCTACATTACAAAATGCTTGAACAAGATGGAGCTGCATGTATACAACTTGCATAGATAGAGTTATTTGGTGTCCCTTGCTAATCATAGGTTTCCTCAATAACCTGTATGAATTACTTCCTATAGATGCCGTGCAGTGAAAACATCAGCCAATATCCTGTTTAAGCCAGAGATTATAATCATGTATCTGAAGCTAATTACAGACCTTCTGGATGCTTCAGTTTTACACCTCTTTAGAATTCGAAAGCTTTCTGGATGACCATGCAAGAACACCATGCTTTCTTTTCAAATGAACATTGTTATTATTCTATTGAGATTTGCCATTGATTATACATGATCATTTTGCCGTGTAGTGAGATGTACTATTACTTAAAACTTATTTTCACATCTGTTATGAGGAGATCTTTGATCCAAGTTTTTGAAGGAGAATAAAATCAAACTATCAATACGTCATGTAATCAGAATAATCAAGGGATTGTTAAAATTGTGAAGAAAAAGTGAACAAGGAATAAAATAATGAAAATTTAACAAATTTTAACATCGAACGTGTAGGCTTACTCATAAATTATGTAATATGATTATGCTCCAATTAGGTTTAGGTTTTTCCTTTTTACATGCCCGTCTGTAGAACGGGACGTATTGTAGTATCACGCTCGGTGTCTGTCCGTCACTCAATGGAAATGCCCCCCCCCACCCCAACATAGAGGTGGTCGGCATGGATTCTTCAGATAATGTGAAGTGATATTAGTGGTGGTGCTGTGAACGGAACCCCAGCTCACGGTTTGTTATGCCATTCTCTATTCCTGAATTTGATTCCAGTTGTTTTTTCCTGAATAGTTGGTATTAATGTCTTTTGAAGCTCATTTCTTTAGATTAATCTCATGCACTCATATCTTCATGGGAGTATTGTTAATCTTGTTTCCTGTTTCAGATGTTTACCGGGCACTTCTAGAAATACTTGAGCAGCATCGGGACCCTGTTAAAGCAGCATACAGCTTCATGCAGACGCTTCCTGAGGACGACGTGCAAGACAAGCTCTTCCCCTTCTACAGTCAATCTTCACGTCGTATTGAACTACAGAGGGCAGCATTGGTAAGCCAGTCATTAAAGGAAATGCCCGGCAGATCTGACCAAGAGGAGCTGTATTCTCGGTTCGGTTTCCTTCATGCGACTTGTCGGAAGGGAGATGTTGATGCTGCTCTTATGTTGATGTGCTGGGGCATAGAACCACACTGTAAGAATACAGAGGTAAGACATGTACATGCGGCCTTGTATACCTGAAGCCTGTTGCATAAAACTTTTTACCTGAGAAAACTCTGGTAAAAACTGAAAACTAAGGTTAGTCTGATTTCCGCCATTGACTTTAGCACAGGGCAAAAACTCCAGTAAAAACAACCTGAGTTTTCTCAGGTAAAAAGTTTTATGCAACCGTTGCAACGGGCCCCTGGTGGGTGTTTCATAAAGCTGTTTGTAAGTAAAGAGCGACTTTAAGGATGACTGGTGATCCTTTCTTGTGGTGAATGGTATACACCAAAATGTTCATTGGCGATGGTTCAACTTGTAAGAAAGGTTCACCAGTCGTTCTTAAAGTAGACAACCGAAGAATCAAAAGTATCTTATAATGACTTTTTGGTCATCATTGTAAAGGGGAAGTATTACTAATCAGATATATAACTTCACCTTTTAAAATAGTGATTAGAGTTTGCAGAAATCAGCTCTCAAAAATGACTTATTTTCATGGCATATTTCTGCCTTCGTCCGTCCTCTGGCGAGCTCCAGCTGAGTGACGTCACACCACGAGCAGTGAGCAGCTGAGCTGACAGCAGCCCATTGAAGACGATCTTTCCAATCAGCGTTTTTTGCTCTTAGAATAGTTTATTCCTCTCAAGATTGGTCTTATTACATAGATAAAAGTTTGAATTTTCTGAACAGTAAAATGAAATGCACATTTAACATATTTTGGTAACCGATATTTAGCTTAGAAAAAATTATTTGTTTTCAAGAAATATACGTGAATAAACAAAGCATATTTTCACTTAGAAATCATGCTTGCACCACATTGATATTATTATCAATATAAAGCATAGACATTCGTCTTCACAACTGAATAAAAATTATGAAATTTAATTACGTAGCAAGTTCAGGAACCACAAAAAAACACGGCAATATATGATCGCGAAATGATTGGAATTGCAGTTGGATTGCCGAAGCACTGCGAGGCAACAGCAGCGAACGCACTTTGTTCGTTATGAACAAGTTGTAAAGAAAGACATGGTCTGTGGACAAATCTGTTCGCACGAAGTTTTTTTATGAGTGCGGGGATCCTGGTTCGAAACTCTTTGATTTTTTTTGGGTTCTGGATTTTTTTTAAATTATGTTCCTTCCCCATTCCTATCAGCTCTTTTTTCTCTTTTTATTTTCATGTGAGATTCTATTCAGTCCTGTATTTATTAAATCTTACTTCTTAATTGCTGCTTTTGATTTTCAAGTTCTTGATTAGATTCTCTACTTATATTATTTGGGCAGCGACGCACTCACTCACTGACTGGAGTGGAGCAACACAATGACGACTGCAGTGGACAAAATTGGTCTTTACAGTCCACAATTCAATAAAAACGGGCAAAGGAACACAGTTCTGATTCACGTTTGGTCTGAAGTTGTCGAAAACAGAAATTGAATATCACATTACATGAAGAAAACGGTAAATTCGGAAGATATTGAACAGGTCAGTAAGGTGATTCAGTGCATGATGCACAGAGAGATGATGAGCACGTCGATTGTGTGACGTCATTATTCTCGACCGTTTTCGGCTGCGTGATTGTCGGTCTGGGGGGCTGAGAAGGGTGTCTAATAATTTCATTTCTTGCATTTCCACGACATCTATAAGACTTTTTAGTGACATATTTGTGTATAAAAAGACAATACCTTTCCATCCATATATAATTTGTCTATAATCATCACTTTCGTGAAATTTTCTTCGTGTGTCTACTTTAAAGTCGCTCTTAATTTACGAACAGCTTTATAAAACTGCCCCCTGTAGCATCATGTGTAATATGATTGGATAAAAGTAGATATCCAATAATACTATACAGGAAATTCATCTTCACTTCTGCCCCCCCCCAAAAAAAGAAAATAATTAATAAAGAAATGATTATATAAATTGATAAATAAATAAGTGAAATGATGATATCAAGGCAAACAATACAATGTAGGGTAGAGAGAATTCAAACAAGTAGCACAAGTTTTATCCAAGTTGGAAAAGTATTAAAAGTATGCTGAAATATTGAAAATATGCTTTGAATGATCAAATTAAAGGTAAATGCCAGTTTTGGTAACGATATCAAAATGAGTTCGTACAGAATCCAATGAAATGACCACCAAAGTGTCTGTTTGTGTAAATAAAGAATATGTGCCAAAGGATTCTGGAAGAAATTGTGTAATTGCTGAGAAATTAGCAAATAAGCGCAGGATTTGGGTCAAGCGTCAGGCACGACATTCAAAGCAATAATAATACACTGTCCCACGTGCGCTTATCTGTGTTGGTGATCTTCAGTGTGAATATTTTTCAGCGTAGATTTCAAGATTTCACAAAGTTCAGTTTTTGTGACTGTACCAGATCTAGATCCTCGATGATATACTGACAATTAAGCCTGGTTTTACAGACTTTTTCATGAAATCAGTGTTTACTGCAACTACTGGCATTTCTCTTTAAAATTATGGTTTTGTACTGGAAAATCTGTGTTTCAAATCAAATGACAATCAGAATACAAATTGTTATTGTGGAACGGAGGGGGGGGGGGTGCATAAATTGAAATCTGGCTACCCCCCTTCCAATAAGCTTAATGTATTTTATTAGGTCATCCACATCATAAGATGTGGGGGGGGGTGCATAAATTGAAATCCGGCTACCCCCCCCCCCCCACTTCCAATAAGCTTAATGTATTTTATTAGGTCATCCACATCATAAGATGTGGGGGGTGCATAAATTGAAATCCGGCTACCCCCCCCCCCCCACTTCCAATAAGCTTAATGTATTTTATTAGGTCATCCACATCATAAGATGTGAGGGGGGTGCATAAATTGAAATCCGGCTACCCCCCCCCCCCCCACTTCCAATAAGCTTAATGTATTTTATTAGATCATCCACATCATAAGATATTCACTCACAGTGTTTTGAACACCAGTCAATCTAAACCTACATGTACATGTATTTCAAAAGTATTTGATATTGAAAATGAAATGGGTTCCAGCTAAAGTATAGTGTTGTAGTTGAAGTTTATTGCTATTGTTGGGGAATGCCATCATATTTGTCAATTTCATGTAATGCAAGGGCGTATCCAGGATTTTCCAAATGCTGGCATTATGTATGGGGAAATTTTGACATCCCCCCCAAAAAAAAAGTCTTCACTACTAAACAGGTCATTTGATCCAAGAAAAATTTAACAAGGAAAAAAAATCATCACTGCCAAAATTAGGTCATTTCTTCCATGAACAATTTATAAAGCAAAAAAAAGCCAGGTCCTCACTTGCCCATGCATTACATATTGCACTATAACATGTATTGTATGGTGTTTAAAGGCGACCACACACCTTACGATTGGTCTGCGACCCGATTTTGGAATAAAACATAGTAGAATTTGATGCTATTATTGAAACATAGAATATCTTACTGTGTAATGTTCTAAATCATCGCATAATACCTATGATATATGACAATGCTTTAATCCTTCTTAGAATAAGAGCAAATTTAATATGCCGTCATAGCAGTCATACGATTGACTACGGTATGAAACTAATTTGGCCTTTACTCCAAAATAAAGGCTTGCAATCTTTCACAATGGTTATATTATTATTCTTTCAATTAATTTCAACCTCTAATAAAATGATATTTTCCATTCACATTTTCAGAAAATGAGCAAAATGTGATCTGTTTCAAAATCGGAACGCAAACAGTCGTAAGGTGTGCGGTGGCCTTAATATGAACCAGCTGGATTCATATCTGGGGAATGGTTATTTATGGATTTTCTTTTTTTTTTCACTGATTTATTTGCTCTGATCCAATCAGATACAAGGATTTCAGTAGCTTATAACAGGTTTATTTTTTTCATGAAATTCTCCCCTTGATTCAGCGATAGGCAGGTAGGGCTTGGGAATTCCTCACAGGGAAATCCTACTTCCTCTGAAATACCCACTTTCTAAATGTATTTATAAAACCATGAACTTGGGTGAGGTGCGATCAGTTTCTGCTGTACAGATTGTCAAGGAAACATACCAAAATATCTTCAGTTTGAGAAAGAAAAATCTGCAGTTTGTGAAACAAAAAATCTTCAGATTTTATATTTCTACATACAGGGGAATGGTCTGTTGTCATTATTTTATGTAATTGTGTATAACTGTCTATTTGGGGCATTGTTTTATAGTGCATGATATTCATATGTAATGAAATTGAAATTATCAATAACATCAGCAAAATGATTCTGAACAACTTAAATCAATCATCTTGTTTTGTACAGTACATGTACATGTAGTGTATATCAGCATTTTACTATCCGTGTATTACCATGGAGCTATTAAACATAGCTCCATGGTAATACTATTGTAATACATGAATATTTTTTTTGTTCAGTTTGGGTTTCTTCTTCTTCCAACAAAGTACAGGCTGCAAGATTGGGTTACACTTGGTAATTCTGAAGGTTCGTAATTCCGAAACACCTAAATTGCCTATACCTCGATGTTCGTTAAGCCAAAAACGTGAGGGGTTCGTTAATCTGAACATTTGTGGCGTTATTCCGAAGGTTCGATAATCCAAAAACGAAATAAGGTTCGATGTTCGAAGGTTCGGTAGTCCGCAAACGAAATAAGGTTCGTTGTTCCGAAGGTTCGTTAGTCCGAAAACGAAATAAGGTTTGTTAATCATTACGTTTTTGGAGCAACGAACCTTTGGAATTACGAACCTCATTTCGTTTTCGGATTAACGAACCTTTGGAATTACGAACCTCACTTTGTTTTTGGATTAACGAACCTTCGGAATTACGAACCTTCGGTTTAACAAACCTTCGGAATATCCAAACCTTTGGAATAACGAAGCTTCGGAATTACGAATGTATGCGGGAAGATTGATATAAGGAAGAGTGGGAGAGTAATTCACATCACCAGAATCATGCTTATCAATCTGAATTTGGAATTCTTATCAACTGTGGAATGATACAGTATTTGCTTGATCACACAGGGAAGGAGTGCACTGGAGGTGGCTACTACTGAGGGTCATCTAAATGTTATCACTAAACTGGTGGAAATGGATGAAGGTAAGTTTTAGATCTTTCTCACTGTATAACTTCTAATTTTTCAAGTTAGCAGCTCACTGTATATTTGGAATCAAGGTTTTTGATATTGAGAGGTTTAACTGATTTCTAACTGGAGAGCTGCGTATTTTGTCCAACAAAAGACAATAAATGCATCGACATAGCTCTATGAATCTTCTTTGGGCCCCCCTAATAAAAAAGTAATGGCTGCCAATTCCAGTAGTCTGAATGATTCCCATCCTGTAGAATTAAAGGTCAAGTCCACCCTAGAAAAATGTTGATTTGAATCAATAGAGAAAAATCGAGTGATAATAACTCTAAAAATTTCATCAAATTTGGATTTAAAGTTATACTTATGACATTTTCAAATTTCGCTTATTTTTCACAAAACTAATATGCACTGTAACTTGGTGATATGCAAATGAGAGTCGATGATGGTCTCTTACTATTTCTCTTGTGCTTCATGGTTTCAATTATAAAATGTTTCAATTTTTACAGATTTTTGGGGAAACTTGACTGAACCAAAATATGTTGAAACAATGGCAATTTTACATATTTGGGAGAAATAAGACTTTGTTTCACATGACAGTGAGGTGAAAATTATTGTGATTCATTCATATGTCATATACTGAAAAACAAAAGAAAATGAGTGGATGATGTCATCAGTTGCCTCATATGCATATTGACAAGGATGTAGGGCTGGACTTGTCCGTAAACTACCGTCTTGGGCAACCACCCCTTTATGTGATGACATTAATCTGTGGAGAACTACCCCACAAAACAAGCACCCTGAGGACAGTATAACCCCCACCCTGCCTACCCAAATGAAACGTGATATTAATGATATTGTTGATAATACTTGAAATGATGGGGAGGGTGAGGATAATAATCAAGTTATTTTAGGAAGTAGTTGCCCATATAGTATTTGTCATTGAACATGCAGCTTGTTCTGGCGAGGGGTAGTTGTCTGAGAAGGGGGGGGTGCCCTTTTTGTCATAGGGAGTATTATGAGTGAGGGTCCTTTTTCCTTGAAGGGGAAGAATTGAAATCTTTGGAACAAGTAGGATTGTGTCGAAACAGAAAAATCAAAGAATAAGAACAAAGAAAGTTTGAGAAAAATCAGACAAATATTGAGATAGGTATGAGCATTTGAATATTGCAATCATTAATGCTATGGCCATCCTCCCATATTTGTCAGATTTTTCTCAAACTTTCGATGATCTGTTATCTTGTTCAAAGGTTTCATTCTCCTTAAAAGGTGAGTACTGATTCTATTTATCTGTGTTAGCATTTTATGAATCTTCATCTCCATGTTTCCAGGACTTCTAGAGGATGTATCCGAGTTGAAACTGCTCGTCTGTTGTGCCTGTAGAGAAGGGAAGAAGGAAGTGATAGACTACTGGTTGGATCACCTGATAAGACAAAGTCCTAGGCCTGGGCACCTCTTCTCTGAAGAACATGATCCCAATCCGCTTCTATCGGCGTGTCAAGGTATCATATCCTCAAAAGTTAACCAAACTTTTTTTAGGATGGGGGACGGGTGGTGGAGTATATGCATTTTTGTGAGTTTTGTTGATGAATTGTAAAGACAACTCGCTTGATACTGAGGCCATTGCTACATGAATTAGGGTTTTTCATCATTTACAAAATAGTATGTCACTCCCTTTTCTTTTCTCTTAAGTTGCCTGTTTTTTCCCCACCAGCCTTCGCAAAGGTTGCCTAAAGAAAGCTTTCTGCATTAATATTGTTAAGAAATAAATCTGCATTCAGCAGTGCTCAAAGACCTGAAGCTCCTAGGTATGCTCAATGGAGATATGGATGAATGCACATGAAAGGAAGTCTTTTTTTATCAAATATTATGATAAAAAATTCATTGAGACGCACAAATAAAGAGCTAGTGATAAAAATAAACCCCTGGGATTTCCCTTTAGCATTGCAGTGCAAGTATAATAGCAGGCAGTGCATGTTTGTGTGTAATTCAACCAGAAGGGACTACCATTTTGTACTTTTCTATCAAGTGAATGCTAACTGAAAAGGAAAAGGTATGTTTTAGTTGATATTTGACAAGTAGTCTTCATGCAGTCTAGATAAAGTTAATGCTGTAAAGTATCAGATGACAAATTCTTTACCTTGCAGGTAAGATTTGTGTATGTTCAGTTCTTAACTTTGTCAACGTTATGGAAATGTATGCCTACTTTATTTGTGTGTGTCTTCCTTGATGTACCCCTCAATATCTTATTGGATCCAAACAATCAAAAGAGGACCAGGGAGTGTGCACTGTTGCTTTTAATAGTGCTTATTGCTTGAGACTTTGGTGCTGAAGTTGGTAGTTATCAATGTTTGGGTTATTGGATGTTTTGGATAATAATAAGTATACCAGGCCTTGACAACGCATAAAAGAAAAAAAAATCATCTGTGTTTAGATTGCCAATAACTATTTTTCAGAGAAAAAAGGATAATACTGCCAGTCAAACCAAGGATAAATTATTTCCTGAATACTTTATAAAGAAACAATGGGTATATTTGGTTTGTATCCGTACTTTAATAAAGTTGATCTCCAAAATTCAGTCCTACTTGATCCCCAATCTGGACCAAGATATAGGTCCGTCACTTTGCTTTCATGCCTGAGGAGGGGGACACACCCATTGAGAGTGGATACCAGGCGCGACCATTTGGTTTTGAAAAGCATCCTAAACAAGCATTTTCCATATTTTGAAAATGCACCCCTTAACAAGTATTGGCATGCCAAACCCAACCCTTAACAAGTATTAGAAACAAAACGGTACCCTTGACAACTAATCCCTGAATTGACCCCCTAAATAGCGATATTTTAACTGTTATGATGTCATGGACGTCAGCTTTACCTCTACTTACATCGGGTTTAGTACCACCCCACCTCCCATACCTCTCTCAAATCAGACTCTAAACACACGTTGGAGCAAAAAATACATCCTTTATAAAGCATTTCAGTCTGGTTTATACCTTTGCAAATTTGAATGTAAACATGTAGCTTTCCTAGCAAAATATGTACACTTTTTTCAGTATTTTAATGTTTTTGACACCCTTATTATGTTATGCGTAACATGCCCTTGGAAACTAGAGATCCCTTTTACGCGTTTTTCTTTGGTCGCGCCTGGTATCCACTTGTTATAAATGGAAGTGCCCCCCCCCCTGGCTTGCATGCTGACCGACTGCTCTGTCCAGAGGAATCTGATTCGTTTCTAGACCGTTGCATCATGAAAGTTGTGCAGAAGAGACACCTACCAGTAGTGGCTCAGCTTATTTGAGAGATTGCATAATCTGTGACATTAATGATGGAGTAGTGCATTGATTTCATGTTTCATGGGGCTATTGCCAATAGTGCTGTATTCATGGAGTCTATCTAATCTGCTATGTGAGTCATTTTGGGGGACTCTCAGTTCATGTTCAAGAACTTATATTTTAAGAATAATACCAAACATCAGATGTGTAAATATGCCATGCAGTATATGTGCAAGAAAACTTTCCACTGATTTACTATGCATCATGTATCCCTATTGTGATAAGTTCAAATTAAAGCATTTTATAAGTTAAGAAACAGTGAGAAATAAAATTTCATTTTACACTATAGGCCTATTTTTTGTCAATAGTTGTTTTTGTAAATTTCAGATATATTTCATTCAATGTTACCCTTTATGAGTTTCACTAGTGCCCTTCAAATAATAACTCCTAAATTCTGGACTCTGATCATACACTCATTCTGAATAAGGAAATAATATTTTCCTGGTAGCGAAGGTCAGAATTTTGTGTCTAGCCTGCTTTATATCAATAGAAAAACTTGCTGCTATAGATTTGATACCAGAAGTACTGGATTTGATATTTAATTGATTGAACCATTGGATTTTACTACCAAGTACAACATGGATGTTACTGATGAAAGGTAAGAAAGAAATGAAAATAATGTCAGTGAGTTGTGGGGGATTTATGCTGGCAGAGAGGCAAACAGCCTGACATACTTGGATAAAATTCAAAAGAGATCTCATTTTGTACACACTGGTGACAAATTAAAACTGCAAAAATGTAGCTCTTACATGTATGTTTTCAAAATATTTGAATGAAGCAGAATCACCAATTAGTACAGAAATCCTCTCATTTTCCCTTCATTTTGTGTTCGAGAACTTCCTTTTGAAACTGAATATTTAATTTTACAGGTGCAGCCGTGAGAACATTGAAACATGATAAAATTACATGTACAGTATGTAATCAAATATTTGTGCAAGGCTCATTTAAACTCCAAGTTATGATGATGAAAATAATATGGAAACCTACATGTATAAATAGGAGTTTTATAATGTGCTTAGTTGACATTCTTTATCCCAATTCAACTCGTTGCTTTAGAATCTTTTATCAATGCACATAATATAAAAGTAAATTTGTTAAGTGTAGGATCTTCAGAATTTCATTGATTCCTTATTACATTCTAATTGACAAATACCATGTCAATTTCCCTATGTGATGTACTTGTACATAATGTAGCTATGTGCGTGTATGGAGTTTTCATGAAGTATATTGGCTAGATAGAGCTGAACCATTCAGATTTAAACGTTTGTTCCATTAAATGTGCTTAAAGGGATGAACATATTTTGTTAAAAAACAAAATGTCTGGAATACATGTTTGAGTCCCGGGGGGTCCACTTCCATTGACGAGTGGATACCATGCGCGACCATGGGGTCTCAAAAAGCACCCTTAACACATATTTTCCTTATTCTAAAAATGCACCCCTTAACAAGTATTGGCATGTGAAACCCTACCCTTAACAAGTATTGGAAACAAAAATGCTCTGGCAAGTATTCTCTGAGTTGATCCCCTAAACAAGTACAGCGATTATATTGTATGTCACGGACGTCGGTCGTCAGTTTTACCTTTACATTAGCCCCACATCTCGCGCAAATCGTACTCTATACACGTACTGTTGACTCTTGGGGCA